>NC_142595.1:35524080-35831036 GCF_965207765.1 Zootoca vivipara
TGCATCCATCAACCCCTGCATGACCATGTCACTCAGGATGGCATTTGGACTAGTCATGATGGCCGTGCATGTGCTATACCTCCACCACCACAGGCAGTATACCTCTGAACATCTGTTCATGCGCACGAGAGGGCTATTGCATGCATCAATCTGCTTGTGGGCTTCCCATAAGCTTCTGGGTGGCCGCTCTGAGACGAGAATGCTGGACCAGATGGGCCTTTGGTCGGATTCTGCATTCTTACGACAAAAGCTTTCTATCTACTGCACAGTATGGACACCCATCGTCTTTGGCTGTGCACACACCACAAAGCTAAATAACTTTTAAAGCACCATGATTTCCCATAAATAATCCTAGGAAAGCCTTGGTTTTCACAGAAGCTACTCCTTACAGACTTACGATTCCCAGCATCTTTATCAAACCACAGTTCTCTGGATTCTTTTGAATAAGTCATGTGCTTTAAATCAGGCACCCCCAAACTTCAGCCCTCCAGATGTTTTGGACTACAATTCCCATCTTCCCTGACCACTGGTCCGGTTAGCTAGGGATCATGGGAGCTGTAGGCCAAAACATCTGGAGGGCCGCAGTTTGGGGATGCCTGCTTTAAATGGTGTGTATGCCATCTCTCTCTCTCTCTCTCTCTCTCTCTCTCTCTCTCTCTCTCTCTCTCTCTCTCTCTCTCTCTCTCTCTCTCACACACACACACACACACACACACACACACAGAGAGAGAGAGAGAGAGAGAGAAAGAGAGAGAATTTCCTTTACACTGGGAATATGTGCAGATGAAGCAATCCCATGAGCACGGCAAATTGGTTGGGGTAACTGCTGCCATGCCAGAAAGGAGAGCACCAGTTTTGAAGTTGGAATGATCCGTGTGACTGGTCCCAGCATCATGGCTGATTAAATCACATGTATTCTCCAACAGAATGCAGGGCCAGCCCAATATATATTTCTGCCTGAGGTGAGTCACAAGGGGCTGCCATTCCTCCCTCCCACTCCATGTACTACAACTCACCAGCTTCTATAGGTTATGCAGAGCTTGCACTGTGGGAGGTGGCATGGCACCCAACTCTGCCCTATGACACTTCTCTTCCACTGCATCTGCTGTCTCAGGCAGGGCAGCTGATTTACTCTGCCTAACAGTAGGGTTGGGACGCGGGTGGCGCTGTGGGTTAAACCACTGAGCCTGGGACTTGCCGATCGGAAGGTCGGCAGTTCGGATCCCCGCAACGGGGTGAGCTCCCGTTGTTTGGTCCCTGCTCCTGCCAACCTAGCAGTTCAAAAGCATGTCAAAGTGCAAGTAGATAAATAGGTACTGCTCTAGCAGGAAGGTAAAAGGCGTTTCCGTGTGCTGCTCTGGTTTGCCAGAAGCGGCTTTGTCATGGTGGCCACATGACCTGGAAGCTGTACGCCGGCTCCCTCGGCCAGTAAAGTGAGATGAGCGCTGCAACCCCAGAGTCGTCCATGACTGGACCTAATGGTCAGGGGTCCCTTTACCTTTAACTTTAACAGTAGGGTTGGCCCTGGATTCTGTGGGGAAGCAGTTCTTTCATACTGCCATATGTCTATGAAAAGGTCATCCGCCTGACCTTTCATCTTCCTCCTTAAGTTCTACAAGTTACCACTCCAGCACCCTGCCTCCCATCTGTCTTATTCAAGAATGTACTTTTACACACATTATAGGTCAAACATTTTCCAGTCAAATGGTATCGGTCCCTTCATTCCCTAGGCATACCGAAATATGGATCTCATTGCTGGATCTCATTTATTTCCAGGGCCATGCCAATCCTTCCAGCCAATGATTACATGACACAAGTGCAGAAAGCCATATCACATCCCCATATATGCCCCAAGTAAGTGAATATTGAGATGGGCTTCCTGCTATCTCCATGTACCTCCATCTCCAATGGACCTCAGATGCAATCATCTTCATTTCTGATCTTGCCTCTAGTAACCCGTTGCTGATGTAAACCCAAACACCCAGTTCCTCCATTCCTTGCAATGTGGCTCAAGGTCGCCTAGGGTGGTATTTGGCTTTGACAGCCATCATCCCTAGAGCTCATGCACAGAGAGTGAGAGTTAGAAGAAAGGTGGAAGAAAGAACTATGGAAGCTCCTCACCTGTCACAACCAATTCCATGGGGTCACTTGACTCTGACCAAAGAAAGGAGGAACCTATGCGGTGAAATCGGCAGGTGTAGCTCCCTCCAGCCTCCAACCTCACTTCAGAGAAAAAGAACTTGGTTGCATTTTTGTCATTTTCGGTCTTCTGTGATGCTATCAGGTTGTTTGATTTGAACAAGGAGAAGGTCACATAACGTTCTGCCCCCTGGCACTCAATGCTGACATTCATCCCAGTAGAAATATGCTGTGTTGGCTTCAGAGTGATGGAAGGTTTAGAAAGCCAGGGATCTAGTGTTAGGAAAAAGAAAACAGGGGGGGGGGAACCATCCAGGAAAGGATTCAGACATGTTGCTTGTGATGCATTTAATGCATCCTGCTAATTTGTATCAGATCAAAAGACCTGTTTGCTATGCACAAAATCACCTTCAATAGACATGTGTTGTGCAGGTATAGCATCCAAATACTTTATCATCCAAATGATTTCAGCTTCATCTCCCTCCCCCCCCCCCATTCTTCTACCCCTTAATGGTGCAAAGACATGTTTGAAAGTATGGGCAACGTCAACCACAATCTCTGAAGCTAGAGGGCAGGAAGGGAGGCTGAACCATAGGCTAGTTCCCCAAATATTACCCGTCTCCAACAAAACCAGGAGCTGGGGAATGATTAATACAGAGTGCATAAGGAAATATGCCTTATACTGAGTCAGACCATTGGTTCATCTATCTTGGTGTTGTCTGCTGCACTGATTGGCAGTGTTGCAAGCAGGGATCTCTCCCTGCCCTACCTAGAGATGCTGAGGATTGAAGCTGGAATCTTCTGCGTGCAAAGCAGATGGTCCACCACTGAGATAGGGGACATGTAGCCACCCAGATGTTCCTGTGTGTCTTAGCCAGCATGCCCAATGGTCAGGCATGGTGGGAGTTGCAGCAGAATTACATTTGGAGGGCCAAAAGTTCCCTTTCCCTGCTCTACCACATCATTGTGCAAACTATGTACCACAAGTACCACAGAATAACACAACAGCAGTCCCACCGCCAACTTCTGGATGCAGACTATTTGGATTATGACCAGTAAGCAGGACATGATAATTTGATATGATCTGCATCTCATCTGTATATCTCCACACCCCCATTTCCAAAGGTCTTCACCAGAGGCCTGAGCCAATATGTGCCAATGCCATATAATTGGCCAAAAAGTTGAACAATTTATCCTTCATATTCAGGTGATGGAATGAAGCAAAGGCGGATGAGAAATTTGATTTAACAGAGACTTAAATGCAGATCTACCTAATCTGCAGCTTCCAAAATAATGCATTGCAACCCTAACAAAAATACGTTAACTTGGATTATTGAACCTGAGTGCCTCTGCTTTTCAAAATATAAAATGGTATATAAACATACATTTCCCCAACACTATATTAAGATATATTAAGACATGTAATTAGCTAATTAATTTTTCCCAACTATATCCCAAGACACTCAAGCCAGCATAATGGTTCTTTACCTCATTTTGTCCTCACAACAAAAGTGTGCTTGAATCTCATCCAATGAGTTTCACACCTGAATAGGGATTTGAGCCAAGTCCCAGCCAGAACCATCAACTGCGTCATCACGCTGGCAATGGACTCTCTGACAGAGACTTTAAACCTTTTGGTTAAAGTCAAACTACGGCTCCCCAAACTACATGGAGGAAGCCATGACTGCCAAAGTGGTATAAGAGTCTTAGGTGTGGATGCGACCCAAGACAGAATTTCACCTGTTATGTTGATGTATACTCTGTCACTGTAGTTTGAGCAACGCTGAATGAAGTCCAAGTCTGATTTGAAGCAATAGGTACAAAAGTAGACCCCCCCATCAGTTCCTTTAGCATTGAGAATGGGAAATAAAATACTTCCTGGTTCCCTCTTCTTGATGTCATGGGTACCCCAAGAATCTTCTCGCAGCAGAATGAATTCTGCCATTGGACTCTCTTCACCCTTACAGTGGATGGTTGCATTTCCCCCCAGGGAAATGATTTCATGCGAACTCACTGAAATGGAAGGTTTGGGATAGAATTGCTCTGAATGGGAAAGAGAAGAAGAGGGATGTTTAAAGGCTGGTGCAACTCCAACATTCAGCAGAAGGCAATCTTACAGGAAAGTAATACAGAACGAGAATGAGAGAGAGAGAGAGAGCCTTTATGTTAGGCAATGCATCTTTTCCTTCTGGTTGAAGATGCAATAAATTTGACCTCCCCTTTAGCATCATTTGTGAAACTGGCATACCAAGGCCGAGCTGAGCCCTCACCTGTTATGTTGACGTAAACTCTGTCGCTGGAACCTGAGCATTTTTGAA
Organism: Zootoca vivipara; assembly: GCF_965207765.1. NCBI lineage: Eukaryota > Metazoa > Chordata > Lepidosauria > Squamata > Lacertidae > Zootoca > Zootoca vivipara. The sequence goes on from NC_142595.1 coordinate 35,528,538, forward strand.
CTTGGTCTTGACTGAAGCAATATGAACACCAATAGATTCCTCCATCTGTTTGCTTGGCATTAGGAATGTGAAATACAGTTCTAAATGAACCAGTCCCAGAAAACAAATGCCCCAAAGTCCCTTCCTTGAAGAAATAGAAAGTTGCTTCTTCAGGATATTCCTTTCTACAGTGGATGAAGAATCGTGTCCCTGGGATGACGAGAGGACTGGGCCTCACAAAGATGAAAGGCTTTGGAGGAAAGTCTCCTGGAAAAGAAAGAGAGCTGATATTCGTAAGGTGGGACATCTGCAACTGTATCACTCTGTAAAATAGGAAACTTTTCTCCTGCTCTTGGAATATCTGCTCATGTGGGGCAGAGAAGACGAGTGGCAACCCCATGTGCAACAGCCTGACTCTTGTCGCATTCGGCAGGAACGGAAGTGGTGGGGGGCTCTGCCCTCTGCAACACTCATGTGCTCCGTGGGGTTGTCTGCAGAGACATTCCACCTGCAGGCACCTAGGCATATGCAACCAGGGTTCACAATCACCCTTACATGTGTGTCCATGCAGTGGATTCTCTGCAGACAACCACATGTAGCATTTGATTGTTGCTTGAAAGAGTTGTGACATTAGGGTTAGGGCTTAAAGCAGGGGTCAGCAAACTTTTTCAGCAGGGGGCCGGTCCACTGTCCCTCAGACCTTGTGGGGGGCCAGACTATATTTTGAAGGGGGGGGAATGAACAAATTCCTATGCCCCACAAATAACCCAGAGATGCATTTTAAATAAAAGGACACATTCTACACATGCTGGTTCCTGGACCGTCCGTGGGCCGGATTTAGAAGGCGATTGGGCCGCATCCGGCCCCCAGGCCTTAGTTTGGGGTTCCCTGGCTTAAAGTGAGAACCTGCTTTGCTGTCAACATAACTATGCCCTGCACATGAGGAACACGTGAATAGGTCTATGGACAGAGCAAAACTCTCACCTGTTATGTTGACATAAACATTATCGCTGTATTCTGAGCATTTCTTTTCATTGCCTGAATTAAAGCAATATTTGCACTTGTAGACACCGCCATTAGGTTCTACATGTTTGGCATTAGAAAGGGGGAAATCTGCATACTGTGAGGCAACCTTAGAATCTACAGCTGCTGAACTCCCTTCCTTGACCAGGTAGAAGGTTGCTTCTGAGATATAAGAAGTCTCACAGTGGATATAGAATTCTTCACCAAGGATGACCTGAGGACTTGGTCTCACGGAGAGGGAAGGCTTTTGATAAAGCCATCCTGGGAAAGAAGGATAACAGGAGTGAGATTTGGAAGGTAGAGCAGTAGCGATGGGAGACTTGTAGTAGTAGACTTGGATCAGGGTACAAAAATCCACAAAATTATGATACGTATATTAATCTGTGGCATTTTCCAATTGACATAAATCCATATTTTCACATAATCCTTATCACCAAGCTGTTTTCAAAAGAAGTAGGAACCATATTTCGAACTGAGCAACAGCTGTAGGGCCAACGATATAGACTTCAACCAATGACTCACTTCTGAGATGGCGGGGGGGGGGGCTCTTTAACGTCCCCCTCCCTGTTGACATTGGAGGAGGACAGGGTGGAGAGGAAGTAGAAGAGACCAGAACCTGCTGTGCTCACTCGCCTGCAGAAGCCGAGACACAGGAGACAGGCAGGACAGTGTCAGTTCCGATTCATGCACCCGGGAGGCAATGAAAGAGAAGATTCTCCCTTAGCATCTGTTGATGTTTACAGTAGGAGGGGAAGGACTAAGGATCCCTGTGTCTAAGGATCACCATGAAAGCCTCTGATAATGGCAACTGCCACAGAGGTGCCGGAGCTGAGTCCCGAATGGAAAAGATGCCTTGCCTACATTTTGAAAAAAGCCCTGAATATGAGATAGAGAAAGTTTGGCAGGTGCCACTTATTGTCTATCATGAGAAAAGTAGTTCTGGCTGGAGGTGTCCACGGAATTTAGTTCCCATTCTTCTCACCCCCTATTTTTTTATCACCATCACCATTATCACAGCTGACTGACACTCACCTCTAGAGATCTGCCACTGCCTGGTCAGCCAACACCCTGGAAAGGAGAGGGTCCATTTAGAGTCAAGATATCTGAGTGACACAAAATAGAAGCCGGGCCTCCAATCTCCCAGGCCTGTTCTTGCAAACACTTTGAGACCACCCCCCTCCGAGGAGTGATACCAACCTAGAAAGAGGATGCTGGAAGGAAATTTCATGGCTTGGCTTCTATAGCCAGCAGTTTATTCCGTTTGCTCCTAATTCTGCTGTCTCCTGAATGAAGATCTCAGCTGGAGGCTTTTGCCACTGAAACCCAGCAATGTTCTGTGATGCAGCTCTTCCCCAGAACATATGACTCCTCTCTGATCCACCAATGCTGTTGTCCTTCGTCTCCTCCCATGGCTGCCTGACCAACCACATCCCTTATTTGCTTGCATCTGATGGTTGCAAAACCGGAGGAAGTAAAGGGCTGAATGTTTGGCATGCAACACAACTCCTATTTTTAATTTTTCTAGTTCTCAGAGAGAGAGCATCTCAGTAGTATTGTTGGGGCAAAAGAAATCTAGTATGCCCAGTTGTACATCATGGCAAAAAAGACAATCACGGAAATGTATAATCAGTGCAAGAACAAAACTTATGCCGTGATAAATCCCTGAAACGAGATATTGATAAGGTGAATAATACTAAAACTCAACTAATGATTACTCAAAGAAACATGATAGGTTTAAATTTCCCAAAAGAAACTGAAATATAAAAAGACATGAATATCTCAAAATAACCTCTAAATAAAGTAAACCTTGACGAGGTGCCGGTTAATAACTCATTTCACTGGAAAATCTGTATCTGCTTCCTCAGAAGGAAAATGTTAAGGGGCTGAGGTTTCCTTATAATCAAAACTAAACAGGAGCTGTAAGCTCTGAAAAGAATTGAAAATTACATAGCAGTCAGGGATAAACTTCCCCAAGATAAGACTATAGTTGTTTAAACTAAAGGTTAGCTAACCTATGGGACAATTCAACTAATGAATATCATTGCTCTTAGAAAAGATTAAGTTAAGGGCTGTAAAAGCTCTCCTAGTTGTGATGGTGTGGCACCATTGTTCAGACTGCCATTGGAGCATTAGTTGAGTTTTAGTATTATTCACCTTATCAATATCTCGTTTCAGGGATTTATCACGGCATAGTTTTGTTTTTGCGCCAGTTGTACATCATGGCAAATTCAAGCTCTGGTCACTTCCTGCCTCCTCCCCAATGATATTGTGCCTATGCTGTCACTTTGGACCCTGTTAGTCAAAAAAGCACGTATAAGGAAGAATGAGGAGACTTGGTGGTGTGTCCCAGTTTATTCCCTCTGTACGAACTCACAGATACATAGTGAGTGAGTTGTAAATTTAAGTTCCACGGAGACTGCAGTTATGATGGCTCTCCACTGCAGAGGAAGACCAGTCCCCAAATACTTATTTCTGTCTTTCTCTGATGCTGTCCTAGGCCCAGCTCTGACATTCATGGTTTTCTTCTATATAAATGGACCGCAGTAAGCCTCAGGCTCATGTGCTTCCTCTCTTGTCAGGTAGGAGATTAGAAGCTTCCATTTCCATTTGGATTAACCAGAGTTCACCCTGACTTCCAAATTGCAGTGATTGTAGTGAAATCTTTCCATTAAAATTTAAAAAATAAAATGAAAGTCAAATTTCCTTCATTTTTTTCTCCGTTAACAAAAGTAGAAGGTGTGGCAAACCTATTTAGGAAGAAGGTTGAGCAAGTAAGGGGTTAAGTTTTGGAACCTTAGAACCCTCAGGGGCAGAGGCCGTCATGGTATAAAAAAACCCTCCCTAGTGGCAGTTAGTTGCAGTTGGGGAATTGTGGAAGGGAGGTAATAATAATAATAATAATAATAATAATAATAATAATAATAATAAATTTTTATTTATACCCCGCCCTCCCCAGTCAAAAACCGGGCTCGGGGCGGCCGACACCAACAGAACCACAATAAAACATAAAAACAATTAATTAAAATACAGATTAAAATACAGTATTAAAATTTAAAGTGCAGCCTCATTTCAAGTAGGCCATAAGTGCCTGACACCAACAGAACCACAATAAAACATAAAAACAATTAGTTAAAATACAGATTAAAATACAGTATTAAAATTTAAAGTGCAGCCTCATTTCAAGTAGGCCATAAATCCAAGCCATGAGGGAGAAAAACACAGGGGTCAGGCTGAGTCTAACCCAAAGGCCAGGCGGAACAGCTCTGTCTTGCAGGCCCTGCGGAAAGATGACAAATCCCGCAGGGCCCTGGTCTCCTGGGAAAGAGCGTTCCACCAGGTTGGGGCCAGTACTGAAAAGGCCCTGGCTCTAGTAGAGGCCAATCTAGCCATCTTATGACTCGGGATCTCCAGAATATTATTGTTTGTGGACCTTAAGGTCCTCCGCGGGGCATACCAGGAGAGGCGGTCCCGTAGGTACGAGGGTCCCAAGTCGCATAGGGCTTTAAAGGTCAAGACCAGCACCTTAAACCTGATCCTGTACTCCACCGGGAGCCAGTGCAGCTGGTAAAGCACTGGATGAATGTGATCCCACGGCCGGGACCCTGTAAGGAGCCTCGCCGCGGCATTCTGCACCCGCTGGAGTTTCTGGGTCAGCTTTAAGGGCAACCCTGCGTAGAGCGAGTTACAATAGTCAAGCCTGGAGGTGATCGTCGCATGGATCACTGTGGCCAGATCGGGGCGAGAGAGGTAAGGGACCAACTGCTTGATGCGGCGGAGATGGAAAAATACCACCTTTGCTGTGGATGCAACCTGCGCCTCCATGGAAAGGGAGGCGTCAAAGGTTACACCCAAACTCTTGACAGAAGGCGCTGGTACCAATTGAGCCCCTGCAAAAGATGGGAGTTGGCCCCCCAACCCCATGTCGCCCCGACCTAGCCAGAGGACCTCTGTCTTCGAAGGATTTAACTTCAGTCGGCTCCCACGTAGCCATCCAGCCACAGCTTCCAAGCACCTGGTGAGTGTGTCCGGGGCCGAGGCAGGGCAGCCGTCCATCAACAGATAGATCTGGGTGTCATCAGCATATTGATGACAACCCAGCCCAAAACTCCGGACAATCTGGGCAAGGGGGCGCATAAAGATATTAAAAAGCATTGGGGAAAGGATTGCGCCTTGCGGGACTCCACACACCAAGGGGTGCTGCGGCGACAACTCCCTCCCTAGCGCCACTCTCTGTCCCCGACCTGAGATGAAGGAACGCAGCCATTGTTGGACTGTGCCCTGAATCCCCACGTCGGCAAGGCGGTGGTCTAAAAGGTCATGATCGACCATATCGAAGGCTGCTGACAGGTCTAAAAGAATCAGCAGTCCCGACCCACCTCGATCCAGCTGTCTACGGAGATCATCTGTTAAGGCTACCAGAGCTGTCTCGGTCCCATGACCAGGGCGAAAGCCGGACTGAAATGGATCTAGAGCTGATGTTTCATCCAGAAACCTACCAAGCTGTTCGGCAACCACTCTCTCAATTATCTTACCCAGGTACGGAAGATTCGAAACCGGGCGATAATTGGATAGATCTAAAGGATCTAGAGATGTTTTCTTTAAGAGTGGACGCACCACTGCCTCCTTCAACTCCTCTGGGAAAGTCCCTGTGCCCAGGGACAAGTTGATGATCTCACCCAGGGGGGCCCGTACCTCATCTGGACACGCTCTAATCAGCTCAGGTAGAGGTGTCAGAGAGAGAGAGAGAGAGAGAGAGAGAGAGAGAGAGAGAGAGAGAGAGAGAGAGAGAGAGAGAGAGAGAGCTGTCGAAGATTAGTCCGAGAGCTAGGTGGATTATTGGTGGGAAAGAACAGACAGGATAGCAGATCAATGTGAAACTTGTTGCATTGTTTAATTAGATGTTTTAGCGGTGTAGGCCAGTAAATTTCTTAGCGGGTATAGGCCGGTATAGGCTAACAGTTATAAGTTTATTTACGATATTATTCATTCAGTAACCACACACTTCTGTAGAAACAAATAAACCAAACTTGTTTCTTAAAGCAAAATAAAAAAATTCCTTCAGTAGCACCTTAAAGACCATACCATATCTGAAGAAGTGTGCATGCACATGAAAGCTCATACCAAAATATAAACTTAGTTGGTCTTTAAGGTGCTACTGAAGGAATTTTTTTATTTTGCTTCGACTCAGACCAACACGGCTACCTACCTGTAACTTGTTTCTTAAAGAACATCCTGGTCTGTGTTATCTAAAGAAAGTAGCAAGTATCCAGCTGGCAGCCTGAGGGAAACTGCAGCCACGGATACAAAGTGTCATTGGTGCAGTATCAATCGATTGTGAAACATCCAGGCAGGACCGTGACAGAAGGTTACTAAGAGACCTAAGACTGAGCAAAGCAAGCAGCACAGGAAGCTGCCTCATAATGAGTGAGTCAGTTGGTCCATTCAGCCCAGTATTGTCTGTAATGACTGGCAGCAGATATCCAGGATTTTAGGCAGGATTTTCTCTGTATTGTACTTGGAGAAATTTGGCCTTCAGATGAACAAGAAATGAAACCAGTCTCTATGGGATTCCAGTGGCTCTGCTTGTCTCGGACGCCTCAAGGAAGGGTCTTGACTTGTGGAACTGAGTCGAGTCAGAGCTTCTCAGCCTTGCTGGCTCCACATGAACTCAGCCACGATCAGCACCAAGGAAAGCAGGACCAAGCCAGCAACTCCCAGGCGGATGTTGCTCTCCATGGATGGAAAAGTGTCTGCTGCAGAGTGAGACAGAGAAGAGTTACTCAGTTGTTGGCTGTGAAGGCAGGGTGGGGAGGGAGATGATCTCAACATTGCGGCCCTCAGCATACTTAGCCCCATTGAGTCCAATGGGACTTGCTTCTGATTTCTAAGAGCATGAGAACAGCCTGCTGGATCAGGCCAATGGAAACAGTCTTCTAATCTACTCCACTCGCCTTTTACTTCTGACTAGAGCCAGAAAGATGATCACACTAAATCTGCAAGCAGTGGACCAACTGACACCTCCACTAATAAGATGGCAGGTACACATGTTGCCTTTCAGTTTTTTATGTCCCTGCAGGAGCACCTGAAAGTGGTCACTTTATGATTGGTCATTTGCTGGGCGTTCCATGCAGAATTACTGGTCCAGAATGTGGGCTTGAGATTTCATCGACCAATGGATTGGTTGGGTGGTCCTGGCTGAAGAGAGCGGAAGGTCAGGTTCAGCACTGCCTCCAATCCCTATACACAACTAATCAACATCTACAGGCTCTGCCCCTACCTCTGAGTGATACTGGTGCTGAGTGGCCGCCGGTGTCAACTGAAGAAGTTTGTAGGCTCATTCAGTCTCTTAAACCTGGCAAAGCCCCTGGTGCTGACAACATTTCACCCAAGCTTCTTAAGGCCAATGTTGACTGGTGGGCCCCAGTGCTTGCTGCCTTGTTCACCAGCATAGATAAATCGGCTATCATCCCAGAGGACTGGGGACTAGCAATTATTATTCCAATGCATAAGAAAGGGAGTAGATCGAACCCTGCTAATTACAGGCCAATTAGTCTCCTAAGCATTATCAGTAAATTATATGCTGCCCATTTATGTAATAAACTTGAGATCTGGATGGAGCGATAACATGTCCTTTCTTTCAGAAGCACAAGCTGGTTTCAGGGCATAACGGTCAACTTTAGACCAAGGACTAGTACTCCAGCATCTTGCAGAAAAATATACCTCAAGAAAAAGAGGATCTCTCTATGCAGCTTTTATAGTCTTCGATTTAATATCATGAGACAGGCTTTGGGAAAAACTAAGCGCCTCAAACATAGACAGACGTCTACTGCGCCTCATCTGCAGTTTATACGAAAATACTCGGGTCCGGGTTAGGTGCGATCGACAGGGCCATTTATCCAAGGAAATCCAAACCTACCATGGTGTCAGACAAGGCTACGTTCTTGAGCCCACTTTATTCAACTTTTATATTAACTCCCTAGTAGGAACCATGGAGAAAGAAAATGCCCATCACCCCAAGTTGGCTGGTATACCCCTCCCAGTTCTCTTATATGCAGACAATGCAGTTCTAATTTCCTCTTCCTGCGTAGGCCTAAGAAAACTTCTAAGATCTCTCACAGCTTATTGTAAGGCCGAACAACTAACAATTAACTACAGCAAATCTAAAGTTATGGTGTTCTCTAAAAAAAAAAAAAAGAATGAGACACAGATGGAGAATTGATAATCGACCTATTGAACAGGTATCATCTTTTAAATTACTGAGTATAACCTTTCAGGGAAAGGGTTCAGGGAATCACCAGGTTAAAAACATCATTGCAAACGCCCAGAGATCTACCATAGCTATCATAAGGTTTTTCTATGGGAAAGGAGGCCAATACATTCATTCTGGCAGCCTCCCAGGTCTTTGCTGCAAAAATACTAACACAATTGACATATGGTTCACAGATTTACAGCTCTTTAAATCTTGATCCCTTAGAATCGTTTCAAACTAAGTTCTATCGCTGTCTACTAGGGATCCCTTCCTGTGTGTCTAACATAGGTGTCCGCCTGGAGGTTGGGCAAAATTCTGTCAGCGCTTGGATATGGATTCTGAAGATCCATTATTGGTTCAAACTTATCTTTTTCCCTGTTGGGTTGGCACCCTTAACCCTACTGGATTCCTATCAATCCAAATGGAAAGTTACATTGCACAAAAAGCTAAGAGGCTTGGGATTCTCCCCACAGGCCCTGATAGCTGCAGGCTACGAGAAAGCAAGAGCAACAATCCACCAACGACTCTGGGATGTGGAACTGCAATGTCATGTAAGCGAGATGAATAAATACCCAACTATGAAAGACAATGGGAGAGGATTTACCCCAGCAAAGTATTTGGCAAAATTACAAATACCTAAATGCAGATGGGCATTTACCCTTGTTAGATTTAACGTGCTGCCATCTGCCTTACTGCAGGGAAGATACAAGGGTAAACCATATGCAGAACAAGTCTGCCCCTGCGGTTTGTCGGAGGTAGAAACTGCCTCCCATGCCTTGTTACGTTGCCGTTTCTACAGCGATATATGCGTGCCTTTCATCTCCCCTGCCATGCAAAATCCCTCGAATGAATCCAAACATCAATGCCTAAAATTCCTGGTAGAGGATAAGGATCCTGAGCTTACGCTAAAAGTAGCCAAATTCTGCATGACTGCCATAAAAGTCAGGGAACAAGCAGTGTTGCCAAAATGATTAAGGCCCCAAATGGGAATTTTAGGTTATATTTTAACGACCAAGTTTTAATTTACATATTTTTAAATGTTGCTACATGTGTGTTGTCCCTGTTGTACAGAATTGCAAATTCTAATGTATCATTATTGTGTTTTATGATTTTTCTGATATTGTATGTGGCTGGTCTGTGACCATAAGAATAAATTCAATTCAATTCAATTCAATTCAATTCAATTCAATTCTTTCTCTGGAAATAGGGAGAAGCCAGAAGGGTGATATTCTAGTACATCAAACAAAGAAGCTTAATGATGTGATTGCTAAATTGAATTTAAATGATGCCAATGCTGTTGATACACCAATGGTTACAGGTTTTCAACTTGAAGATAATGATAACTTATTTTCTGATGCAACTTTATTCAGAAGTGTGTTAGGCAAACTAAGTTTTATTGCTAGATGCACGAGACCAGATATTGCAGATACTGTTCGGCTTTACGATGGTACCTCGGTTTAAGTGCTCAATTGGTTCCGGGGAGCCATTCACTCCACAAAAAGTACTTAATCCGAGCACCTCTTCCGCGCATGCATGAAGCGCCAATAGAGTGCTTCTGTGCATGTGCGCACCGCGGAACTCAGAAGTAATCACTTCTGGGTCCGCAGACTACTTAAACCGAAAGTACTCAAACCAGAGCATTCTCAAACTGAGGTATGACTGTACTGAAATCTAAAGGATGTAAGCAGAGAACTAAGTACTTGCAGATCGACTGTTACATGCAAGAGATTGTATTCAGAAAGGACTGATACAAGTATCATATATGCCAGGAAAAGAAATATCCACAGATTTGTTGTCGAAGGTTGTAAATAAACAACAACTGGATCTATATGTACAGATGTACTAGATGATAATGCAATGTTACCTTGAATGTTAGTATTGTAATGTCTCATTCTCACATTGCATAATGTTGCGGGGTGTCTTTAATTACTTAATTGATGTATGAGTACGGGAACTATTTAAATGTCTCCTCCCTCTCTCCTCTCTCTCTCCTCCTCTGTTGAAGAAGATGGATGTGAGAGTCATCTTGTTGTTTTGTTATTTGCTTTATAAATAACACCTTTGATGTTACTATTCCAACCACAGTTGCTTCTGCTGCATTCTGCTGTAAAGGACTAAGTTTACTATCTGCAAACAGGTATTTAATACTCACAGGCCCAGGGGCGTACCCAGGATCAAAACTGGGGGGGGGGCAAGAGAGGGGAAGAGAGAGGGAAGGAAGGAGGGAGGGAGGGAAGAGAGAGAAGGAAGGAAGGAGGGGAAGAGAGAGAGAGAGAGAAGGAAGGAAGGAAGGGAGGGAGGAAGGAAGGAAGGAAGGAAGGAAGAAAGAGGGGGAAAGGAAGGATGGAAGGAAGGATGGATGGAGCTCCCGTCCACCGGCCCCCCAGCTCAGGCTGCTCCTCCCCCCTCCCACGTTCCTGTCGCTGGCTGCATCCGCGGAGGAGGCGAAAACAGTCCAATTTCAGGCTGCTTCTCGCCCTCCTCACGTTCCTGTTGTTGGCTGCAGCCGCAGAGGGGGCGGAAACAGCCCAATTTCCATAACCCGCAGCAACTTTTCCCCTTCAGTTTTTAGAGAGAAAAAGTGCGGGTTATGGTCCGTAAAATACGGTATTATTATTTTTTGCTTCGGAGGGGCAGCTGCCACCCTGCCCCTCACTGGGTACGCCCATGCACAGGCCCAGTGTTGTTCAATATCTCTATAATGACTCGTGGACTGTCTGGATGCAGAGGAAAGGAGGGAGGCAACAGCATTCCCCAAGGGAGCCCCCATGGGAAGATGGCTCAGAGCCAGGGGACTGGTGGTGGGACTATGATGAGTGGTCAGAGGGAGAAGAGGGAAGAAGAGCAGACTGTAAGTAGGAAGGGTCATATGCAGGGGAGATAACAGGGTTTAGTGAGCAGGAAGAGTCTGGGGCAGAGGGCAGTTCAGAATTTGAGGCAGAAGAGGGAGTTGGAGAGGTGCGGGGCCAGGAGACAGAGAGGCAGGATGCTGTAGAAGTCAGGGAACCCATCATTTACAAGTGCTGAAATTATATCCAACTGTGACATGAAGAGGGAGAGATACCTCTTTTAAAAACTAAGGAATGGTGGAGCCAGCACACTTTTCCAATTTCATTTACAATTGCAGTGAATTAAAACCTGTATTAGTGCAATTTGTAAAAGATGCATACAATGATTAAGACAGGATCTTACCTGTTACTTTGATGTGTACTTCATCACTGTAGTTTGAGCATGCTTGAGTGTTCTCGAACTTTAAGCAATAGCTACAGCGATAGATGCCCCCATCTGATTCTTTGGCATTGATAATGGGAAATAGAACTTCTCCAGATCCCATCTTCTTGCTTTCATAAGTATTTGAAGAATTTTCTATGTGTAGAATAAATTCCACTTCTTGCTGTTCTTTGGTCTTACAGTGGATGCTGGCATTTCCTTCCAGAGAAATCACCTCACCTGGGCTCACTGAGATGGAAGGTTTGGGAGGAGCTTATCCAGGGGGAGAAAGAGAAAAAGAAGGATGCTTAATGCTTTGATCTTACACAATAGTCTGGCTTTGTAAAATGGGAAAGATTTGCATGCTATTGTGGAATATAGAAAACCACGTGCAACTCAGAGTGTGAATATTGATAGGCTGCATTTATGCCATTACTCAGGAGATTAGTTGGCAGAGAACACAGGTGGGAGATGTAACCCTTGTCAGGGAAAGGCGAGCTGCGCAGCAGAGATGCCCTATGAGAGGGACAGAACGTAGTGGGATAGGATTGCTGTTGTAATGGCTTGGGTCTCTCCCACAGACGCGAGACAACTCCAGCAGTGATTTTCTCAGATTTATTACTCAAACACACAAATCATTACGGAGCTCAGTCACTGAGCATCTTCCCCCAAGTTTGCAGTTGCTGAGACTGAGCTCCGCCCCTTCGTCTTCCAACAATAAATCCCCACTTTCGCTTTCTTCCCCGTTTGCGCCTCTCGCAAACTCTCTCGAGCCTAAGAGTTTTTGGATAGGCTATTTCCCGTTTCTCCGACTCTGAGTCCGAGCTTAAACTGACGGTCTATGTTTTCCCTCTCGGCCCCCCTTCCCTGCTCTCTGTTCTCGGAGATCAGGTTATTACTGCAGCCTACATCCTCTTGTCCATTTCCACATTCCAGACTAATCTCTTCTCCCTGCTTGCCAGCGTTCTCAGCCTCTGTCAGTGACAGGATGTAGCTGACAGCTGTGGACCTGTCTATTGTAGGCTTCAGGTTGTATACTAACGTCCGTTGCCTTGTCCGTTGACTAGGACCTGGGTGTGTGACAAATGGAGTAGAGAGCAGGGGATTGTATAGTGTGCATCACAGTCTGCATTCCATTACCACTCTGGTTACAGAGAATGCATTTTAATCTGAAACAAAATACTAATGATTAAATAGAAATGGGGATAAGGAATCCCTCTTGATAGGTACGTATTTCGATCAGTGAAGTTACAGTTCAGTTATATAGTTCAATCAGTGCAACCCCCACCCCCCATTTGATTGGTAGACGGAGTAAACCCAACACCCACTTTAGCAGCATTTGTAAAACTGTCGCACAGAGATTCAGCCCTCACCTGTTACGTTGATGTAAAGTCTGTCACTTAGATGCGAGCATATGCGATCGAAGCAATACCTACACTGATACATTCCTCCATGTTCTAGTTTGGCCTCAGAAATGTGAAAATCCACTGTATAATACAGAGTTGTCTCAGATCGCACATGCAATGCAGACTCTCCCTTGAAGAGATGAAAGGTGCCTCCTTTGTAATCTCGACTCCCACATTGGATGTAGAAATTCCCTCCAAGGGCGACATTAGGACTGGGAATCACTGAAATCGAGGGCTTTGGATAGTATCCTGATCAAGAACGAGAATGAGAATGTGGTTTGGAAGGTGGAACACTTGCAAGAGCTTCCTTCTGTCAAATAGGAGGCATTCACCTGCAGCTGGAGAATCGAATAGAGTGACTTTGTACAAAAATTCAAACGACAGGGCAGGATGAATCTGCTTTGACATTATCCAACAGAGCAGGGGTTATCAATATGTGGTCCCTGAGTGGCTGGCTGCCCGTGAGCTTCATTTAGGGGGTCTGTGGCCACTGTCCCTCAGACCTTGTGGGGGGCCGGACTATATTTTGAAAAAAATATATGAATGAATTCCTATGCCCCACAAATAACCCAGAGATGCATTTTAAATAAAAGAACACATTCTACTCATGTAAAAACATGCTGATTCCCAGGCCATCCGTGGGCCGGATTTAGAAGGCGATTGGGCCGCATCCGGCCCCTGGGCCTTAGTTTGGGGACTCCTGAGCTACAACATGCATAAAATGAATTAAGTCATCCTCCAAGACTCTCAGCAATTTTCATCTGATCCATGGCTAGAGGAGGAGAGTTTGGGAACCACTACAACAGAGCCCATATCCATCAGTCTGTGTAAATTCCTGATCAGCAAGGTTTTTTGTTTTAAAAAGCAGCTCTATCATCACTCAGGGATGCAGTAGCTTGAGGAAGAGTCAAAAGAGAACCAAGTCCAAAAGGTAGGAGGTAACATCCTTGGAACTGTGGGATGTAGACATAGAGCAGTCAAGTCCAACATTCCTTGTTTCCTAGAATGGACACACAGAGGAAGGTGGCTCCAAACAGGGAGGACTTCCTGTCATACCTGTTGGAAGCCACCTCCCCCTGAGTGTTACCGGGTAGATAGGCGTGACCCAAGTAAAGCCAAATAAAAAGGCTCTCTTTTGACCTACATTTCATCCTGCTGTCCATATGCAGCCTCATCCATAACAAAGGATATAGGCCACATGTTGTACATCTGAGACTTCATTTCTCTTGTATTCATTTTGAAAAAAAGCCCTGAATACGAGATAGAGAATGTTTGGCAGGTGCCACTTATTATCTACCATGAGAAAAGTAGTTCTGGCTGGAGGTGTCACATTTAGCAAGAGGGGGGGCATTCTGGCAGGAACGGAAGTGTTGGGGGGCACGGTGGGGGGCGTGCAAGGAGTGGCACATTCCCATTTTGCCTCAAATGGCGACACAGGAGGGGCGCGCTGCCCTCTGCAACACTCATATGCTCCGTGGGGTTGTCTGCAGAGACATTCCACCTGCAGGCACCTAGGCATATGCAACCAGGGTTCACAATCACCCAGAGTCCTTACATATGTGTCCATGCAGTGGATTCTCTGCAGACAACCACATGTAGCATTTGATTGTTGCTTGAAAGAGTTGTGACATTAGGGTTAGGGCTTAAATGAGAACCTGCTTTGCTGTCAACATAACTATGCCCTGCACATGAGGAACACGTGAATAGGTCTAGGGACAGAGCAAAACTCTCACCTGTTATGTTGAAATAAACATTATCGCTGTATTCTGAGCATTTCTCTTCATTGCCTGAATTAAAGCAATATTTGCACTTGTAGGCCCCGCCATTGGGTTCTACATGTTTGGCATTAGAAAGGGGGAAATCTGCATACTGTGAGGCAGTCTTAGAATCTACAGCCACTGAACTCCCTTCCTTGACCAGGTAGAAGGTTGCTTCTGAGGTATAATAAGTCTCACAGCGGATATAGAATTCTTCACCAAGGATGACCTGAGGACTTGGTCTCACGGAGAGGGAAGGCTTTTCATAAAGCTGTCCTGGGAAAGAAGGATAACAGGAGTGATATTGGGAGGGTAGAGCAGTAGCGATGGGAGACTTGTGATAGACTTGGATCAGAGTACAAAAATCCACAAAATTCTGATACGTATATTTATCTGTGACATTTTCCAATTGACATATATCCATATTTTCACATATTCCTTATCACCAAGCTGTTTTCAAAATAAGTAGGAACCATATTTTCAACTGAGCAACAGCTGTAGGGCCAACGATATAGACTTCAACCAATGACTCACTTCTGAGATGGTGGGGGGGAGGGCTCTTTAACTTCCCCCTCCCTGTTGACATTGGAGGAGGACAGGGTGGAGAGGAAGTAGAAGAGACCAGAACCTGCTGTCCTTTATGTAGCTCGGTGGCTCACACTCCTGCAGAAGCCGAGACACAGGAGACAGGCAGGACAGTGTCAGTTCCGATTCATGCACCCGGGAGGCAATGAAAGAGAAGATTCTCCCTTAGCATCTGTTGATGTTTACAGTAGGAGGGGAAGGACTAAGGATTCCTGGGTCTAAGGATCACCATGAAAGCCTCTGATAATGGCGACTGCCCCAGAGGTGCCGGAACTGAGTCCCGAATGGAAAAGATGCCTTGCCTACATTTTGAAAAAAGCCCTGAATATGAGATAGAGAAAGTTTGGCAGGTGCCACTTATTGTCTACCATGAGAAAAGTAGTTCTGGCTGGAGGTGTCCATGGTATTTAGTTCCCATTCTTCTCACACACCCCTTTTTTAAAATCACTATCACCATTATCACGTCTGACTGAAACTCACCTCTAGAGATCTGCCACTGCCTAGTCAGCCAACACCCTGGAAAGAGAGGATCCATTTAGAGTCAAGGTATCTGAGTGACAGAAATAGAAGCCGGGCCTCCAATCTCCCAGGCCTGCTCTTGCAAACACTCTGACACCACCGCCCTCCAAGGAGTGATACCAACCTAGAAAGAGGATGCTGGAAGGAAATTTCATGGCTTGGCTTCTATAGCCAGCAGTTTGTTCCGTCTGCTCCTAATTCTGCTGTCTCCTGAATGAAGATCTCAGCTGGAGGCTTTTGCCACTGAAACCCAGCAATGTTCTGTGATGCAGCTCTTCCCCAGAACATATAACTCCTCTCTGATCTGCCAATGCTGTTGTCCTTCGTCTCCTCCCATGGCTGCCTGACCAACCACATCCCTTATTTGCTTGCACCTGAAGGTTGCAAAACCAGAGGAAGTGAAGGGCTGAATGTTTGGCATGCAACACAACTCCTATTTTTAACTTTTCTAGTTCTCAGAGAGAGAGCATCTCAGTAGTATTGTTGGGGCAAAAGAAATCTAGTATGCCCAGTTGTACATCATGGCAAATTCAAGCTCTGGTCACTTCCTGGCTCCTCCCCAATGATATTGTGCCTATGCCGTCACTTTGGACCCTGTTAGTCAAAAAAGCATGTTTAAGGAAGAATTAGGAGACTTGGTGGTGTTTCCCTCTGTACAGACTCACAGATACATAGTGAGTTAGTTGTAAATTTAAGTTCCACGGAGACTGCAGTTATGATGGCTCCCCACTGCAGAGGAAAACCAATCCCCAAATACTTATTTCTGTCTTACTCTGATGCTGCCCTGGGCCCAGCTCTGACATTCATGGTTTTCTTCTGTATAAACGAACCGCAGTAAGCCTCAGGCTCATGTGCTTCCTCTCTTGTCAGGTAGGATATTAGAAGCTTCCATTTCCATTTGGGTTAAGCAGAGTTCTCCCTGACTTCCAAATCATGGTTAGATTGTGGTGATATCTTTCCATTAAAATAAAATTTTACAAATAAAATGAAAGTCAAATTTTAAACTACTTCCTTCGATTTTTCTCCTTTAACAAAAGTAGAAGGTTACCGAGAGACCTCAGACTAAACAAAGCAAGGAGCGCAGGAAGCTGCCTCATAATGAGTGAGTCAGTTGGTCCATTCAGCCCAGTATTGTCTGCAATGACTGGCAGCAGCTCTCCAGGATTTCCGCCAGGATTCTCTCTGTATTGTACTTGGAAATGTCAGGAATTGAACCGGGAATCTTCTGCATGCAAAACAGATGTTCTGCTACCAAGCTACCCATTAGAAAGGCAGGCAGTCCCTCCCCTTGAAGATAATGGGGACAACCACTATGTGCAACATCTGACCCTGTGTTATACTCCATTTCCTCCAAAAGGAGGTGAAACAGAAGTGATACAAGGGGACTCTGCAGAGTTCCTCTTTCTACAAAATAAGAGTCTATATTCATCTTTCATTGCAGGCTGAGCGGACGATGAGGCAGGCTCCCTGGAACTCCTCTGAGAATGACTCCATGTCAGGAGTGGCCTGAGATGTTTTCATGCTTGAAGCAAAATGCTGTGCAGCTGCACTGAAATAACAAGACAGGGCATCAGACTCTGCAAGCGCTTGCTCTGATTGTGAAGCTTCACTGCCAGGACAGGAGGCATACCTTGCAAAGGCTTCCAGAACACCTCACTATCGCCAAGACTTGGTATTTGTTGGAAGCCGCTCAGGGTGGCCGGGGAAGCCCAGCCAGATGGGCGTGGTAATAATAATAATAATAATAATAATAATAATAATAATAATAATAATAATACCTTGCAAAGGCTTCCAGAACCAATGCCTCACTCTCGCCAAGACTCAGAGTGAGGGAGGTAGTATTCTGCAGAGCTTTGACAATGGTCTCTCTCCACCCCAGTCCCTAAAATAGCACCTCCACAATACCCCACCCAACCCTCCCACTATATATAAGGGTCTGGTGACTTCTGCTTCAGTGTATCTGAAGACGTGTGCATGCACACAAAAGCTTATACCCAGAACAAACTTGGTCTATAAGGTGCAACTGGGTCTTTTCTTTTCTTTTACCCCCACAATAGCTTTTGACATTTCCACCCTTCCAATACATCCTGCCCCCTGCCTTTGCCACCCTTAAATTAAACTTTGTTGTTGTTGTTTAGTCGTTTAGTCGTGTCCGACTCTTCGTGACCCCATGGACCATAGCACGCCAGGCACTCCTGTCTTGCACTGCCTCCCGCAGTTTGGTCAAACTCATGTTCGTAGCTTCGAGAACACTGTCCAACCATCTTGTCCTCTGTCGTCCCCTTCTCCTAGTGCCCTCAATCTTTCCCAACACCAGGGTCTTTTCCAAGGATTCTTCTCTTCTCATGAGGTGGCCAAAGTATTGGAGCCTCAGCTTCACGATCTGTCCTTCCATAAATTAAACTAGGGATCTCTCATTTCCTTTCCTTCAGGGAAATGATATGCATTAGCATTCTCCACACAACAGTCTTCTGCTTGCATACCCTGAAAATCCTCTCATTTCCACCTCTGGATTTCAGGGGCTGCTTTCTCACGTAGGATGGGCATCATGGAGTTTCCTACTCCTGCCCAATCACAGTTCAAAACAACAGAAAAGCAATTACCTAACTCACAGTCACATTGGTTTTTGATGGGCAGGTATGCTTTTTAATTGATTTTCATTTGCTAAGAGCTAAGAGCTGAGAGCTAAGAGATAAATAAAAATAAACAAAACACCTAGACAAGGAATAATATAATAAGTTATGCAGTTAATACACACGATTCACTTAGTTATATCAATGGTTCTGGTTACAGGTAGGTAGCCGTGTTGGTCTGGATCGAAGTAAAATAAAAAAAATTCCTTCAGTAGCACCTTAAAGACCAACTAAGTTTTTATTTTGGTATGAGCTTTCGTGTGCTCATACCAAAATAAAAACTTAGTTGGTCTTTAAGGTGCTACTGAAGGAATTTTTTTTATTTTATATCAATGGGTTTTCTCTGAGAAGGACTTAGCTGAACAGTAAGTTAAGTGTTCCAAACTTAAAGAAAAAGCTCAAAAAGGCACAGAAAACAGAAGCCTCCAGGATTCTCACCCCACCCCAGCCCCTTCCGAAAAAGATTCCTTGGTGTTATCACATAATAGAAATTTGGCCTTCAGATGAACAAGAAATGAAACCAGTCTCTATGGGATTCCTGTGGCTCTGCTTGTCTCGGATGCCTCAAGGGAAGGGTCTTGACTTGTGGAACTGAGTCGAGTCAGAGCTTCTCAGCCTTGCTTGCTCCACATGAACTCAGCCACGATCAGCACCAAGGAAAGCAGGACCAAGCCAGCAACTCCCAGGCGGATGTTGCTCTCCATGGATGGAAAAGTGTCTGCTGCAGAGTGAGACAGAGAAGAGTTACTTAATTGTTGGCTGTGAAGGCAGGGTGGGGAGGGAGATGATCTCAAGGCTGTGGCCCTCAGCATACTTAGCCCCGTTGAGCCCAGTGGGACTTACTTCTGATTTCTAAGAACATATGAACAGCCTGCTGGATCTACCTGCCAATGGAAGCAGTCTTCTAATCTATTCCACTTGCCTTTTACTTCTGACTAGAGACAGAAAGATGATACAAAGCACCCTAAGTCTGCAAGCAGTGGACCAACTGAAACTTCCACTGTCACAGTTGCTCCCTGTTGGTAAGAAGATGTTGCGTACACATGTTGCGTTTCAGTTTTTTATGTCACTGCAGGAGCACCCGAAAGTGGTCAGTTTATGATTGGTCATTTGCTGGGTGTGCCATTCAGAATTACTGGTCCATAATGTGGGCTTGAGATTTCATCGACCAATGGGTTGGTTGGTTGGTTGGTGTTGGCTGAAGAGAGCAGAAGGTCAGGTTTGGCACAGTTTTCTGGGGCTCAGCTGGGAATGATTTGGCGGATTGTGAGGACTTACAACGAGGAACTCAAGAAGAGGAGCTGGAGGAACCTGAGCCTAAGCCTGAAGCTACTAGTGGAGATGGCGGCAGCAGAGGAAGGCGGAAGGGCAGGATATTGAGTAAATGAAAAAGTTTAGTGGGACTGGATATAATCCATATAATCCATGCCATCCCTGATACATCAGAATATGAAAAAGGGATAATGTGGTCTCAAACACAATCATGTAAATACAACCAAATGCGTCCCACAATTCCCAGGGCTGTCTCCATCTCCCTCAGGCTTCAAATGCACCTCCTTTTTCATTCCTGAACCCACACTTACTTAGCCATTGCCAGTGGAGTCAAATCACCTGGTTACTCCATTCTGTACCATGTGGCCATGGTTCCGCCATAGAGGTGTTTGGCTTTGATCGTCACCATTCCCCAAACTCCATATACACAGAAGGAAAGAAAACAAAGGCACAAAGCCACGCTCCTCACCTGTCACAAGTTCCAGCCCCACTGGGTCACTCGGCTCCGACCACTGGAAGGCATGCCCTCTGCGGTGATACTGACAGGTATAATTCCCTTCATCCTCCAACCTGATCATGGAAAGAGAGAACTCAGATGTGTTTCTGTCCGGTTCTGCCATCTGCGATGTTATTAGGTTGCTGGACTTGTGCAAAGAAAAGTTCAGGCCATTCTCTGGTCCGTGACACTCTATGGTGACATTGAAGCCTGCAGCAAGTGGATCCTCAGGTCTCATTCTGATGGAAGGTTTGGAGAGGCTGGGATCTACGTGTTGAAATAAAAGAGGAGGCAGGGAGTAGCAACGTTTATGGTCATCAAGGAATGTCTCCTGCTGATGACTAGTCACAAAATTAATGCAGAGAAAGGAAGTATATACAGATTTGCATAATTCAATCAGGCTACAGAGTTCCATTCATGCAAAAGTTTGGTTTTCAAACAAAAACCAAAATATTTCCCCACTCTTGCATGCATCACAGTGTGGTTTATCTCCATTCCGTTTTTGGTAGACGTTTGCCACCTGATGGTCAGAAGGTAGAATGGAAGCCTGTCCCATCTCAAGACTTTGAGGGGCTTGTGGGCAGCTCTGGGAAACCACTGCAAATAAACTGAATGTGCGCAGTATTTAGTGTGGGGTGTAAACAGGTGCAGTCAAGTCACAACAGTTCCCAGAGTGTCCACATGGAGGACCACATGGAGGAACACCTGACCAGGTCAGTTTCCTGTGTCTCCACACATGCAAATGAGATAAATAAGTGCCAGATAAATTCACTGACCAGTAGCCATTTCCCCTCTCTTGGACCACACACTTCAAGCAAGCAACATCTTAGTGAGGAGACTCTCTCTAGGCTTCCAGGTTCATCCATAGCCTGTAGTTCTAGTATTTCAGAATCTGATGCAGCTTCACAGGGTGGACAGGCTCTCACTAAAAAATCCTGAAAGGCCTAATCCTACGCTTCAGTTTCAACCAGAGTTGCTTAAATGAAACAAGCCTTTGTTTGCCGTCATTCTTCTTCATATTCCTATGCCCATGAGCAAGATGGAGCACAGCTAACTGGGAAATGATTTGCAGGGAGAAGGTGCCAGGTTCGGTCCTCAGCATCACCACATATGATTGGGAAATACCCCTAGTCTAAAACCCTGGTGAGGTCAGTGCATAGGCAACCAGTGTCTACATATCCTGCTAAATCCAGCAGCAAATAATGTGTTTCAGCCTAGAATGCACCATTTGAGAAGATTGCTAATGATACTCAAATGCTGGCATAGCATGGGACAGAGCCTCTGTATGTTTTAGCTCAGGCATCCCCAAACTTCGGCCCTCCAGATGTTTTGGACTACAATTCCCATCTTCCCTGACCACTGGTCTTGTTAGCTAGGGATCATGGGAGTTGTAGGCCAAAACATTTGGAGGGCCGCAGTTTGGGGGTGCCTGTTTTAGCTAATGCTGCTTTCCCCTTTGATATACAGCTGCAGGGAATACACAATCCACGTTAGTGCCATTTATTTTGAAGGGGGGTAAAGTGCACAATGTGGGACGCAGGTAGCGCTGTGGATTAAACCACAGAGCCTAGGGGTTGCCGATCAGAAGGTCGGCGGTTCGAATCCCCGCGATGGGGTGAGCTCCCGTTGCTCGGTCCCAGCTCCTGCCAACCTAGCAGTTCGAAAGCACGTCAAAGTGCAAGTAGATAAATAGGTACTGCTACAGCGGGAAGGTAAACAGCATTTCCCTGTGCTGCTCTGGTTCGCCAGAAGTGGCTTTGTAATGCCATGTGGAACGCCCTCCCATCGGAAGTCAAGGAGATAAACAACTACCTGACATTTAGAAAACACTTAAAGGCAGCCCTGTTTAGGGAAGTTTTTAGTCTATGATATTTTAATGTATTTTGGTATTTGTTGGAAGCCGCCCAGAGTTGCTGGGGAGGCCCAGCCAGATGGGCGGGGTATGTATGTATGTATGTATGTATGTATGTATGTATGTATGTATGTATAAATAAATAATAATGCTGGCCACATGACCTGGAAGCTGTATGCTGGCTCCCTCGGCCAATAATGTGAGATGAGTGCCACAACCCCAGAGTCGGTCACGACTGGACCTAATGGTCAGGGGTTTACCTTTTACCTAAAGCGCACAAATAGGCTTACCTCTTATGGAGATATATATGCCGTTGCTGAAATTTGAGCACAGTTCATAGAAGGTTGACTTGAAACAATATGTACACTGGTAGATTCCTCCGTGAAATAGTGTGGCGTTGACAATAGCAAATCTGACCCCTTTTTGCCAGGACTTCTCCATTACAACGTTAATCAAAGATGGGCCCACTTTTTTGTAGAGCTGGAACTCTACATCTTGGTAGCCTTGACTGTTACAGTGGATCATGACATTTCCGCCCAACTTGATGATATTACTGGGGCTCACTGAGATGGAAGGCTTGGGAAAAGGCAGAGCTGGGTGAGAAAGAGAAGAGAACTGAGATTTTTTTATTTAAAAAAATGTATTTTTATTAGAGATTTTCTTGATTTACAAAAGTATTTGCAATGTCTCTCTCTCTCTCTCTTATTCCCCCCCCCCCGTGTAACGTTTTTTTTACAAATCGGTTTCATTTGTTGAGACATTAGGAAGAAAAGGGGGAAAGAGGTGGAGGGGGGGAGATGAGTGGGGTTGGGGTTGGGTGGCGATGTTCCTATTTTACTTACCGTAATATATGTGGGGTTTTGTGTCAGCGTTGCTTGTAAGAGAACTGAGATTTGAAAGGTGGGGAATCTGTCACAGGTTCCCCATCCTGGTTTAGCGTATTGCTGGAGAAGGAGTTAGAGCAAAAGAGGAAGGACCTTTCCACTCCTGACAGTACCCCTTGGGAGAACTACACACACACACACACACACACACACACACACACACACACACACACACGAGAACGCAAAAAAATTGTGGGCTTCCCATGAAGTTGAATGGTGGGAGGTTCAGGACAGTTAAAGAAAGGACTTCTTCACACAGTGCATAATCAAACCGTGGAACTCAGTCCCGCAGGAGGCAGTGATGGTCTCCCACTTGGACAGCTTCAAAAGAGGATTGGACAGATTCATGGAAGATAAGACTACTAGTCATGATGGCTATGCTCTGCCTTCATGGTCTTGGGCAGATGCTGCAAATCACAGGAGGGGAGAGGGCTCTTGTACCTGGGCCCTGCATGTGGGTTTCCCATTGAGGCACCTGTTTGGCGAACTAGATGGCCCATTAGCCTGATCCAGCAGGAAAGAAGAAGAAGAAGAAGAAGAAGAAGAAGAAGAAGAAGAAGAAGAAGAAGAAGAAGAAGAAGAAGAAGAAGAAGAAGAAGAGTTTGGACTTGATATCCTGCAAAGCGGCTAACATTCTCCTTTCCCTTCCTCCCCCACAACAAACACTCTGTGAGGTGAGTGGGGCTGAGAGACTTCAGAGAAGTGTGACTAGCCCAAGATCGCCCAGCAGCTGCATGTGGAGGAGTGGGGAAGCGAACCCGGTTCCCCAGATTACGAGTCTACTGCTCTTAACCACTACACCAAGCTGGCTTTAGTTCTTATGCTTTTTTTTTATTAAGAAATTTATTTATTACACATAATTACGGTATTACAAAACACACAAAAAATCTTACAAAATAACACATACATACATACATACTCATTACTTATAAACACATTTATCTTTTTAATATGAAAAAAGATTTAAAAAGGAAAGAAAGAAAGAAGAAAGTAAAAGAAAGGACATGGGAAAGGGGGGGGAACAAAAAAGAAAAGAAAAAAGAAGGATAAGAAAAATTGAAAGGAAAAAAGAAAGAAAAGTAAAAGAAAAAAAGAGATAAGAAAAAGAAACTTTGGAGGATTCCCCTCCCACTTTATCCTACATATACATTAAAAGGTAGAACCATTTAAAACAAAATTTCATCTGTTATTCCTTCTTCTTATTTCATCTGATTCATTTTCTGAGATTATCACAAATCTATTCTAAACACAACCAATATTTTACATTTGATCCTTTTCTACCTAAATAATCATTTAAATATTTGCACTGATTCCGAATTATATGTTTTGGTTTTTGTCTAATCCAATCAGTCAGCTTTGCTAAATCTAGATATTCGCATAATTTACTCAACCATTACTCTTTAGTTGGGATGTAATTTTCTTCCCAATGTTGAGCTATCAACACTCTCGCTGCAGTTGTTGCGTATAAAAAGATGTTGACCTTCTCATTTGGGATGTCTCTATTTAAAATTCCTAATCAGTAAGATTCCGCTCTTTTACTGTGTGTTGTTTTGATCAGTTTTTTAATTTCATCATGTATCATATTCCAATATTTCTTTATAGAAATAAAGAAATAGTTCTTGTGCTTTTTAGAAGAATGTGTACCCTGTTTCTCATATTTTAAGACATACCCATAAAATAGGCCATAGCAGGATTTTTAAGCATTCAAGGAATATAAGCCATACCCCGAAAATAAGACATAGTGATAGGCGCAGCAGCAATGCCGGACGCGGCAGGAGGAGGAGGAAAAGAATAAGACATCCCTTGAAAATAAGCCATAGTGGGTTTTTTTGAGGAAAAAATAAATATAAGACATGTCTTATAATATGAGAAACACGGTATAATAAACTGCCATTGAAAGAAAATCAAGGTGGTGTGCGGTAAAATCATTCAAACACCATAAAACGTTCAAATCTCAAAGTTATAAAAGCATAAAATCCAGAACAAATGACCAATGCTGAGTCAACTTGGTTCTCAAAAAAGTTTGGTGAAACAAATGTGTTTTCAGCAGACTGAAATCTATCGAAATTGAAGGTGCCTGTCTGACATCAGTAGGAATAGTGTTCCAAATTACTGGTGCCAGTACACTAAAAAGCCTTGGTTTGCCTAGATTAGGAACTAAACTGCATTCTCCATAGGCCATGGCATCTTTTGTCTTGGCACAGTGCATAGGCGCTTAAGGACCCAGGAAGGAGACACAGACAATCTTCCCCTCTCCTGCAGCCCCCACAGCTGGGCTGCTGCAGTGGTGGTGCTGCTACGTGGTAAGGCTTCAAAGGGAAGGATGACAGGATATTTGTGAGCTCAGAAAGGCTGAGAGGGAGGGTGAGAGGGAAGGCAGGAATTCTTCCCTGGCTCAGATTTTAGTCTGAGCCAGAGAAGAACTTAGGTTTCATAAATTCTCCTCTACAGTGGAACCTTGGTTTACGAACACCTCGGTTTACGAATTTTCAGTTTACGAACGCCGCGGACCCATCTGGAACGGATTAATTCACTTTCCATTACTTTCAATGGGAAAGTTTGCTTCAGTTTATGAACGCTTCAGTTTATGAACAGACTTCCGGAACCAATTACACCCATGCTTCTGGTTAAGTATGCTTCAGGTTGAGTACTCCACGGACACATCTGGAACGGATTAATCCACTTTCCATTACTTTCAATGGGAAAGTTCGCTTCAGTTTATGAACGCTTCAGTTTATGAACAGACTTCCAGAACCAATTGTGTTCATAAACCGAGGTACCACTGTATTTTTATTTTCCCCTCCAAAGCTCATTTCCAGACTCAGCTTTAGGAAACTTCACGTACATCTCTAAATTTGACTCCCCCAGCTCTCACCTCTTATCTTGACCTTTACTGTATCACTTAAACGTGAGCAACTGTCACCAGAAACAAAGCTGAAGCAATATCGGCACCGGTTTATCCCACCAGCTGATAGTTTGACATTGGCAAAGAAAAATGCAACTTCATTCCACTCTGACTTCTTGACTACTGAAGCATGCAAAGATGAATCCAGTTCTCTGAACAGAACAAATGTTGCTTGTGTGTAGTCTTCACTGCGCACCTTGCAGAGGATGGTAGCATTGCCTCCCAGGGGGACAATTTTACTAGGGACCACTGAGATGGAAGGCTTGGGATAAGATTGTCCTGGGCAAAAAAAGAGAGCAACATATATACAAAATATCAACAACAGCACCAACCTCCCACAAAAAACAACAACAACACTCCAACTCAAGAGACTTTTCAACACCTTCAGTTTTTGTAGCTGTAGTCGGGGGGGGGGGGAGGCCTGCAAGGCAGGGAACATTTCTTCCAGGAATCATGGCCAAGATGGTCTCCTCTTTAATTCGTCAAGAAAATTCATCAGCATTATTGGGTTGGAGAAATGCCTTGCAAAATCCAGAGAAGTGCGAATTTCAAAGAATGACTGTGTTTTGGTTCGCACATGATTTGAATAAATTGTGAATTATTAGACAGATTTGACACAGTTGACCAAGTTTTTCCTCATCCCTATACCCTGACTAATCTGTAGGTTCTTTCAGATAAGGCCTTGGGATCTGGGTTGCCCAATATCCACAATCCACACAGGGCTTGTGCCAATTTGGGTGCATTTTGCTGCTAGTCCAAATAGACTAGCAAAATTGATATGAGTGGCACAGCAATAGTGGCAAAACACAAAGGTTGCCAACTATCCAGGAAGTGGGAGAGAAACAGCAGCGAGACCTTTAACATCGTGTCGTGGTCTCTGAAAAGTGTATAGAGCCTTCTAAGAAACCAGAGGCCTTCCTCCTAGGAATTCAGAGCAGTGACATTCCTATAGACATAAGAGATATCTTCCTGTATGCTACAGCAGCAGCCCGCTTGCTAATAGCGGCAAACTGGAAAGGGGACAAAATCCCAACAGTAAGGGACTGGCAAAACAAACTTTTGGAGTACGCGGAAATGGCTCAACTAACAGATAAACTTGGAAAAGACCCTGATGTTGGGAAAGATTGAGGGCACTAGGAGAAGGGGATGTCAGAGGACGAGATGGTTGGACAGTGTTCTCGAAGCTACGAACATGAGTTTGACCAAAGGCAGTGGAAGACAGGAGTGCCTGGCGTGCTATGGTCCATGGGGTCACGAAGAGTCGGACACGACTAAACGACTAAACAACAACAACAACAAACAGATAAACTGAGGGGGAACTCAAAACAATCATTTGCAAAAAAAATGGGATAAGTTCAAGAGGTATATACAAGAAAATAATAATAATGACGTGATCTCCATGGCAGCATCAGAATGACTCATGTGTAAAGCAAACGTAAATTCCATAGGAAAACGATGGTATGACTTGATATGAGAAGTACCCAAAAAAAAAAGGATAATAAGAATTTGGTGAGAAATGTAAGTATATCAATATTACAAATGTGATACACTTCGGGAGGTGACGGGAAGTCAATATTCTTAGTCTAATAAGTTAGATCCGATTATGTTTAATTTATGAATTTATTTTGTATGTTGTATATATTTGACAACATATTCAGCATGGGGAAAAATGTAACAAACGTTCAATGTTGTAAATATCCAACGGTGGTGTACATGCATATAAGATTGTATATAGGATTAAGGTAATAAAGAAAGAAAGAAAAGAAAAGTGTATATAGAGCAAGGAAGGTTGGTAGATCTTAACCTCTCATGCATGTGTAAGAAAAAAATAGATTTGGTTAGGGAAAGACATGTCATTTAGCTTCTATTCACATCCACAGCATTCTGATTACGAGACATATCAATGTTCTTTTGTCTAGGACACAGCTCACCTTTCAATGTCTTCCCAGTCAGCCACCATCCTGGAAAAGCAGATGATTCCATTAGCAGAAAAGTAACTGAGCCACAGAAACTAGCATCTCGTTCTCTAGTCCTTCCACCCTCCTATTTCCCCCTCTACAATACCAACCCAAAAAGATGGTGGTGAAAGAAAACTTCATGGTGAGGGCTCTGTTGCTGGTTGATTGTCCTATTTTGCCTCAGCGCCTTCCGTCAACTGACTGAAGATGTAGGGAATGGCTGGATCTTCTCAAGCCCAGCAACCCTCTGTAACACCCTTCTTCCCTTTCTGGTACAATTTCTCTGTGACCGATAGGATGGTCATCACCTCTACACCACCTAACAAACCACTCCCCCCCCCCGGGTAGCTGTACAGTCACATAATGCAAAAGATAAAAAGGAAGCAAAGGTCTCTCCAAACCCTCACTGGTGGCCCATCCTTGATACAGTGCCTAGTTCACTGTTTTGCCTGAAGAAGAACTCCTTTATTACCTACCTTTTGAGGAAATGGTGCACAAAAGTGTTGGAGCCTGTGCCTCCTACTTCTCCCCACCTGCCTCCACTAAAACGACTTAGCACTTAGTTGCTTCTATGGGTGCAAATGCTGTGCCAAGAGACACCCGGGGCTGTGTCCTTTGCCTCCTATGAAACCCTCACTTGCTTACGGTCTTCACCCTTCCTTCACAGTGTTTAAAGCCTATAATGAGAAGTGCTAGACCTTAAGTCATGGTGGGGCTTAACCTCGCTCCCAAAGCCTTAAAGTCTCTTCTCCTTAGAAGGCTTAGTCCTAACTCTATCAGGCAAATACCTACTTCTCCTCCATTGTTGTTGTTTAGTCGTGTCCGACTCTTCGTGACCCCATGGACCAGAGCACACCAGGCACTCCTGTCTTCCACTGCCTCCCGCAGTTTGGTCAAGCTCATGTTCGTAGCTTCGAGAACACTGTCCAACCATCTCATCCTCTGTCGTCCCCTGCTCCTAGTGTCCTCAATCTTTCCCAACATCAGGGTCTTTTCCAGGGAGACTTCTCTTCTCATGAGGTGGCCAAAGTATTGGAGCCTCAGCTTCAGGATCTGTCCTTCCAGTGAGCACTCAGGGCTGATTTCCTTCAGAATGGATAGGTTTGATCTTCTTGCAGTCCATGGGACTCTCAGGAGTCTCCTCCAGCACCATAATTCAAAATTCTCCTCCATTACTTCACATATTCCAGGTGTGGGGGGACCTTGGGCCCTCCAAATGTCACTGAACCACACCTCCCACCATCCCCAACCATTGTTGTGCATCCCCAGCCATTTGCCACGCTTGCTGAGGCTGATGGGATTTGTACTTCAGCAGTAAAGGCTCAGAAAACACATCACCTGGGTTTCTGATCCTCCTGTCTGGTTTCTGCTCCCGAGACCTTTCAGTTGATCATACCAGCCAAGAAGGAGGATGTTGAAAGAGGAACTCAAGTTGAGGTTTCTGTAGCCAGCAACTCTCCATTGCTCCTTGCCGTGCTGAACCACAAACGAGGCTGCAGCTTCTGAAGCATCCAGTGCTCTGTGACACAGTTTTCCCCCTTGACATGCAGGTATTCTGTAGCCTGACAAGATGGTTGACCACAGCAAGCTCACTGCACTTTCTGACAAGCCACATCCCTTTTTAAGTTGCAGCCACAGGAGTGGGGGCAGGAGGGGGGAAGAGGCAGCAACGAGCTTTCAAAACCACATTTGTGATGCTGCAGAGATTTAAGTGTATTCAAGTTCTCTGTTGCCCTACCATAACAAATCCACATTTCTTTGTTATTTTTTTTAAAGGGTAGGAAAGTACTGTAAATGGAATGAAAAGTGTGGGCTGAACAAATGATTTATTTACTATTTATATTCATTGCATTTATATATTGCCTTTCTGCCAAGGCACCCAAGGTGGTTTACAGTTTTAAAATACTAAAATAAATAAAATTTACTGTTCCACTAAGATTTGGATATACAGTCATACCTTGGTTGTCGTACGCCCTGGAACTTGTACATTTTGGCTCCCGAACGCCGTAAACCAAGAAGTGATTGTTCCAATTTGTGAATGTTCTTTTGGAACCTGAACATCTAACGGGGCTTCCATAGCTTCCGACTGGCTGCAGGAGCTTCCTGCTGCCAATCAGAAGCCGCAATTTGGTTTTCGAACGTTTTGGAAGTCAAATGGACTTCCGGAACGGATTCCATTCAACTTCCAAGGTATGGCTGTATTCATTATGGCCTGGTTCACATGGCATGGGAAGCCAAACTATGGTTTACCAAGACCATGTGAACATGTGTTCGAGAAACAGAAAACAAGTGAAATTCCAAGCTGATATCACTGAGTTGCAGAGCAGGAGAGTGAGCAACCATGGGACACATTCATTCAAAATAAATATAGAAGTTCACAAAGTGACTGAGTCTGGTGTTGCAAATAATGATCTGGAGGCTGGAGCAAGTCCCCTTGAAGGACAAATGCCAAGAGTAGGAATAAATGGACAATTCTCACAATGGAAGCATGCAAGAAGTGGGGTTCTCCAACAATCTGTGTCTGGGCTGGTACTTTTCTAACTCATTCATAAATTGTCTAGAGTTGCAGATGAAGAATGAGGCAGCGAAGTTTGCCAATGACTCCAAAAAAAAGTAGTGGTTGTAAGGCACTGCAAAAGGATCCCTCCAAACTCAGTGAATGGGTATTGAAATGGCAAATGAAGTTCAATGTAAGCAAGTATGAAGTGATGCCTATTGAGGCAACAACAAAACAAAACCTAACTTTGCATATACACTCATAGGATCTGGTACCTAACCAGGAATGAGATCTTGGGGTTGTGGTGGATGGCTCAGTGAAGGAGTCAGCCCAGTGTATGGCAGCTATGAAAAGCATGAATTCCACTTTTCAGATCATTAGGAAAGACATTGAAAAGAAAACCCCATATCACGCTGCCCTTATGCACCGCTTTTGGAACACAGTGTTCAGTTTTAGCTGCTACACCTCAGAAATGATACTGTAGAGCTGGAAAAGCTTCAGGGAAAGGTAACCAAAACCAGTCATTTCCCTGTGAGGAAATGTTACAACCTTTGGGGCTTTCCCTCCTGCTACATTCCAGGGAACAACTGAAACAATTGGGGCGGGGAGGAATAACTATCTTCTTAACTGCAACGTATCAACTGGGGAAATGTTATGCTTACGGCAGCAACTACTTTCTGGTTGCCGCCCCCGCCCCCGAATTGTGCAGAAGATCCCTGGAATGATTGAAGCAACTGGCTGTTTATCAGGATTCCTGACCATTCAGAATAAACGGGCTGAAATCACTGCAGGTGTAAGGTTTTTTACGCAGGGTTTCTTCCTAGCCCGCTCCACATATTTCAGTTGGTGAGGCTTAACTGCTGGTTCCCCGCAAGTATATTTTGTAGAAAATTTGGGAGGCTGGAAGCGATTGAGAAGTTTTAGAAGTTGCTTTAACTGGTGCGTTTTCTCCCACTCTGCACCCGCTTTAAATCTGTTCAGTGGTGCGTTTTATTTATTGTGTAGATGGGCAGATCCACTTGGGGGAGCTATTAGTCTCTCTGACAGGTCGGGCGAGACAAGGGTTGGTTTAAATCACGTTGAGGGGAGCAGAGCTCGCTAGATGGCGCTGCGCCTTCCACTGCCCTCTTCACCCACCACCTAGCCCCCCTCCTATTTCCCCAACCATCACTCCCCCCCCCCTCCCCAATATCCCGCGCGGATAAGCCCTGATGTTCTGCACTGCCTCCCTGCACATCATTCCCCGACATCCATTCGTGTGCCAGCATGGGGGGCCGGCGACCAGCGCGGTGAGCGGGGTTGGGGTTGTGGGCGCCCCGCGTCGGAGGGATGGGGTCCCCCCAGGGGTATCGAGCTTCGTGGTGGACGTTCCTCTTGCACCAGGCGCCGCACATCAACTTCCAGTTTGAAGCCGTGGGGAGCGAATTTGCCCCGGAGGACTGGGGGTACCAGCAGGTGAGTGTCATGATAATGCCCAGAGTGGGCATAATTTTGCAGGATCTGTGCGGTCAGCGAGCCAGGCAGAAATCAGGCAGGGCTGTGGGAAAGATGAAGTGAATGAGAGAGGCGAGAGAAGGAGGAAGGGGACTGGCGGGGGCGGGAGGAGAAGGTGAGGGGAGAGGGGGAGAGGTGGGGGTGGGGGTGGGGGGGGAGAGGGGAAAGGAAGGGATTTTGAATGCACGGAATTAAGATGTGCGCCCATAGAATTAAAATGCGTGCGGGCAGACAGAGCTATTTGGATGGAGGGATGGAGGGGTGGATGGAGGAGCAATCAGGATGGGATGGCAAAGATTAAGGGTGGGAAGCAAGGGGGAAGCAAGACGGGTGGGGAAGGAAATCAGAGTGCAAAGATGAGGTCCAAAGAAAAGGAATACCTGGATGGAGAAAATGGGAAGAGTTGAGGGAGAAGGAAGAGAAAGTGAGCGGCGGATAATGTAATGCTAAGGGAGGGAGGGAGGGGAGAGGAATGGGGTGAAAGGGGGACGTGGGAAAGGGAATGAGAGGTGAGGAGAGGTAATGGGGCAGCTAGTCAGAAGGGGGTGGACTGGAGGAGAGGGGGAAGGAGGAAGGGGGAGGGAGGGAACCTGACAGGATGCTCTGGGAAAGATGGAGGACCAGATCGAGGGATAAGGGAAGAAGGATGGGGCTGGAAATGCACACAGAGCGAAAGAAGAGGATAATGAGGGACAGGAGGAGACAGATGCCAGGGAGGAAGGGCTAAGGAGGTCCAAGGAGCATCTCTCATGTGTCAATAAGCTCCAGCTTTGAAGTCAAGGAGGAGCCATCAGTGGTCCAGGTGTGTGTGTTGAGGTTGCATCCGTGGAGGGAGGCTCAGCTGTCGAGAGATTCGCCTGTCTCACATTTCTGCAGCCCCTTGTCATAGCTGTTGAAGCTCAGCAGCCTCTTCCTATTTGCTGTGTGTCTTATTTGAGGCGACTCACTTAGGACTCTCCTTCTACAAACAGACAGACCCGAGGGGCAGAGAGAGAGAGAGAGGAGCACTTGTGTAGTGGCATGTAATGTGCGAACCAGCTGCACACGGATACGGCCCCAACAGCCGTTCTTGCAGTTGCATCCGCCCGAAAATGAAAGGTTGTGTGAAAATGAAAGGCAGCTGATTTACCTGCATTAGCCTGGTTCACATGTTAACGCTTCTCCCTTGCTACACAAGCGAAGGCGCATGAGTGCAGCTGAGGACATGTTGAGCTTGTAGTGTGTGCAGATCAGCTCTGTGGCTGTGTAAATGCCTGCCTCTGCCTCTGCCTTTCTAATCCCACTTCCAACATTTTATTTCTCAGCCTTTTGCATCTTAATTTCAAAACAAATCGGAGCACACTCAATATTAATTTAGGAGCATGGGAAGCTGCTTATGTCGTCCATGGCAGGTATTCCCAAGGGGTGCCCTCCAGATTTCCCTTCTCCCCACCCCCCACCCCGGGACTACAACTCCCATCAGCCTCAGCATGGCCAATGGTCAAGGGTGATGGGTGCTGTAATCTAAAACATCTGGAAAACATCAAGTTCAGAAGGCTTGCCTACACTGGCAGTGGATCTCCTGGTTGTCAGGCAGAAGTCTTTCTTTCCTATTATCTGCTACTGCAGATCCTTTTACAGTAATTGAAAATGCCAAGACTGAGGTTGGGACCTTCTGCATACAGAAAGGCTGTGTGTACAACATAGATTTAAAACACACACAAGCGTGCATGCGCGCGCGCACACACACACACACACACACACACACACAGAGAGAGAGAGAGAGAGAAATCCTTTGAACTGTAGTTTACCCCTCACAGAACTATAATTCCTGGCACCCTTAGGAAACTACAGTTCCTGGGATTCTGGCAGGTGGGGATGCTTTTAATGTGCTTTCAATGTATGTTGTGCATGTGCTCTTTTCACTGAGGCCCCATCTCTACTATATGTTTAAAGCAGGATAATACCACTTTAAACCATCATGGATTCCACCCAAAGAATCCTGGGAGCTGCAGCTCTCAGAGTGGTTTAACAGTCCATTTGTATTCCCAGGGAACTCTGGGAGCGGAGCAGGGAGTCTCCTAGCAACTCTCTGCACCCTTAGCAAACTACAAGTCCCAAGATTCTTTTGGGCTGGGGGAAGCCATGACTGTTTGAAGTGGTATGATAGTGTGGTTAAATGTACAGTGCAAATGGGGCCTTCATAGGCTGTGGTCTATACAATTTAAAATTAAATGGTAAGCATTGGTCAACCCCCAACGTCCTAACTTCTCTGTAAAATCTAGTTGCTTCTTCCGTAACCTCTGCTGATTTCTCTTACGTGTTTTCTTTTCCCCAAGCTGGGAAGGAAAGTGTGAAAAGAGAGAAGTAGAACATTTATCTGTCCTTTTATCTAAGACATGAACAGGTTCATTCTTAACCTGAGCCACAAAAGCTAGCTTGCCAAATTTACCAAATGGGGATTTGGGCACAAACCACTGTGGACAATATGACTAACTGATGCTGCTTTTCCAGTTACATCCTGCCCACCCAATTTGTCAGATTTTACCTTGTGGAACTAACCACCACATGATTTGGACGCCGCAAAAGAAATTTGGTGTATTGTTTTGGAAGAGTAGAATCTCCAAAGCTACACTAGTAAATACCAAAACGAAAAAAGCCAAGGAGGCAATGACTAGGAACCTAGGGAGCTGCCTTATTCTGCATCAGACCATGGGTCCATCTAGCTCAGTATTGTCCACACTGACTGGCAGCACTTCTCCAGTTTTTCAGCCAGGGGTGTACTCCCTACCTGGAGATGGCAAAGATTGAACCTGGGTCTTTCTGCATGCACTCTTGATCACCCAGTGCACTCAGATGACTTGTTGTGCACCACACCACCCTCAGAGATTTGACTGGGATGTAAGAAAGAGTCTTCATTCTTAGAAGAACCTTAAAAACAACAACAAATGGTCCCTTGTCTCCCTAGAGACCAACACATTTTATTACGGCATACAGTTTCATGGACTAGAGCCCAGTTCATCAGATGCTGGATCTGATTAAGTGTCCTGTAGCCCTACAACAGCTAATGCTGTAATAAAACATAAAAGAGCCATCTTGGGCCATTAGGTGGAGGAAGGGGGAGGGAGAAATCCAAAATCCACATTGGGCAATACTTTTCTGTTAGGACCAGCCAAATGTTATGAAACAGTGGCAAGGTTGAATCCTGACAAGACAGCAGTACTGTTTGTGTGGGGAAGGAGGCGGGCAGGTCTGGAGGACTCCCTGGTCCTGAATGGGGTAACTGTGCCCCTGAAGGACCAGGTGCGCAGCCTGGGAGTCATTTTGCACTCACAGCTGTCCATGGAGGCACAGG
The DNA here is from genome assembly GCF_965207765.1 of Zootoca vivipara. Taxonomy (NCBI): domain Eukaryota; kingdom Metazoa; phylum Chordata; class Lepidosauria; order Squamata; family Lacertidae; genus Zootoca; species Zootoca vivipara. The sequence continues at coordinate 35,563,591 of NC_142595.1, forward strand.
TCAATTCTGTGTCCAGGACAGCTGTTTATCAGCTCCATCTGGTACGCAAGCTGAGACCCTACCTGCCCGCGGACTGTCTCGCCAGAGTTGGGCATGCTCTAGTTATCTCTTGCTTGGACTACTGCAATGCGCTCTACGTGGAGCTACCTTTGAAGGTGACCCAGAAACTACAACTAATCCAGAATGCGGCAGCATAGCTGCCAAGTACCCTGTTTTCCCCGGGAAACCCCCGTTTTTTCATACCTTTTCCCAGGCACCGAAAATGGCTGGCACCAGCTTTGAAAGTCTCGCCTACGCATGTCCGGAAGTGCGTAGACGCGACTTCCGGTGGCGGTGGCGGTGCCCATTTTTGGTGCCCATAGATGGGCAGAGCGACACCGGAAGTTGCGTCTACGCACTTCCAGACATGCGTAGACACGACTTTCGAAGCCGGCGATGGCCATTTTTGGTGCCCATAGATGGGCAAAGCGACACCGGAAGTTGCATCTACGCAACGTCCGGTGTCATGCGGCTGCCGGTCCTGGATTCTGCAGTCCGGGACTTGGCAGGTATGTGCGGCAGCTAGACTGGTGACTGGGAGTGGCCGCTGAGACCACATAACACTGGTCTTGAAAGACCTACATTGGCTCCCAGTACGTTTCTGAGCACAATTCAAAGTGTTGGTGCTGACCTTTAAAGCCCTAAATGGCCTCGGTCCAGTATACCTGAAGGAGCGTCTCCACCCCCATCGTTCTGCCCGGACACTGAGGTCCAGCGCTGAGGGCCTTCTGGCGGTTCCCTTGTTGCGAGAAGCCAAGTTACCGGGAACCAGGCAGAGGACCTTCTCAGTAGTGGCACCCGCCCTGTGGAACGCCCTCCCATCAGATGTCAAAGAGAAAAACAACTACCAGATTTTTAGAAGACATCTGAAGGCAGCCCTGTTTAGGGAGGCTTTTAATGTTTAGTAGATTATTGTATTATTTTTTTCTGTTGGAAGCCGCCCAGAGTGGTTGGGGAAACCCAGCCAGATGGGTGGGGTATAAATAATAATAATAATAATAATAATAATAATAATAATAATAATAATATATTATTATTATTATTATTATTATTATTATTATTATTATTATTATTATTATTAAGGGTCTGAGTTCTCCAGAATGCTCCTCAGACAAGATGCTCCACAACAAAGTGGTGGGGGTTGAGCACAAAAAATAGGTTCTATGTTGTGGTAGTTAAAATGTGTTAGACTGTGTGCACACCATACATTTAAAGCACATTTCCTCCTCCACCCCCACACCCCCATACTTTGGGTGTGCTTTAAAAGGTATGTTGTGTACACAGCCTTAGTCCTGCACTAAAACAGAATAACACGGCTACCTCTCTGGATAGTGTTAATTCAGCTTCTCTGAGGGGGTCTTTGCTGTGTCTTCTGAATTTCATTGGTGGTCTTGCTTAGGCCAGCCGCTTCAACGGTGCTGAATTTTAACAGATGCTTTAAAAACAACAATGTGGGCAATTGTTGAATAAATGACACAGTCGTTGCTCATTCTCCGCGTGTGTCAGTCAGAGAGTCAGGTCTGCCTTGGCAATGCCTCGCATGCATTCTGTAACCTTCCCACAACAGCCAGTGCTCCTCCTTGAGTCTCTGAAGGACCCTCCTGTGATCCATCCCGCTTTGGAACGGAGCTGCGCTCTCAGTGTGAGCGCAACGTCTCACAGCAATTAGTTCTCCTGCCCCATCAGCGAAAGAGTCAGAGAGACATTGTGAGGTGGGCCACGGGGGGGGGGGGCTCTGTGGAGTGAAGCCTGGTGCATTTTTGGCACTGATTGGATCGTTCTGTACCAAATTTTCCCAGCATTGAGTTGCAGGAGCCACCTGTAGATTGGGGTGAAATTTATAATGTTTAAAGTAGACTAGAAAACACGGCCCTCAGATAAGCATGATGGAACCCTTGCAGGCTGTTTCCTAAACCAAATACTTGTGTCACTGAGTGGCAAATAAACTCACTCACTGGAAAGAGTCTTTGAATGGAAGAGTTCTAATTTCCATTCAAAGCACTGGGACTGTTGTTGCCTGGCTCAAGTGGGATGGGTGGTGGCGGGCTCAGGGAGCGACCTCGATGGGAACAGAAAGTTCTTAGGAAGTTCTGAGCTGTGGCTCAGTGGCAGAGCACATGCTGTGCATGCAGAAGTTCCTGTTGTTCCTACAAAACTGGTCTGCTTGACAAAGGAGAGCCCTATTGAGAATCTACACATTATGCGGAATTAGGATGTTCACAGCCAGTTCGCTCCATTGCGTTCAGTGCAAGGCCTGCACTATCCAGGCAGAATCCAGGCGAATCCCCACAACGGGGTGAGCTCCTATTGCTCTGTCCCAGCTTCTGCCAACCTAGCAGTTCAAAAGCACACCAGTGCATGTAGATAAATAGGTACTGCTGTGGCGGGCAGGTAAATGGCGTTTCCATGCGCTCTGGCTCCTGTCACAGCCCTCTGTGCACTAGTAGTGGTTTAGTCATGGTCTGAAAAGCGAGATGAGGGCCGCAACCCCATATTTGCCTTTGACTGGACTTAACCGTCCAGAGATCCTTTACCTTTTTTACCTTACCTTACCCAGGCAGAAGACGAAGGTGGTACGAACCCTGCAGTTATGATCACAGGTTGTGGACACACTACACCAGGCTTCCTCAACCTCGGCCCTCCAGATGTTTTGAGACTACAATTCCCAGCATCCCTGACCACTGGTCCTGCTAGCCAGGGATCATGGGAGTTGTAGGCCAAAAACATCTGGAGGGCCAAGGTTGAGGAAGCCTGCACTATACCTTTAAAACACATTCGAAACACATTGTTTCCCTCAAAGAATTCTGGGCACTGACAGAGTTACCATTCCCAGCAACCATTAATAGATTACAGTGCCCATAATTAAGGGGTCAGCAAACTTTTTCAGCAGGGGGCTGCTCCACTGTCCCTCAGACCTTGTGGGGGGCTGGACTATATTTTTTTGGGGGGGAATGGAACAAATTGCTATGCCCCACAAATAACCCAGAGATGCATTTTAAATAAAAGGACACATGCTACTCATGTAAAAACACCAGGCAGGCCCCACAAATAACCCAGAGATGCATTTTAAATAAAAGGAAACATTCTATTCATGTAAAAACATGCTGATTCCCGGACTGTGCGCGGGCCGGATTTAGAAGGCGATTGGGCCGCATCCGGCCCCCGGGGCCTTAGTTTGGGGTCCCTGCCATAATTCTTTCAGGGGAAGAATGTGCTTCAAAGGTGCTTCAAAGGTACATCGTGTATACAGCTTCAGACTGCAGCTAGGGACATCTATTTTGAATGCTCCCCCTTGTTTTGTTTTAAAAACCCTGCTACTAAGAATTACGCGCATAACCCAGCACATTCCCTGTCAGGGTGATTTCTATGTGTGGAGAGTTTTCAAAAACATAATCGGCTACCACCACCCACCTTCAGCTTGAAGTGGTACAGTCAAATCCTCAGATCTATACCACTTCATTCTACTTCCTGTGTAGTGTTGAACCGACTCCTAGGGGCTGAGGTCCCCCATAAAATATTTCATGGTGGTGCGCCCTGCCAAAGTTGATGGGCATTTCCATTCAAATGGTGTGTGTGTGTGTGTGTGTGTGTGTCTTGTGATCCAGTATGTGGGGCAGAGCTTACCTCCCGCCACCAATATTTTATTCAAGTTGGCACCCCTGCTCCAAAGGAAGTGTGCATAGCATTGCAGCCTAAGATGGTGGGGTTGTGGACTGTACCACTTCAAGTTACAGGTTGTGAAGAATCATGTTTGTGATTGTTTCCCTTCTGTTTAAAAATGGGGGGTGGAGGGGAGGAGTTCCCTCCATGTAGCAAAGTGGTACATTAAGGAAAGGGTTATTCCCTTAAGTGTGGGTTTTGTCACCTTGCATTTTGTCATCAAACTGAATTTCATCACACGGCCACACAGAATTGAGTTTCACCACAGAATCCAAGCCTTGTCACCAAATCCCTCCTTTTTTCCACACTGCCTGGTTTCCTAAAAAAGGAACACCAGCTGCTACCAGAGAGAGAGAGAGAGAGAGAGAGAGAGAGAGAGAGAGAGAGAGAGAGAGAGAGAGAGAGAGAGAGAAACACCCTTGCACTTTGAGACCAACGCGAAGTGCTGTGATTAAGCGAGCTCATGCAAATCTATTTCGCTTGATTCAATTAGAGAATTTGGGTTTTCTGGTCACATAAAATGTAGGACGCCCTTCCTGACACCCTCCCTTCATAACCTTCTTTTAGAAATGTGGTTCAGATAGATCTTCACAAGGCTCTCCCTCTTCTCCCATGCTGTGAGCCTTGCCTTTTCTTTCTTTCTTTCTTTCTTTCTTTCTTTCTTTCTTTCTTTCTTTCTTTCTTTCTTTTCTTTTTTTACAGCTTTTCTTTTTTAAACACTCTTCTCTCTGAACATCCTTTTAAAGATGTGAATGCAAAAAACCCGGCACGGTATAAATAATTTATCTTTTATATAGCTCTTACTCCTGGCACATCTTCACAGTTCTCATCTCAGCCCTGCCTATTTCTCTGTGAAGAAGAGCTCTCGCAGCCTTAATACATGCCAGCCACATTGTGGCACTGCCAAGGTGTGGCCGCAGCCTTTCGCTTACCTCTCTCGCTAAGCCCCCAGGGAGAGGCACCAGGCAGGGCTGGCGTGGCTTCAGTGCCCAACATTGCTGGGCGGTTGTCGGGGCCTGAGCTGATGTCTGCCTTGCCCTCTCCCCTTTTATGGCATTCCAGTGAGCACTGCTTCAACTTGGAGCCACCATTTAAATTACAGTACATTCAAATCCCTGAAGCACCACCAATGCAGACTCAAGAGGAGCTTTGCTGAATCAGACCTAAGGGTTTTACAATCCAGCAACCCATTTTGCAGACTGGCCAACCTGGTGCCCACGGGAAGCTCACATGCAAGACAGGAAGGAGGGCAATAGCCCTTTTCTGTTGGTGTTCCCCAGCAACTGTGACAAACGACACCTTTAAAGCAGGTTCAAATCACAACCCACCCCCATGAAAGAATCCTGGGGACCCCAGGTTTCCCCATACAGGGCTATAATACCCAGCATATTAACAAACTACAGTTCCCATGAATTTGGGGGGAGTAGGATGTGCTTTGAATGTGCTTTAAAGGTATAGTGCAGAGGCCGGCAACTTCTGGCCCATGGGCTAGGTCTGGCCCATGGAGGCCGTTTATCCGGCCCAAGAGCCGCCCAGTCACCGAGCCACCTGCACACCAGGTCTGCTGTGTGCTTCACTAAACTGGCACAGTGCGGCACAGTGCGGGAACTCGCTGAGTGGTGCCAGAAATGGCATCTGCACATGCACAGATGCCAGAAACCGTGTCTGCGCATGCTCAAATGCCAAAATCGCTTCTGCGCAGGTGTGATTTTCGACTTCCAGGCATGTGCAGAAGCGATTTCCAGCGCCCCGGACATGCACAGCGCAGCGCTGGAAATCACTTCTGTGCACGTCCGGCCCACGGACAATCGTCAGTGGGAATGATCCAACCCATGGCTGGAAAACTGAAGAGGCTCCTCATGAGGCCGGAGGAACATTGCCCAGCTGTGGGGCATGAAGGCCGCTCCCTGCAAGGCCCTTTCCACCTGGCCTAGGGGGCAGGGCCCAGGCTCACCAGCCCCACTGAAGAGGCTCCTCATGAGGCTGGAAGAACATCCCCCGGCTATTGCTTTATTGCTTTAATATACTGTACACCACTTTGAGGTTTTTATTTAAAATATAAAGTGGTAAATAAATAAATCAGCCTCTTATGTCTCACCCAAAGAAGAGAAATTCATCATTCAGACCCTCCAAGTGTCCCTGTTTACCAGTGATAGCCCCGGATTAACAGCAGCTGTCCCGGTTTCTGATTTGATCCTCCCAGAATGTCCCACTTTTCCTTAAAGGTTAAGGTAAAGGGACCCCTGACCATTAGGTCCAGTCGTGACTGACTCTGGGGTTGCGGCGCTCATCTGGTGTTATTGGCTGAGGGAGCCGGCGTACAGCTTCCAGGTCATGTGGGCAGCATGACAAAGCTGCTTCTGGCGAACCAGAGCAGCGCACGGAAACGCCGTTTACCTTCCCGCTGTAGCGGTACCTATTTATCTACTTGCACTTTGACGTGCTTTCGAACTGCTAGGTGGGCAGGAGCTGGGACCAAACAATGGGAGCTCACCCCGTCGCGGGGATTCGAACCGCCGACCTTCTGATCAGCAAGCCCTAGGCTCTGTGGTTTAGGACATCCCTATTTTCATGGGAGAAATGTTGGAAGGTATGGAGTTATGCGGCCCCTGAGCCAAGGAGATAAGTAACCTTTAGAAGACATCTGAAGGCAGCCCTCTTTAGCTTTATTACATTTTTATATACACTATGTTGGAAGCCTCCTGAAGTGGCTGGGGCAACCCTGTCAGATGGTCAGGGTATAAATAATAAAATTGTTATTATTATGGAATAGGACGTCCATTGGAGGGTATACATCACTTTTTTAAAAAAAGAATACAAAGGATTTGTATAATACACAGATCTGTATAAGCTAATTTATATGCCTGGGTGCAAAATGTAGAAATAATACTGGAAGAAGTATAAAGCCATCATGAATGGTAGCCATTGCTAGCCAAATCACCACAAATTCATTTAATCCCATTTTAAATCTGTCCAAGTGGGTGGCTGTCATGGCAAAAAAAAAAAAAAAACACACACCACCTGCACGGCCCAGAACTTCCATGGATGTAAATACCTCAAATAGCAAAAGACCATATAAACATAAAATGATCAAACTCTCATGTCATAACAGATTACGGAAGCAAATTCCACAAAAATACAGGGCATTTGTGTCACCATTTTAAATTCCTCACAATGCCCCAGAGCACCTTTACTTCACAAAAGTTCAGCTCTAGTTAGCCTTCGTTTCTGCAGGCAAATGTAGGTGGGAAAGCTGTTGTTTTGTTACAGCTAGCTGCTAAAAAAACGGGTCAGGAATCCTTGCCAATCTACTGCAACATCGCTCAGAGATCTATTAGCAGATCCCAGCCTGCCTTCTACCTGCTGTAAATGAGAGGTGGTGGTGGACTTTGGACCTGGGGGACAAAAGTGGCCTCCCGGTCTCCTTCTATGGCCCTCAGGACTCAAGCCAGACCCTTTCTCAAGTGCCTCAAACTGTGATAATGCCTCTTACTTGGGCAACATCCACACCACACAGAGCTTTCCCCCAGAGAGCAACAATTCCCAGCACCCTTAACAAATTGGGTTCTTGCTCTGGGGTGGGAGGGCAGAGGCCCTGTGCTTTGAATGTACGGTGTGAGTATGACCTTACTTACCTGCATGGAGGATGTAGAGGTTTATTTGTGTAAGGAACTCTGGATGGAATACAGCCTACACAGTACAAGAGTGCCATCTGTTGCCTGCCCACTTTGTTCCCCTGGCACTGCCCACCCCTGTTTTCAAGCCCCAGGAAATTGCTCACAAATGAATACGGAAAATAGGAAAGAAAGAAAAAAAAAACACATTTCCCCACCTCTGCTCTAAACCATATTTAAAAGCAGAAACGGAGACTCCTCTCCTCTTTGTCTCACTTGAAAACATAACTCTCCCCCTTTCTTTTATCCCTCTGTTGATGGTTAGATCATAGAATAGAATCATAGAGTTGGAAGGGACCCCAAAGGGTCATCCAGTCCAACCCCCTGCAATGCAGGAATCTCAGCTAAAGCATCCATGATATAGAATCGTAGGTGTATAGTTACAAACCACATGCCCTAAGCCCACCCCTTCTATCTCCTTCTGGCATCCTCTCCAGCTTGTGGCAGCACCAGATCACTGGCCTCCGTTGCGGAAACCACTGCCCACTTCCTCTCACACACCCTGAGCCATATATGTATGTAAAGGGACACAGGCGGCACTGCGGTCTAAACCACTGAGCCTCTTGGGCTTGCTAATTGGAAGGTTGGCGGTTTGAATCCCTGCGACGGGGTGAGCTCCCGTTGTTTCGTCCCAGTTCCTGCCAACCTAGCAGTTCGAAAGCATACCAGTGCAAGTAGATAAATAGGTACTGCTGAGGTGGGAAGGTAAACGGTGTTTTTGTGTGCTGTGGTTTCTGTCATGGTGTTCCATTGCTCCAGAAGCAGTTTAGTCCTGCTGGCCACACTACCCGGAAAGCTGTCTGTGGACAAACACCGGCTCCTTTGGCCTGAAAAGCGAGATGAGTGCCGCAACCCCATAGTCGCCTTTGACTGGACTTACCGTAACCATTCGGGGTCCTTTACCTTTTTAACTATATATATATATATATATATATATATATATATATATATATATATATATATATAAAATGAGAGAGAGAGTTATGTACTAAGCTTGGATCCTAGAACAATAGGCAAGTAGGATCCTAGAATGCAATAAATGATTGGCCTGCAGGAAAAGACCAATCAGGCCCTAGGAGGAAAGCTGAATCAGCCAATCAGACGGGACTCATTGTGTAAATAATGTATATAAAAGCCTGAGGATTGGGGGGTCATTTTCATTCACTGTTTTACAAGCTGCAATAAATAGCATGACTTCACTATAGGACTCCAAGTATATTTCAGAGAGAGAGAGAGAGAGAGAGAGAGAGAGAGAGAGAGAGAGAGAGAGAGATGTACACCACCAGCCACCAACCACCAGCCACCAGATAAAACTGCCACCAGCCACCAAACCAAGCAGATAAAACTGCCAAATAAAATTATACTCAGCCTTACTTGCCAATGGCACCACCACATTTGGCAGGCCCAGGGTGGATTGTATTACTTACATTATATACTGGATCTCCCTCCCAATTTGGTAGCATGTCAAGTTTTCAGGGGGAAATGCAAAACATCGTTGGAATGGAATAATGAAACTGAACATATTTATAGCATCTGAGCGTGGAAATGTGCATTTGGGGTTGGGACGCGGGTGGCGCTGTGGGTTAAACCACAGAGCCTAGGGTTTGCCAATCAGAAGGTCGGCAGTTCGAATCCCCACGACGGGGTGAGCTCCCGTTGCTCGGTCCCTGCTCCTGCCAACTTAGCAGTTTGAAAGCACCTCAAAGTGCAAGTAGATAAATAGGTACCGCTCCAGTGGGAAGGTAAATGGCGTTTCCGTGTGCTGCTCTGGTTCGCCAGAAGCAACTTTGTCATGCTGGCCACATGACCTGGAAGCTGTACGCTGGCTCCCTCGGCCAATAAAGCGAGATGAGTGCTGCAACCCCAGAGTCGTCCGCGACTGGACCTACCTTTTAAGAACGTGTTGATGTGCATTTTGAGAGAGAAAACAGGGGGAATAGCTGGTTTTGGACTCCCCCAATCACCATTGGACGGTATCTGGGGCTTCTTCCGACCTTTGGCTCTTCTCCCACACACCTGTTCATGGATTGCTTCTTCAGGTTCTGATCTTTAGCTGGCTCTTGAAGGACCACTTGAAACCGGGAGGGCATCCCATACCACTTCTACTTTGAATGTTAATTACCCCCCTAGGAATGACTTCCTCTCCAATGCAGGCACCCCATGTGATGCAATTATTGCTCATGTGTCAGTAGAACCTAGATGCATGATCCAGAAAGGGCTACTCCTCTCCCTCCCTGTCCATCTGCATCGCCAACATTAAGGCTGCAAGCACCATTGCACAGATAGCCAAAACAGTATCTCCCACATACCAGATGGAGGTATTCAACAGGCTTGGAGTAACTCCCAAGGTTTGCAGCAATACAAAAATGTTTTTGGGGGTAAACCCCTACATAAAAAGGTAAAGGGACCCCTGACCATTAGGTCCAGTCGTGCAGTCGTGACCGACTCTGGGGTTGCGCGCTCATCTCACATTATTGGCCGAGGGAGCCGGCGTATAGCTTCCAGGTCATGTGGCCAGCATGACAAAGCCGCTTCTGGCAAACCAGAGCAGCACATGGAAACGCCGTTTACCTTCCCGCTGTAGCAGTTCCTATCTACTTGCATTTTGACGTGCTTTCGAACTGCTAGGTAGGCAGGAGCTGGGACCAAGCAACGGGAGCTCACCCCGTCGCAGGGATTCGAACCGCCGACCTTCTGATCAGCAAGCCCTAGGCTCAGTGGTTTAACCCACAGCGCCACCTGGGTCCCCTACATGGACCTCTAAAACAACCCCATGGGGGCTGAGCATGCTCAGTGGCCATAGAATGCTGAGTGACTGTTGTGGGTGGGAACTGTGAACCAGGAGGGAGAGGACACAGAATGGAGCATCTTGGAACTGGAGCACTCCACACACTGCAACATTGTGTTGCAGTTCCCGCTTGAAGCATGCCAGTAGTGAAAGTTTGCAGGTAGCATGTAGTCCACAGCAGGGCTGGAGAAAAATAAGACTGTAGACCACATGCCAGTGTCTGATCGACCTCCTGGCTGCTAGGAGCTTTGCAAAGAATGGTGGACCTTGAGTTGCATTCACATAGCAGTTTATTCCATTTTCATGACATTTCCCTAATAATTTCCACATCATATCTGCGCTTTCACATAATGTAAAAGCCACTTCTGGAACTATATAGCTGAACTAGAGTGGAATGTAGTGTAAATTTAACATCCCTTTCCATATTTTTTGCAAACATCCCCCCCCCCCCCGGGAAGCAAATATCATGGAAACTTGCCCTATATTCCTCTATAGCTCAAGAAGCGGCTTTTCTGTCGTGCGAATGCTCAAATATAATGTGGAGCTTAACAATTAGAGAAAGGTCTGGAAAGGTCCTGTGAATTCAGCCTTGGTTGGACCAAGTAAGGCATTTGCATTCTTAAAGAGTAGTGGATACTCGAGATCCCTTAGCACAGATAAGTTAACTGTTCAAAGATCGTGAGTGTGCACTCTTGCTTTGCAATCTAAAGCACATTAGTGAACCATCAGAACTCTGGAAGGCAATGGTGACTGCAAAACAAGGCTGAGGTTAAATCACCTCTAGTTTTAAGAAGTACAATCCTGCCTCCACTTTTTCATGCTTAAAAATCAGAGGGACTTACATGTATTTGGGGGCTCGACTGCACTCTTATGGGCCACTCCTATCTGTGTTTACTGAGAATTATGTCCCATTAAATTCCATGGGACTTCTTTCCGTTTAAGTATATTTATATTTAGGATTGCAGCCATAGTGTGTGTTTGTGGGCAGAATATACCGATTCTTAAGAGTGCAGATTGTCAGAAGACTGTGTGATCTGCATTGTGTAGCTTCTCAGCAGGAAGTATTCAGAAATGTGCAGAAATGTGGCATTAATAGAAGCTTCTCATGCAGGGTTGGCCCACCCTTGAGGCAAGGTGAGGCAACCACCTCAGGTGGCAGGATCCACAGGGACAGCAGGCCTCAGTGCATAACTTTATTTGCCCCTTGTTCCTTATGTAGAACTTCACTCACCTCTTCTTCCCTGGTGGGGAGGGGGCACCATTTGGTGGTTCGCCTCAGGTTCCAAAATGTCTTGGGGCAGCCCTGTTTTTGTGGGAAGGGAAAGGTCTTGCCAAATCTTCCTGCTCTCAGTCTTACTTACTTGTATGGTTCCAGGTATCATTTTCAGGGATATATATGGAGTGGACTCCACGCCAGATTTGCGTTGGGTTTACTCCAGGCATCCTCAACCTCGGCCCTCCAGATGCTTTGAGACTACAATTCACATCATCCCTGACCACTGGTCCTGCTAGCTAGGGATCATGGGAGTTGTAGGCCAAAAAAATCTGGAGGACCGAGGTTGAGGAAGCCTGGTTTACTCCTTAGTTTCTTCTTCTTCTTCTTCTTCTGGAGATCCCACAAGACAGTAGAGGTTTAGAATCAGAGTTCTCCTCCTAGATGGGCTATCTTCCCAAGGTTGATGAGCCCCACCTGCCTCTCACTTCACCATCTGCAGGAACTGCCTTCTTGACTGTTGGACCCACAATTGGTCTCATCCACTTAATCTGCTGGAGCCTGTCTTTGCACGCGGGCAGAAGTCCCTAATTTACCAAGGCTACCCTTACCTGGTGTAGCTGGCCAGTCGAAGGCATTCCCAGGTGCAGCCGCTGTCGCATGCTGACAGCTCCTAGGGGCCACAGGTGAGAGCTGAGTGCAGGGTGGAGACCAAAAGTGGACAATCTGCCCCAGAAGGAGCATGACGTGGCCCTCCCCTAACACCCCTTACACCCCATCACATTAATGAGCAGTAAGTAAACAGTGATTCAGAGAAGCAGCTTCCCCAGGGGAACATTTTTATCACTGTTTAAAAATGTTCCCCTGGGGAAGCTGCTTCTCTGAATCACCCATAGCCATATACTGTACAAGACACACAGAGCACATTCCTCCACCCAGTCTTTTATGAACTAACATGCAGAGCTACTTTTTAACAAGAGTGGGGGTCATCACGTGGGGATAGCGCCCCATTGACGATGACAACAACAACAACAACAACAACAACAACAACAACAACAACAAGGCTGGTTCACACCAGCTGAGAGATTTGGCTTTGGGATTAGGAGACTCAAATATTTGAAAGTGCTTTTTAAAACAATCGGATCAAATTAGCTGGGTTAATGAGTGTCAGGGGATCTGTGAATTCATCCTGGATGGGGTGGGGGAAGAACAGTTTTCTGCATCCTTCTTACCTTCTAATAGCTAAAGGCTTTCCTTCCTCCACCCTTCACTAACAGTCTTATTAATTAATATATTCAATTAATCAGCGAATTCATTTATTTGCCTTCCATTGATTGATTGATCTATCCATCCATATCTCTTCCCCCCCCATCCCTTTTGTCTTCTGCATTTCCCCTCTCTCCATTCACAAGTATCGCCATCAGGTTATCTTTCTGTCTCTGCAACAGACTGAAACAGGCAGGTGGATTTATGCAGTAAAGATAACCCAGCGGTAGAGAACAGGCTTTGCATGCAAAACTTCCCAGCTTCAATCTCTGGCATTTCCAGGTTACAGCTCTGGCTGGGCTGAAGGGAGTTAGGAATCTAACACACCTGGGAGGGCACCAGATGAAGGAAAGCTGCTCTAGAGACATACAGTGCAGCTCCCATCATCCTGAGCCATGGCCATGCTGGCTGACACTGATGGGAGTTGGAGTCTCACCACGTCTGGAGGTCCACAGCCTCTCCCATCCCTAGAGTAGACACTTACTGAGCTTTGGACCAATGATGTGACTTGGTAGAGGGCAGCTTCCTACTCTCTATGACAGGAAGGGGAAGAGGGTGGGCAGGGGGACTAGGGGAGAGATTGAGTGGGGAGGAGACGCAACAAGTGGATTATTATTATCATTAACCTATTACCATTCATTTATGATTATCTCCATTTATTAATCGCCTTCTACACAATCATCTCAAGGCCGTCATCTACAACCAAAACAGCCAAAATAAGTTTTTGGTTTTTTAAAACAAAACAAAACAAAACAAAACTTAAGCAATTTAAATTATACACTTGTGGCAAAACATTGGGAAAGTGTGTTGGAACAAACATGTATCCAAATGTTTCTGAAAAGTGCAAATAGTTAAGTTCCTGTCTTATTGGGACAGGGGTGCTATTCCAGAGTACATTAAAAGTTTTGTTCTGAGTTACTGCCGAGTAGGCTTCTGAGATACAGTTGTACCTTAGTTCTCAAACTTAATCTGTTCTGAAAGTCCGCTCCCAGACCAAAGCGTTCCAAAACCAAGGCATGCTTTCCTATAGAAAGTGATGCAAAATGGATTAATCCGTTCCAGGCTTTTAAAAACAACCCCTAAAACACAATTTAACATGAATTTTACTTTATAACGAGACCATTGATCCATAAAATGAAAGCAATATACAATGTACTACAGCAGGGGTCCCCAAACTAAGGCCCGGGGGCCGGATGCAGCCCAATCGCCTTCTAAATCCGGCCCACAGACGGTCTGGCAATCAGCATGTTTTTACATGAGTAGAATGTGTCCTTTTATATAAAATGCATCTCTGGGTTATTTGTGGGGCATAGGAATTCGTTCATATTTTTTTTCCAAAATATAGTCCGGCCCCCCACAAGGTCTGAAGGACAGTGGACCGGCCCCCTGCTGAAAAAGTTTGCTGACCCCTGTACTTGAGTCACACAATCAATCAATCAATCAATCAGTAGCTGAACTGCATTCGACACAGTCACAAAAACAAAACAAAAAGGAGCCGCAAAAACAAAAACGCAAAATAAATAGCAAAAACAGACAGAGCTCAGCATAATATGCAAAATGGAAGCGTGGCACTAAAAACAGAAGCATAACACTCAAAACGGAGCACATTTGGCTTCTGAAAAAGTCCACAAACCGGAACACTTATTTCTGGGTTTGCAGTGTTGGGGTTCCAAGTTGTTTGAGTACCGAGGCATTTGAGAACCAAGGTACTACTGTATGTGGAATTTGATGAAGAAAGTTTTCTATAGACCACGGGGAACTAATGGATCATTTCCTTTGCCTCAGTATGGTTAAGGGTGGGGTAAGGGCAAGATCTCTGAGTTCTGATCTGGCAGCTACAGGCTTGTGTGAAGAAGGGGTGCATGTGTGCATCGGCTCAGTCTTAGCCTTTGGTTGTTGCAGTTTTGTGTTTCGTAGTCCTTGTAGTTGTGGAGACAAACCCTGCTTGGGTCATTACAACCGAAGGCTTAGCAATTCAGGTGAATAGATTTGTGGGTGGGCGGATACAACTGGCTCCTCAAGGATATAGTTCTGTTCATGCTCTATATCCATGAACATGTGGGTTGTGGATTGGGGGGGGAGGGTTTCACCTGCAGAACTGACCCCCCTGCCCACCCATTCACCAAAAGATCTAACAGAACCTTTGTGGACAAATTGCACCTGCATAGACTTTCGCTGCTCTGTCGGGAACACTAAAAAAAAACAGGGTCCCCAACCAAACCTTTAGAACCTCAACTGAACACCCAAAGGTGAGGGTGGCTGCAGTGGGGGCATGATCCAATCAATCATGAATGGGGTGTTGTGCTGCCAACTTCAGTTTGCCCTCAGCCAGCCCCTACCTGTCTGCCTTCTTTTTACAACCGGTCCAAGGGGTGGCGTTGCCTGTCAGTTTCCCCCTCTCCTAGGTCCCTGTCTTGCCCTTGTCAAATGCAGCAGGAAGGAGGAAGATAAGGGCAAACCTAGAATTAGCTTGCTCTGTCCCCTCATTGGCTCTGGCGCCACCTACTGTTGGCCTCCTTGCCTTCTGCTCCACGGATGCTTCACCAGCCACCACGGGTACATGTTTCCACATCTCGCCTATCCACCTTTCTATCCAGACATTGGGGAGGGGGAGAAATGCCCCCAGGCATTTCTTATTTGTGCATTTGGGGATGAAAATGTAGGTCCTGGCTTTATGGAGCCAGTGTGGTGGTGTGGCTTTGAACAGGGCGGGGTGGGTTAGGTGTGAATCCCTGCTTGTTCTATGAAGTTCAATTGCTCCCTCTCTGATCAACTTACCTCACAAGATTGTTGTGAGCAAGGGTGGCAACTTGAATAAAATATGGGGGGGCACAGATAAGCCCCACCCTGCATAATTGATCACAAGACACACTATTTGAATGGTATTGCCCATGAATTCTGGGGAGGCCTGGCCCCCTAGAATATTTTATGGGTGAGCCAAAGGGACCTCAGCCCCCTTAGGAATTGGCACCTATGGTTGTGAGGGCAAATGCATCAGCATACAAATACGCAGGTGGCGCTGTGGGTTAAACCACAGAACCTAGGGCTTGCCGATCAGAAGGCCGGCGGTTCGAATCCCCGCGACGGGGTGAGTTCCCGTTGCTCGCTCCCTGCTCCTGCCCACCTAGCAGTTCGAAAGCACGTCAAAGTGCAAGTAGGTAAATAGGTACCACTCCGGCGGGAAAGTAAACGGCGTTTCCGTGTGCTGCTCTGGTTCACCAGAAGCAGCTTAGTCTTGCTGGCCACATGACCCGGAAGCTGTATGCTGGCTCCCTTGGCCAGCAAAGCGAGATGAGCACAGCAACCCCCAAGTCGGTCATGACCGGACCTAATGGTCAGGGGTCCATTTACCTTTTTTACAAAGCCTTGAGCTCCTTAGGTGGGCTAAGAGTGTGGGGGGAATGAATGGAGCCAGCACCAGGTAAGCATTGGGAGATCTGATGTGTGGCCTCTCTCATCTTCGCTTTCCTAGTAGTGCTCAGTCCTTCAAAAAACGTTTAGAGGCCCATTACGTTAAATTAATTATGTCCATAACAGATGTCTCTAGTGCCAGAGGGAAAGCAAACACATTCAGGGAGGCAACTGCTGAGCTGAGCTAGGGCTGGGGGGGGGGGCAGAGAGGCCCCAAATGACCACCCAGGAAGCAGCAGGAAATGGTGTTAAATGCAAAAAGTGCACATGCTCAGAGTCTTTATTTAAAAGCAAAAACAAAAACGAGAGTTGCTTTTTGGCTCGCTTATTGCAAGCAATATCAGCAACGTGGGAGAAGTTGCGAAGCATGAAGCAACGGAGGTAGCTCTTAATTGTGCGCCTCGCCGGACTGCGCAAAGAAGGCGGCCCCGGGGGTCTCCGATGACCCGGCTCGGATCGCGGGGGTGGCTAAGGCGCGGGAGCCGAAGCAAGCAGCCCGCGCGGTGGCAACGACCTCGCTCGCGTTCAGCTGCCGTGGGAAGCTGCCGCCCCTGCCGTGGGCAACTCCGGGAGGAGCGAGGAGCGCCATCCCGCCCTGCGGGTGAGGGGGCGGCAGTTTGTGGCAGCGGCAGCAGCAGATTCCCTCCCAGCGCCAGCGAGGAGGCAAGCGAGCGCAATGACTGCTGATATGTAGGTCAGGCTGAGCCTCACAGCAGCAGCTGATCCACTTTGGTGTGTGTGTGTGTGTGTGTGAGAGAGAGAGAGAGAGAGAGAGGGAGAGGGAGGGAGGGAGGGAGGGAGGGAGGGAGGGAGAGAGAGAGAGAGAGAGAGAGAGAGAGAGAGAGAGAGAGAGAGAGAGAGAGAGAGAGAGAGAGAGAGAGAGAGAGAGAGAGAGAGAGAGAGAGAGAGAGAGAGAGAGAGAGAGAACCGCGCGTTTATCTATCCATCTCTCTTGTTCCTGCCCTCCCTACTTCTGTTCTATCTGACTGCTGCTCCATGTTTCTGGAGATGGGAGGGAGCCGTGTGTGGAGGGGCCATCTTCTCAGAGACACTCTTGTTTCTCTCTCTTAATAATAATAATAATAATAATAATAATAATAATAATAATATGTTCTTTATACCCCGCCCATCTGGCTGGGTTTCCCCAGCCACTCTAGGCAGCTCCCAAATATTAAAAACATGAACATCAAACATTAAAAAAACTTCCCTAAACAGGTCTGCCTTCAGATGTCTTCTAAAAGTCAGACAGTTGTTTATTTCCTTGACATCTGAAGGGAGGGCGTTTCACAGGGCGGGCGCCACCACCGAGAAGGCCCTCTACCTGGTTTCCAGTGACACCGAAAACAAGGCCTGGAGTCCTGACTCAAAAAAAAATCCTCGATCCCCACACGGAGCCCATCAACTCATTTAATTTAGCTA
The DNA here is from genome assembly GCF_965207765.1 of Zootoca vivipara. Classification (NCBI taxonomy): domain Eukaryota; kingdom Metazoa; phylum Chordata; class Lepidosauria; order Squamata; family Lacertidae; genus Zootoca; species Zootoca vivipara. The sequence continues at coordinate 35,581,061 of NC_142595.1, forward strand.
TCCATGGCCAGCTGCCCCCCTCCTAAATCAAGCAAATCAATAAAAATACTTAACCGAGGTCCTGCCCCCCCCAACATGAAGCATGCCCTCCCCTCCATAAATCCCATGTAGCTATCCCTCCCTTGAAAGCACAATTTCTCCCTATTCAGTCCATCCCTACATTCATAGGAGCCCACTCCTAGGGGCTGTGGGGGCTTTAGCCCCCACAATAAAATATTTGAGGGGGCAGGGCCCCCACAAAGTTGATGAGTACTCCCATTCAAATGGTGTGGGTGCACTGCATCATGTGATCGGTTATGTGGGGCAGGGCTTACCAGGACCCCCACAATATTTATATTCAACCCCTGCGTTAGCTACATTGTTAGTCCTTTTTCATTCTGATCTTCCTCCGAGGAATTTACAGGGGTGTACAAGATACAAGATTCTCCCTCAGCCAATGTGATCGGTCATATCCATGCGGCACATTTAATGCACATGGCTCCCTCCCCCTCCCCCAAGAATTCTGGGGATGTTCTCTTCTTCGCAGTGCTGTGAATTGTCACAGTAAACGGCAGTTCCCAGTATTCCATGCACATTAAATGTGTGTTAATGCATGGTGTGCTGTGATCATTGTCACTACAGCCCTGTGAGGTTTGCCTACTGAGGTCTAGCGGCTGCATGTAGGATTTGAATCTGGTTCTGCCTGCATTGACCACTACTCCCCACACTGGATTGATGAAAAGAGGGGAATGGGGAAATATTTAAAGGTTTTCTTCATCCTGGCTTTCTTGAAAATAGAAGCACCAGGCAGCTTGATTTTTTAAAAATAAAAAAATTCATAACTAAGAATAAAAACAGATTAAAATACAATATAGATTATGATTTCAAAAACAGCAGCATTAAACAAATATTCAAAAAGAGGGGGAAAACCTTAGCCCCTTGACAAAAACCCCTCCCTTTACAACTGGCCAAACTCCCTCTCCCTTTCCACCTGAGCAGTTATCCCCTTTACAGCTTGCTCAGGACTTTGTCCCCCTCCCTTTACACCTCACCCATCTCCCAAAAATAAAATCCCTTCCCCTCACAGCTCTCCAACCCCCTTTTCACACGTTGCCAAACTCTCCCCCCCCCATTTACATCTCACCACCATTGTTGGTGAGTGGGGGGTGGGGTGGAATGAAAGGGGGAAAGTTCCTTCATTCATCCTCCAACCCCTTTGCCTTGGTTGCCTCTCAAAAAGACAGGAGAAGCCAGCATTCATGTAGCAAAGACAGCAGGTAGCAGTGGTGGGAGCATGGGGGGGGAGATGAAAGAGAGAGAAAAGCTCCCCCCCACACACATTTACCCCTGCTGTTGCCACACAAAGATAGAGAAGGAACCCTGCGTTTTAAAATGCAGCCTTTTCTACCTTCTTCTGACAGCAGCAGCCAGTGGTAACACCAACGAGTAGGGGGGGGGGAAATGAAGGGGAGATCACCTTTCTTCCCCTCCTCCCTACCAGCGGGAACTGCCTGCTTCCTTGCTTCCTCCTCATTCTCACTCTCACTCTCAACTCCTTTCCTTGCTGTTTGACCTGTAGTACAGATGAGCTACAGAGGAACAGCCAGGACAGGCTGGTTGCAGCTCTCCAGCATCTGTCCTGCTCCGATGTTTTTTTCTTGATCCTCAGATTCCTATGCTGCTGAGGCTGAAAGGATAGCATTGATGTGAGGCACACAGCAGTGTGTGATGGTTGCTGGTTAGTTGCCCTGCCCTGTTCCAGCTGTTCTTCTGTCACGCTCTGGGGCCACCTGCTCGCTTGCTTGCTAGCCAGCCAGCCAGCCAGCCAGCCAGCCAACCAGCCAACCAACCAACCAACCTACCTGGGCTTGCAATTCCATCACCACACTGCACTTTGCGAGGCCACCTATTGGCGGCCACACAAACAGGAGCGTGATGACATCTTTGCAGTTTTAATATACCGGTAGAGTAGGACAACTTCGGCCACCCACAGTTAAAAGTGGTGTATGTAGGACTGTGTCCACATGTACAGCTGCATGTTTTCTGAGGGAAGGGAATGGATAGCTCTCTCTCTCTCTCTCTCTCTCTGTGTGTGTGTGTGTGTGTGTGAGAGAGAGAGAGAGAGAGAGAGAGAGTCTCAGGTGCATCCTCGTTCCTGGGACTGGTGATGCTTTCAGTCCTTGAAAGGCCGGCGAGTGTAACCAACTGACCCCCCCTGACCCCTCCAACCACTCCCTCTGGCCCTGCCAGCTGCCGTGGGCACAGATTGTGGTGTCTAAGCCTAGGGCAAATTGTCAGATTGCCTGTAATCTGTTTGTTTGTATGTTTGCGGAATGGGAAGGGAGGGCCCAGCGAGGCAGATAAATACTTCCCTCCATCCACATCTCTTCTTGTGATGCCTCGGGCGGCACCAGCAAGCAGGATAGGGTGTGCCCTGCTGTTAGTCTGAGCCTTGGTGTCATGCAGAAAAGCTGTGGAGCAGCTGCAGTGTGTGTGTGTGTTTCTGTGTATGTGTGCACGTGTGTGCATGTGTCAGGGGTGGCGGTGGAGTAGAAGAGACAGAATTAAGACCGCCAGGGTCTCCTGGAGTCCCGATACCCCTTCTTTAGCACCTGAAGGTTGGGAGATATTCAGAAATGTCAAAGCACCCAAGGAACTCTTCTTATAGATGTGTGCAAATTCTATTCTTTGGTATTTGTGTGATGGGATTCTGCAGCTAGGCCCAGTGCCCAACTCTTTGTTTTCTGTGTCAGTAAAAAACATGTGCCAGCCTTTGTGCTTCCAAATTCTCAAATCCTGAGTGCTGATGAAGCTGCACAGCGTGCAAGTTTGCACAAAAAGCTTGATTTTGTGCATGTCTGCTCTGAAAGAAGCGCACTCGTATTTAATTGGGCTTAATGCCAAGTTCCATGTGCACATAGGATTGTAATAGTTTTCATGTTTCCCCTCATTTGATCATCGGTGTGCATAATGTTTCGCAATGCACAATAGCCTTAAGGAGCTTATGATCTCAAACAGGTGTGGGGAACCTCAATATGCTGCTGAACTATCCTTCCCCATCACCAGCTCCTGCAAGCATGGTCAGTAGGCAGGGATGGTGGGAATTGTAGTTCAGCAACATCGGGAGGGCCACGGGCTCTCCACACCTAATCTGAAGTTTGACACAAGGGAGACAGTGGAGGACTGAGGGCGATAGACAAAATAGTAAGCAAGGAGACAATATGCATTTATTTCAACTGTATATACTGTACCTCAATGACTTGTGTACAATAGATACTTATATGTAATTTAGCTTACAGAAAGTGGGCTATGAGGACTGAAGAATGGTGTGGTACAAAAGCCTGCCCAGAGAAATCAGGTTTCGAAGGAGGGATTCTAGACCCTGTTCCTGCAGAATTGAGATTGCAATAAAATGCAGTATTTAATTTATATCCCACTTTACCAAATAGCTCCAAGTGGCTTTCAATCTTCTTCTTTTTCTAAAAAAAGAAGAAGAATCAGCAACACAATTAAGCATAAAAAAACCCAAACACAAAACTAGAGTTCAAAAGCACTTCGCCAAACCCCAAAAGATCACACACAAATATGTAGATCTCCAAAAGGCTGCAGCTCATAAAAATTCACTGAATGTTTTCCTGGAGTGGAAGTCCTTTCATGTTTCCTGAAAGATTTGAGGCTCTGGCTGTGGCGGGCCTTTTAATGCATTTTTGATATTCACGGCTCACCTTTCGTTTCTGAAAGAAAACCCCAAGGCAACTTACAACGGGGCAAGCATAAAATGCAGCCAGCTTCATATATAAGCAATAAAATCCACACTGAAGCAGATCAGAGGGTGAGGATTGCCCCCTTCCATTTCTCTGCAAAGAGAATATTATCATTATTATTTCTCCTTTCCAAAAAGAAAGAGGCAAAAGTTGCCCCAACAAACTCCATGGAAGGAAAGAAGCACATTTCGCGGGGTTTGTTTTTGCAGTGAGGAGGTATATGGAAAGAGGGTGAAAGCAACATTACAGGATAGAAAGTGCTTGCAAGTGAATGGCATGATCTGGAGGCTATGTAGGGAGGCATAACTACTGTGCCCTCTGTATACCGCCTCTCAAACACATCTTCTCATTCATGAGGCCTAGAAACTTGGCGAAGGAAGGAGGGTTGTGCAGTTCATTGTTTGATGACGACGACACCGATTGTCCCCGTTTCCCCAGACGTGCTGATAAACTACAGGCCAAAGATCAGCCGCCCCATTCCTTTCACTTCTTTTTCTCGTCTCTGCTCTCGCTCCAGGCATTGCTGTTTCTGGCTAGCGTCTCAGGCCTGTGCTTTGCCATCAGCCTAGTTCTCATCTGTGTCTACCTGATCCGCTTCTGCTGCTGCAGCGATGAAGATGACGAGGAAAACAAGACGCAAAGGGTTTGCTGTGTCACCTGGAGCTGCGTGGCGGCTGTTATCGTCTGCTGGTAAAGGGAGACTCCTACATCCACCCCCACCCCCCAAAAGCTTGTCAGTCCTCCAGGCTAGAAATGGCACTCCTTACAGAAGGGGGAAAGGGCAGAGTGAAACGTAAGGTGCCAGGGACCTTAAACAAGACACCTTCTAGGAGTTCTAGGATTCCTTGTAAAGTCATTGGCTTTGCACGTGTGATCTCTCAGTGTGTTGTGGCCTATCTGAGGTCAACAACGTGAGATCTGAGCCGGAGTCTTCTAGAAGGGAAAGAGCTCCCATCCCGTTCTACATGCCCCCCCCCCTTCTCGGTGTGCCTACAAAGGAATGGGTGAAAAGCCTGCCCTCCCATCCAGACATTAACACTGGAATATTATTGCATTCCCTGCTTCTTTCAGGCCCCTGACGGTTCGCTCCTGTCTCTCTCACACTAGATGCCCATTCACCCCCCTCATCATCTCCACCCCCTTCCCCCCCAACTGAAGTCACAATGGGTCTCTTGTTCCACGAGGAGAATAGGAAATTGTGTCCCATTCTCTCTATCCCGTCACAGCCTTGCCAGGCCCCTTTGTCTGTTTGTTATTCCAAGCCCTGAACTCCTTGCGACACACACACACACACACACACACAGCCCTGCCAACAACAGTTGTCTCTGCCGTCATTACCCTACCCCTAGAGCGTACACACACACACACACACACACACACACACACACACACACTCCTGGACTCTGCCGTAATGTGCAGGATTCGAAACACACCATTGTCGTTCCCCTCTCTCAAAGGCAGAAATCCCCTTCGCCAGAGGCCAGGAAAAGCATACCCTCCCAACATTTCACAGATGAGAATTAGGATGATTGCATACCTATAACAGTTAGGGTATATACAATATAGCAGTGTTTGAGCTGTGGAAGAGCTCTGCAAACACACTAGCTGTGTTCTGTCCATATGAACCACCTCTACAGAGTCACTCTCGTTTCTGTGAATTTGCAGCAAAAGCTGGCTGCGAACAGCTCCTACTGGCCAGTACTGTGACATCACGAATCTACTCTTCTCATACACATCCCCTCCATCCCCCACACCCACAGAGCAGGTTTGCAATGCCTTATAAATTTTATTTATTTATTATCATATTTATATCCCACCTTATCTTCAAGGAGTTCAAGGTGGCATACATAGTTCTCCCAGCTCTCAATTTTATCCTCGCAACAAGCCTGTGAGGTAGGTTAAGGCTGAGGCTGGACATAGCCCAAAGTCACCCAGTGAGCTTCATCGCTGAGTGGTGATCTGAGCCTTGGTCTTCTCTTCATGGGTTCTAGTCCAGCACTCTGACCACTGCACCACACTGATTAAATTGACTGTGCTTTAAAACAAGCAAATAAACGGCACCAAATTAATATTTAGATGACTAAACATACATGCTTCACTTAGAAATAAATAAATCCCAAAGTGAATAACCTACCGGAATCTTAGCAAGAGTGGTGACAGTATCTGTGTACACACCAAGCTTTTAAAACACATCCCCACCCCCAACCAAAGAATCCTAGGCACTGTAACTTACCCTTCACAGAACTATAGTTCCCAGTAGCCTTAAACTACAGCTCCCAGGTTTCTTGGGGTTGGGGTTGGGGGAAAGAACATGCTTTAAACCAGGCATCCCCAAACTTCGGCCCTCCAGATGTTTTGGACTACAATTCCCATCTTCCCCGACCACTGGTCCTGTTAGCTAGGGATCATGGGAGTTGTAGGCCAAAACATCTGGAGGGCTGCAGTTTGGGGATGCCTGCTTTAAACCTATGGTGCGTATTGGAGCTGTTCAGTGGTGTATCTCATTTTTCCCTTGGGCGCCTTTAAAGAAGGAAGAATCTGAGTTCTCCTGTTGTTCTTGCTTATTCCCACATCAAATGTCACTACCTAAGTGCTTGTCACCAGCACACCCTGTTAAAGAAAGCCCACCCCCCCCCTTCTGCCCGCTGTACACTGTATTCATTCATTTACCATGCAATAGCATGTATTACACTGGTTTCCGAAGGAGGGTGTGCGCTGGTAGAATAATCATGACCGTTTCCTTTTGGGAAAGCTTAAGGATGTCTTAGCAGAATGTTTAAGCTCCAAATGGATCTGGTTGTACTTATTATAGAAAAGTAGCAACTCAAACACGTTCAGCAGCGTTTACTAAAGAGGCAACCGGCAGATGGAAGGATAGTAGTGCAGTTGCCATTTCTCGTCCCAGTTTGTGCATTGACGTGCATGTGGCATGGGTGCTCAGAATAGGGAGGCATCTGTTCCCCACTCTGATATTGAAGCACCAGAGGCCTGAAACCTGCATAACTATAGTACTTGTATGTGCATACTACAACAACGTTGTACATATGTGTCTCAGACATGTCCCCAAAACATGGAACAGGTCCAAGATAAATAGGATGCTTGGCCAAGGACACATAGCAACTAAACCTCATAAACAGGATCAGTTGGGACCAAATTACAGGTGCTGTGGGAAACCTTAGGGTGAATTTCATATGCACGCGCGTGTGTGTAGGGGCTGTTGGGAGGCTGCTCAATGATGTCGCATGTCACTTTGGCTCTCGGAACATACAAAATCCCAACTTTAAGAAATCCTGGCTCCAAGTTCTCCCTTTCTTCCATTTCTGCAGCCTTTTAGGTCCTGTTCCCTTTCTCTAGCATGGTTCCTCGTACCTACGGGACCGCCTCTCCTGGTATGCCCCGCGGAGGACCTTAAGGTCCACAAATAACAACACTTTGGAGGTCCCGAGCCGCAAGGTGGTTAGATTGGTCTCAACTAGGGCCAGGGCCTTTTCAGTACTGGCCCCGACTTGGTGGAACGCTCTGTCACAAGAGACCAGGGCCCTGCGGGATTTGACATCTTTCTGCAGGGCCTGCAAGACGGAGCTGTTCCGCCTGGCCTTTGGTTTGGACTCAGTCTGACCTGTATGTTTCCCTTATGGTTTTGATTTATGGGCTACTACTAAAATGAGGCTGCATTAAAATTATATTTTAACCCGTATTTTAATTAACTGTTTTTTTTTCTTTTATGTTTTATTGTAATTTTATTGGTGTTAGCTGCCCTGAGCCCGGTTCTGGCTGGGGAGGGTGGGGTATAAATAAATTATTATTATTATTATTATTATTATTATTATTATTATTATTATTATTCCTTCCCTCCTTCCTTCCTTTCCCCACCCCTGTTTTAACCTCCTTTTTTGATCCACAAGACCCCAGCCTTCTTCAGCAAACCTAGAAACTCTAAACTAAAAGTACCCTTGTGCTTATACTTCTTTCTCCACCCTCATTTCCTCATTTTAAATTGACAGTGATGTGCATCTCTCTCTCCCTCCCTCTCTCCCTCTCTCTCTCTCTCTCTCTCTCGTATATGCAATGACTAACACTCAGTATGGACAGACAGACATCTGTGTGCTCTACGTGGTCTCCAAACCAATCTTTACAATATGAGTAGCAAGAATGTCCTTGATCTTTTCATTCTCCTCCCCCTAGAGACATGTTGGGTATGACTTTTCCCCTTAGTCTACACACACGCACACATGCATCACAAAAGTTACAAAGCCTTTATTAAACTGACAGTGTCAAGTTCTTTTAAGTTCAGAGACTGTTGGATGACTGGCCCAGACAAGTGAGATCAGCAGAAGTGCCCTATGATTCCTAGATTTCTCACTCAAAAATAAACTTCAAGGAGCTTGGCAGATACGGAGAGATGAGCCGCTCCACAGAACCCAAACTAATTAGAACTTGCACATTGACAATGAGGCCTATTGTAGGGCTCTCTTACCTCTGCCTCTTAGAATATTCCCCATGGCAAATCTGTGGGAGCCCCAGTTGATTATTTTTTTTACCTTTAGTGCCATCAAAAGCCAGTTCAGTGATGAAGCAAAGGACAATGGAACCATCATGACGATGTTCCAGAGGATGATGAGCCAGCACACAATGCAGGTGTTTCTCCCCCCCTGTAAAATTTTGGTGCATGATAGTGCACACATAATAAGACAATTAGTAGTACACACTGGCTTGGTTTGCATGCAATACGAAGCTAAACTGTGGCTAGGTGTGAACAGGGCCGGCTCTAGGGGAAGGCTGGGTGGCGCGGGGTGCCAGGGGGGCGCTGCGCTGCGCCCGCCCACCAGCCGCGACAAGAAACGGGGCGCCGGAGCGGTCTCCGCTCCACGGCGCCAGGGCACCCGACATACTTAAGACGGCCCTGGGTGTGAATGAATAAACATAGAGAGAAATTTGTGGCTGCTTCACTCTGCCCCATCCAAGCTACTGGGAGCTAAGCTGTGGTTTGGTTTAGTGATAGGTCTGAACCTGGGCTCAGGGTTTGTCTCCCACAAGCAAACCGAGAGCAGGAAACCAAGAAGGAAACTTCGTTACGGTTTGCGGTTTGTTTGGAGGAAAGCAAACGACGAGCCCAGGTTTGGACAAAACATTAAGCCAAACTACAGTGGTACTATTTCTGGGTTAGCGGAGTCTGTAACCTGAAGTCTCTGTAACCTGAAGCGTCTGTAACCCGAGGTACGACTGTATTAGCTCCCAGTAGTGTGACAGCAGCAGTACTGGAGGAGGAGCAAATGTTTTTTTTTCTAAATGTGCACCAGCTCTCTTCCTCATCCTCACTAAGCTATAGCTTGGCTTGGTGTTACGGATGAACTAGGCTGCAGAACAGAAATAGTTGGAAATGCAGCAGCTAGACTAGTGACTGGGAGTGGCTGCCGGGACCACATAACACTGGTCCTGAGAGATCTACACTGGCTCCCAGTACGTTTCCGAGCACAATTCAAAGTGTTGATACTGACCAACGGCCTCGGTCCAGTATACCTGAAGGAGCGTCTCCACCCCCACCATTCAACCCGGACACTGAGATCCAGCACCAAGGGCCTTCTGGCGGTCCCCTCATTGCGAGAAGTGAGGTTACAGGGAACCAGACAGAGGGCCTTCTCGGTAGTGGCACCCGTCCTGTGGAATGCCCTCCCAGCAGATGTCAAGGCAATAAGTAACTATTTTACTTTTAGAAGACAACTGAAGGCGGCCCTGTTTAGGGAAGTTTTTAATGTCTAATGCTGTACTGTTTTAATATTCGGTTGGAAGCCGCCCAGAGTGGCTGGGGAAACCCAGCCAGATGGGCGGGGTATAAATAATATATTATTATTATTATTATTATTATTATTATTATTATTATTATTATGCAGCAGTTTCCAGTACCTTCAGCCAATGAAGGCAGGCAGGCAGCCTCTCTCCAGAACACCCAAACACACGGCCCTTTTGTCACTGTGCCCCCCTCCTCAGCATCTTGGCTACTCCGGGTCCCCAGACCAGCTCCTGTTGGGACACCTGACATCTCCAGGGATGGCTTCTTAAAAGTCAGCGCAGAGAATGCTGACCTAGATGGATTCAGCATAAGGCAGATTCCTCTGTCTCTATACACGCTCTCCTCTTTCTACCGCGACCCAAAAAATGCTGGAGCAAATCTGCGCCACTCCATGTCCCCCATTTTCTCATTAGGGAAAACTAGCTCCTCTCCTCCCCTCCCCACCCCACACCTTCTCTTCCCAAGAACACCCCATCCCTGTCCTGATTTGACAAGGGTCGCATCGGGGTTCATTCCCAGCCGCTTTGGGAACGAGCCCAGCAACCACAAAAAAAAAATAAGGCTCCCATTCATGCCAAGACTGTACCCATTCATGGCGGGAATAATGGCTCCTCTGTGTCCTTGGCCCCAATTGGGGTAGGTGGGGGAGCATGGGGGGAAGAGTGCTTAAAGAGACCCTGCCCCACCGCACAATCGCTCCAAATCCTCCCAACAGCATAGAGGCCCAACAATGGACTCGGGATCGGCCCATGGCGCGAGGAACAAAAGCTGTTGCTAAGGGGTTGCTAAGTGCTGGCTTCGGCCTTAGAGGAAGGCCCGTGCTTTACATACAGGCCGCACCATTTATGCTAATGGCATTTTGTGGCCCCCACCTTGCTAGGGACGTTCCTTAACCGTCATGAGCGAGAGCCTGGGGTCACGGGTTCAAGACAGGGCGAGGCGAGGTGAGGATATTAATTATGAGATTGCCAGGTGTAATGCAGGGGAAAGCCTCCTCTAACAGTTGTGTAGTGGTGGAAGGAAGAATTTCAACAAGGGCCGCTTTTTCTATTGTTTCTCCTGACAGGAAAGAAAGCTGCCCTTGCTGAAATTCTTCCTTCCAAAACACTTCCACCAATGCAAGTATTAAAGGAACGCTGTCTTAAGAGGGGGGTGCTGCCTGTCTTGGCTCATTCACAAGTGCCGCTAATGGTTTTCTCCAGGGTAGCAAGCATCTCAACTGTGGTGTGTGGTCACAGCAAGGGTGTCTTCTCAGCTATGCCGAGTTTGCAATGCCGATGAGAAACGCTGTTACTTGTGTGAGCAACCCTGGATGGTTAGCTTAAGGATGTGTGATGGAAGGCCAAGCTAGACATTAAACAGGAGCAGAGCGTAACAGGTCTCCCGATTTTGGGTTATTATTTTTAAAATGAAAAGCCATGGGAATCTGCAACTGTGAGCAGACAAACAGTGGGGGAGAAACTGTGAGTAACCACTTCTCCTCTGATTGTTTTTGCACTCAAATTCCCTTGCAGCCCACAGAGGAAATATATATACCGTAAGCTCTCTCTTTTACTCCCAAGGTAGGAAAACAGATTGGGGGAAGTAATTTTGATTTTTAAAAGCAGAGGGGAGGAAAGAGTTAAGCAGCCTCCCTCCCTCTGCTGCCGTTTTTTCCACTCAAAACTGACAGCTTCCCATGGCCGCTTTTTCATTTAAAAATAAATTGGAAGAGTGTAATATTGGCATTAAGACGCCCATATGTTGGCTGGGGGTTGTTAACTTCTTTTCCTAACTCACTTCAGAATCTGATTCTCCTCTTGGACATGTAAACAAGCTGCTTGAGGTTGGTGTAAGTTCAGGGGTTATCTTAGGATAGTTAGTTGTGCAAGCAAGCTGCGAGAGCTATCTGAATAGCAGCCTTTACTAAGATATGTGAGCTTTATACCACACCTCAAAAACATTCACATAGAAATGTTTTCCATTTGTTTTTTATTGGAATGGAACTTGCTGCTTCCAAGCGTGTCCCTTGCGGCTGTAGTCCTGTTCTATGGGGTGGTTGGCCTGTGTCACAAAATGCTATTCTCACACCAGTGGAGATCAGGTGGCCACTTATTCACTGCCAAAAAGAAGAAATGCATCACTGGGGGAAAGGGGGGCTTGGATTTGCATGTGCACATTTAGACGTGGTTATTATAATTTCAACAGAAATACGGCGCACCTCATCCTTAGTGGGCAAGACTCTTGAAGAGGTGGCCTGTGTTGGCAGTTGAGTCTGCTGTCCAAGTGCTATAAGTCATGGGTAGGCAAACTAAGGCCCAGGGACTGGATCTGGCTCACACTCCTCCTAATTCCTACCTGTGGGACGGTCCAGGAATCAGCGTGTTTTTACATGAGTAGAATGTGTCCTTTTATTTAAAATGCATCTCTGGGTTATTTGTGGGGCATAGGAATTTGTTCATTTCCCGCCACCCCAAAAAATATAGTCCAGACCCCTACAAGGTCTGAGGGACAGTGGACTGGCCCCCTGCTGAAAATGTTTGCTGACCCCTGTGCTAAGTGCTGATGGACAACTTCAAAGCTGTTCCTGCTCTCCCTCTCTTCTTATGGCTTTTTAAGCTGAATTTGGATCAGACCGCTCTTCAGATGGAGAACTCTTTCTAATAGAGTTTAAGAGGACTGTCCTCTGTAATATAGGGACAGATGACTTTTCTAAATGGGCCTTGCACTCCTTTTTGCTTCTCCAGATACCTCCCAACTGCATGCTTCCAGGCTCAGTAGATTAGACACAAAGCATAGCTGTCAAGTCTCCCATTTTTCGCGGGAAACCCCCAGATTTTAATCCGTTTCCCGTTGTTATCCCGAATAGAAAAAAATCCCGGAAATCCCCCGGATTTCCTACCTGCCAGGGAGGCTCCATTTCGGGTGCCGCTCTGCCCATGTCTGGGCACCGGAAATCGGGCAGTGCCGGCACCGGAAGTTGCTTCTATTCATGTCCAGACATGTGCAGAAGCGACTTCCGGTGCCGCGCCACTGCTGATCCCGCATTTTTCAGCGGGAGACTTGGCAGCTATGACAAAGTCACCCCAAGACAGCTGAAAGCAATGTGTGTGTGTGTGTTCGTTTGCATGCATATTAATAGTCTACTTAAGAGGCATTGTCTCGGGGCCTGGTTGGAGATGGAAATGGGTTGACAGAACCCTGAACAAGAAGAGTTGAACCAATTGGACTACAGATGACAGAATGCATTCCTGTAGGTGGCAGAGAAACCCTTAAAACAGGCACGTTCAACTCCCAAGAGACTGGGATCTACTCCCAGTATAAAAAACCTGGCAGTGATCTACCCATTGTCATTGGAGGGAGGAGGAGCGTGCGTGGGGTGGGTAGATTGCAGAGTTGTTGAGCCCAGAGTTGTTGAGCTTTTTTGGGGGTAGGATTGCCCAGAGTTCTTCAGCTTTTATTTGTTAACTTTTGGTAAACTTTATTTAATCCTACAATCGATAAGGGTCCCGTGATCTACCAGGATGAGCCAGGGATCTACCGATAGAGCACGATCTATTGGTTGGACATGCCTGCCTTAAACCATTCCCCTCTAGGAAACCTCCTGGGGGCCACCCACCAGTGGTGAGCAAATGTAGGCAGATCAATGAATGCAAATTTTACCTTTGCACAGCAGGCTAGTTTTCAAATGCACTTACACCCTGCTCCATATCCTTCAGCCAGGCAACCAAGGGCATTACGGTATCTTTTTTTTTTTTAATGCTTTATTAGTTTTAAAAACAAAACAAAGACAATACTCAGCAATCAACAAAAGGCAATCCAAAATTAGCACTCCATACATAGCGAAAAAGAAAAGAGCATTATCAAAGGTCAAGGACACAGTCCAGCCAGGCAAAAAACAAATCGAGGAGGGTGCAAAGCAGGGCCAGTGATAGGTATGGCCTAGAAAGGAGTGTGGCCCCAGGGCTTGTGATTCCCAATGCCTTGATTTAGAGCTATAAAGGCTGCAATCTGCACTTTGAATTGTGCTTGGAAACAGACTGGTAGCCTGCGAAGCTGCCATAAGCCCAGAACTGCATGATCCAAATAACAGTCCCTGGTCAAAACCAGCCGCAGCACTTTGTACTAGCTTAAATTTGTTACCGAAACATGACGGATTCCCTCTCATTAGCAGATTATATAGTAGATCCTTAGTACTTTGTATAGCGTCAACACTCGATGCCTGTACAAGTGTCAACAGAAACAGACCAACATTGCAGTGTTCTCTGTAACGAAGTCCTTTGCTGTTAAAAAATGGCTCGTCTCTTGTTACTAGAACCTTTTCGTTGCTTGTTGCTAGGTTATTGCTAGAACTTGCTTGAATGCAATTACTACGTTTGGAGGCAGTTCTAACCAGAACTTACTACGCCCTTTCTAGATGAGAATATAGGAGGGGCCCTACTCGAATCAGGCCTATTTAGCCTGGCATTCCATTCTCACAGTGGCCCATGGGATGCCCAGGGAAAGACTGTAAGCAGGAAACATGCAATAGCGCTCTCCCATTCGTGAGCCCCAGAAACTGGTATTCAGGCACAGAGTGACCTGCTTCACATTACACCAGGTATAGGCAAACTCGGCCCTCCAGATGTTTTGGGACTACAACTCCTGTTATGTATTATGTATTAAGTTTGACTGCAGTACTCATTCTGGCCACCGTGGCTGCAGTTCTTACCCTGCCCACAGTGGCTGCAGTTCCCACTCAGGTCCACTACATGGAAATGAAGGATTGAGACTGCTGTTCACGGATTGGGTAACTAGGGGAAGTTTGTTACTGTTGCAAGTTACTGAGTACTATAGACCAGTGGTCTTCAACCCCCGGGCCACGGACCGGTAGCGGTCCGTGGATCAATTGGTACCGGGCCGCCTAAGGATCATTAAATACAATTAAATTAAAATTATTAAATCAAAACAATCTAAATAAAATATAAACAATAACCCCCCCCCTCAGCAGGCCACAGTAAAATTATCAAACATTGACTGGTCCGCGGTGATAAAAAGGTTGGGGAGCACTGCTATAGACAGCCGGCTGAGCTATTGTGCAGTCTAGGACTCAGAGCTAAAATAAAGAGCTGGTTGTTTTAAGAGCTATGTCTTCATCTATCTATCTTTCCCATGACTCAACAACTCCCATCATCCCTAGCTAACAGGACCAATGGTCAGGGATGATGGGAGTTGTAGTCCCAAAACATCTGGAGGGCCAAGTTTGCCTATGCCTGCATTACACAATGTGTGGGGTTGTAGGTGAAGACAGAGGTTGGTTCCGTGTGGAGCAGCAAGATTTTTTTAAAGTGTTGGCAGTAGGGGGGGCACTTGAGCTCTGCGTCAAGCAGAAAATTGTCTTGGGCCAACTGATCGTTCCCAGAGTTCACGGAAGACAGAACTGTACATTCTGTGTAGCTTTAGGACATGTTGGGGGAAGACTGTAGCTCAGCGTTAGAACATCTGCTTTGCATCCTGAATGTCCCAGGTTTCCATCCAAGGACCCTGCAGATGAGGCTTGGAGAGACCTTGGACTGAGACCCCAGAGATCCAGTCAGCATAGGCAATAATGAGCTAGATAGAGCAATGGCCTGACTCAGTTTAAGGCAGCTTGTTGTTGCTGGCCTCTGTTTTTCCAGCCCCACTCTCTCCAGTTATAAGTATGCACTGGTCTTTATCCTGGGCTCTCAGATGAGGCATATCAACCTCTGAGAGACCAGGATAAAGACCAGTGCATACTTACGTATAACTGGAGAGAGTGGAGCTGGAAAAACGGAGGCCAGCAAACTTGTCATGTCCTATGTAGCGGCTTGTTTGTGGCAAAGGAGCAGAAGTTAATCAAGCGGAAAACTACTAGACTTTTAGAGGACATCTGAAGGCAGCCCTGTTTAGGGAAGCTTTTAATGTTTAATAAATTGTTGTATTTTAATACTTCTGTTGGAAGCCGCCCAGAGTGGCTGGGGAAACCCAGCCAAATGGGCGGGGTATAAATATATTTTATTATTATTATTATTATTATGTTGTTGTTGTTGTTGTTGTTGTTGTTGTTGTTAATTGTTTCATTTTATGTTTTTTACTATTTTGTTGGTACCGTAGCTACCCAAAGTGGCTGGAGCAACCCAGTCAGATGGGGAGAACCGCAACGACAACAACATTCCTGTGATCTTATATTTCCTGCTATTTGTTTTGGTTGTTTTTGTTTCAAATACAACGAAGCTGCCAAGGCTGCAATTTGAAGCACAAGACTGATTCCTGAAGACGAAAAGTCTCTCCTTTTCCAGCTACTTTTACCCCTGCTCAGAAAAAAGTTTGGGATACCTGCATCTTTTCTCAACACAGGGGTAAAACAGCAACAGCAACCAAACAACAACAGCAACTTGTGGGGAGGGAAGTATCTAGCATAAAAAAACAGTGTAAGTGGGATAGTCTTAGGGAACTTATCTCCTCTTGCCCCTCCATCCTAGTCTTCCAATTCACTTTGCAGCATAGATTTTTAAGCATCCAAAAACAGAATCATAGAGCTGCAGAGAACTTGTTCCAACCCTGAGGCAAAGAGGGGGGGCAGTATAAGGCTGTGTGGTTGCAGAGACAGCCTAAGCTTAATTTCTCCGCCGCATTCAATCCCTGCTAACTCTGAACTAAGGCTGCATTTCGCAGAACTGTCCATCTCACCCCACACTGTGCGAATGGGTAACCTATGCGATCCCTTTGCTCTTTGGAGAGCATCAAAAGAGCGGGTGGCTAGGAGATATTTTTAGCATGAGGACCTTTATTCATCCAGCCCAGGGAGAAATAACCCTTCCAGACGGATAGGCAGGGAGGGTCCAGCAGCCAGATGCCACCCGTCCTCTGCACGGAAACCGCCTGGAGCAGTAAATGGTCATTTGCTCATCCAAATGAAGTGCCAAGACGACTGACTGGCTCCTCTGGAGTGGGAGAGAGTTCTAGTGGACGGGAACAGGAAGAGGGCCGAGGGTCAGGAGGAGGAGGAGATGAGTGGTTTTTGGGAGAGCAGAGTAAGGCAGTAGCAGCAACTACCAATCAAAAGGCATCTAGTGAGCATCACTGTCCCAAAGGCAGAACAATCTCGCCACCAAACGAACCCTAATGGGTTCTGTGCTACGTATCCCTAATCTGTGCTATCCATCCAGAATTGTGGTGGGGACCTCTGGCCGGGGGGAGGGCAAATTCAGCCCTCTCTACCCGACTCTTGGAACTCTCCCCAAGCCAAACTCTTTCCCCTACAGGCCACACCCCTCACCAGCCCTAGTTCATACCCTCCTTGAGGGTTTTTGCTGGGTTAGAACATTGTCCTTGAACCCTGACCATGCCTCTTGGTTGCCTGGATGGAAGACAGGTAGGGGTGTGGGTGGGTGTAAACTTGCCTCCTGCTGTATAAAGGTAACATTTACATTCATGGTTTCACTCGCCTTTTGTCTTTAATCCCCCATCACCTCACCAGGAAGTTAGCTTGGCTCATCCAGGAATCAGAAGGCTTGATTAGCTTTTAACACTTGCTGGATCCAGGCATCAGAGGAGCCACAGCTTAACACCCCAAACAAATAACAACATGGGGAACTTGGTCAAAAGCTTTACTGAACTCAAAGATACGCTACATCCTAGCATTCTCCTGAAATGAGAGAGGCTCGTCTGCCATGACTTGTTTTTGAGAAACCCCTGCTGGGTCTTAGTAATCACAGCATCCTCTTCTAAGTGCTCACAGACAGACTGTTGATCTGTTCCAGGTCAACATTAAGGTGTTTTGGGCCCAAGCTGTGAGCCATCTGGGTGCTGCATTCCTGCACTGGCTGCAGCTTCCAGACCAGAGAGAAGGGCACCATTCAGGAATCAAGCTTAGAGGTTACCCATTCATGGACCACTGTCATCAGGCTATCCTGGTCCAAGAATGGTCGCAGTTGGTGCCACAACCAAAGCTGGCTCTCCTGGCCACAGAGTTCATTTAGGCCTCCAGTGACAAAGATGGACCAGGGAGTACCCCTAAGCTGCAAAGTTGCTCCATCAGGGGGAGTGCAAACAGGTACTATAATTGACCAATCTCCCAGACATGGAGATTTTGAGACTCTTGAGGTCCAAATATCAAGTTTCTTTTTCCTTGTGCCACTGGAATGTGCTCTGGGGAGTTTAGGGAAGGGTAGGGTGGGAACCAAGACTCCCGACTCCTTTGGGAAGAGAGGGGTGGATAGAGAGGATAATGTGGAGGGGGTGGGATTGGAGCCAGGAACACTCCCCCCCATGGTTGTTGTTTTTTATCCCCTCACCCTTCAGTCTGGGAACTGCCTCCCATCTAATGAAAAAGCTCTATTATCATGAGAATGGTGCTGCCTCTGCCCCCGCCCTGCAAGGGAGGAGAGGAGGGAGGTGGTTGCCATAGAAACGAGATTTAGGGAGAAAGAGAAAGAGAGGGCCTGGTGTGACTGAAAGAGGCAAAGATGGGGGTGGGCAAAGGCCTGTGTGAGAGTTGGGTGGGTACGTGAATGAAAGGGTGAATGGGAGGGAGAGAGAAAGGAAGAATGACTAGGGGTTGGTGTGTGAAGGGAGAGGCAGGTGGATCTGTGAATGCAGTGCTAGCTCCAGGAATTGGGGGAGAGCTCAGGCCGGGCTAACGCAGCGGGCATGCTAACGGAGATTTCCCTCGTGGGCATGCCCACAACCTCCTTGGGTGCTCGTGCAAAGGTAGGATTGTGGCCCTTGGATCGTCAAGAGCTGGCCAGGAATGGATGTAAGGGACTGGAGGACACTCAGGCAGATGAGGTGACTAGTTGAGAGGTCGCTTGAGTGAGTTCATTGTGGAGCCAAACTCTTGTCAGAGTGATCTTCCCTGAGAAGGATTGATTCCCACTCAGCCCATGGAGCGTAACTCAATGCTTGACTCAAAGGGAGGACCGGCCTGGCCTATCTCCCTCTTTCCTTTTGCAAAAAAAGCCCCCTTTTGCTACTATTTCTAGTAGGGTTATGAGGGACCAATGCTCTGGCCAAATTTGGGGAGGGGGTACAAAAAACTTGCCCATCACCCCCCCTCCCCCATAATTCAAACACTGATGTAACAACAGTACAGCATCTAAAAGGATAAATGCAATTCTGGGTTGCATCAACATGTACACACCTGACCTTGAGAGCACATTTGAAGCACGTTGTTTCCTTCAAAGAATACTGGTCACTGTAGTTTGCTAAGGGTTTCTGGGAATTGCAAGGCCATGAGGGATAAACTACAGGGCCCAGAATTCTTTTGAGTGGAAGGCTATGCTTCGAATGTGGTTTAAAGGCACAACACAGCCATATACTGTTGTGATTGCAAGGGGTAAGAATGGAGCCCCTCTAGTCAGCTTTGCTCAGGCCTCACCTGGAGTACCTAAAGGAAATAGAAACAGTGGGATGTGTCTAGAGGACAAAGAGGGTGAGTGGCCAGGATGCCAAATCCTATGAAGAAAGGTGGAAGGTTTAGGCCAGGCATCCCCAAACTGCGGCCCTCCAGATGTTTTGGCCTACAACTCCCATGATCCCTAGCTAACAGGACCAGTGGTCGGGGATGATGGGAATTGTAGTCCAAAACATCTGGAGGGCCGAAGTTTGGGGATGCCTGGTTTAGGCTGAAGAAGTAACCATTAAGAGACATTGTATAACAGTTGTCTTCAAATATTTACAAGGGAGTCACAAAGAACATGGAACATTTCCCCCCCCCCCTGCTGCTCCAGAAGGTAGTGCATGAACAAATAGGTTCAAATCACAACGAGGCCTTCCAGATGTTGCTGGACTACAACTCCCATAATCCCCTACCATTGAGTGGGGTTGGTGGGAATTGGAGTTTGGGAACATCTGGAGAGCTCCAGGTTCCCCACCCTTGCCATGGGGGATCAGAAAAAAGTGTCTATTGACAAGCACATGCGTATGTAATGTCACTATAGCACCACTGAATTAGTGGCATTTAAGGATGCTGGGGTACAGCAGCAGGTGGAAAGGGAGGCAGGTTGTGAGAGATAAATGGAAGGAGAGCAGGAGTTGTGCATTCATCTAGTCTGATCCATCACCAATCCTCCACATAATCCTGGGAAACCTGGATAAAATACTAAAATACAAACACACACACAAAACCCTAGCCTAGGGAAAAAAACCACCAGGTAAGAACAAAAACTAGCCGTCCATGAACTCTGGCGAACTGCCCCTCAGAGTGTGGCTCAGGTGGATGAATGTGCGGAGAAGGGCAGGTCTGACTGAAGGAAGAACCGCCGGTATTTTTGGTCCCTCTTGTGCTAATCCCCATACATTTTGGTTGCAGCTGTTCTGCGCACGCCTGTGTCATTACCAGAAAGACTGTAATTACCCACCCGGCATGCTCCATAATTACGGTTAAGAAGCGAGCCCAGGGGGTGGGCAAACGCCGGTTGTCAGGAGCCAGGCGCAGCTAGGTGGCCCAATCCAGGACGAGGGAGGGAGAGAAGGAAAGAGAGAGGGGTGGGTGGGGAAATAACGGGGTCTCTCTTGTGCACCGTTCCTTTCACACTCACTTGTTCCCTCTCTGCGCAAATCCCTTCCCAATCCCCAGCCAGTTGCCATAAGGAGCTTAGACGTATTTCCCCCTGGCTTGCTGCTGCTCCCCCAGTGCATCTTCGCACTCCTCCCTTGTTTCCCTTCCTGCTCTTCCTATCTGCACTAGTACTTCTGATGTGACTCCTCCTTTCTTTCTTTCTTTTTGGCAAAGATTCCCTCCACTGTGCCTGCAGGAGGATCCCTCCTTGTTCCTGCCCTGGGTTCTACGGGAGAATGGCTACACAGCCGTTTGCAAGGACGTCGGGCTGGATGAGTGCTCATCCCATATACACCCGGCCCCCCACAGTCCACATGTGCCTGTTACCATCCACACAGGTCTGCTGCGTTCCCTTGCCCACCCTCGCCACAGATAATGGCATTGGTGGTGGGCCTTGCACGGGATGCTGAGGCTACGTTGCAAGCGATTGCAAAAGGGAGAGGGCAACAGCCTGCTTTGGAAAGCCCCACATTTGCCTCCTGCTATGTTGTGTTCAGTGCACTGTCAGCTGGGTCCCAGGATGCCAGGCTCCCCCCTCCCCCCTCCCTTCTCTGGGTCCAAGAGAAGCCCTGTGGCAGGCCTCCATTCAAAGACTGTGCAATGATCAACCCCTCTTGGGAGCCGGAATATAGCATAGGTGAAGCAGACGAAACACCTGCTTTCTGCATTTCCAGTTTAGTGCACAAGCTCTGAATCAAAGAGTGTGGAAAGCTATTGAGACTGAGCTGGGGGCTGTTTGGAGCCTCTTCTGACAGGTGCTTAACTATTGACGGCCAACTTCAAGGGCCCTTCCTGCATTCACCTCCTTAGGGCTGTTCTTCATTAAACCGGGCTCGGTACTTCACAAAGTGAACTGTCCTCTGTGAAGTAGCACACATGGCTGCTCTAGGTCCACGTTACCTAGCGTTAGGGGGCTGTGCAGGACCTGCGCTCGAGTCCTGCTTGCCGGCTTCCCATAGACTTGGTGGCTGTGAGAACGGGATGCTGCTCTCAGTGGGTGCTTGGCCTCATTCAGCTGGGACTTTCTGCTTCTTATATCCCGGTATAAACAGGCATGAGCAGCACAGATATGGGGCCATGCAGGATTTAAGGGACACCCTCCCCTTGTTTTGGGAACGGGGTTGTGCCAGCTGCAAACCCAGAATGCATGCTGATCCATTTCCCTGTCTCTCTCCCACCCCCAACACAGTGCTGGGATTGGCATCGGTTTCTATGGAAACAGCGAGACCAACGATGGGGTGTACCAGGTCACATACTCGCTGCTGAACACCAACCACACACTAAGCTCCATCGATGCTCTGGTGAGTGCGTGAGCGAATGAGCGGGGAAACCCCCCTGCACTTGTTTATATGCTCAGTTACCCCTGAATATGCTTTTAACCTGTGCTCCACTTTCCAGAGAGGAACCGTAGGTTGAAATTGGCTGTAAGCAACCCTTGGCTAGATCACTGGTATTTGACTCATGCCTCTTCCCTCCAGGGACATGTGCACAGCATGTGCCCGACATGTTGCAAGTGCCCCTAATATGATGGCACACGGCAGCTAAGATCGTTGCAAGCGCTAAGCCATGTCTAGGCATTCATCTCCACACATTATCAGAGCATGTGTAGGGAGGAATTGGTGTGTGCAAGCCAGCCCTGTCCTTTCTGGCTACACCCCGAAACCTCAGCACCCTGAACAGAAGGTCCAAAGGGGAGATTTCGGAGCATTCAGCTATTATCCACTTACAATCCTACAGATGAATGAGAACCCTGAACGATCAGGGCTCCAGTTTGCATAGGAGATGTCTAAGCACATTACAGCCAAATGTGTGAAGAGATCCCCCTTCAGACCTCCCTGCTCAGCATGCAGAGATGTCAGCAGCAGAGCCTGTAGGGAAATTGGAAGGGCAGGCCTAGTGCAGTTGGTGTTAAAGGTGAACACCTGTAGCGTATTGGTGATGCAGGTGAGTGGAATGAGAATGCCATGTGTGGCACAGGCAGTGATGGGTAGTGTCTATTGGGACTGGTAGGGCAAAAGGCAGGGAGGCCAACAGTAGGTGGCGCCAGAGCCAAGGACTGGCAGAGCCAACTTGTCCTCCTCCCTGCTAAGTTCTACAATGACAGAACGGAGACTGAGGAACAGGAAGGGCGCCAGCCAGCCCGTCAGCCTATGGGTTGCTTTTAAGGAAGAAGGCAGGCAAGTGGGGGCTGACTGAGATGACGTTGGTGGGGCACTAGCCCATTGGCCCTATTAGAACAGCCTCCACCAGCCTCAGTGGTTCAGATTGAACAAACTCATCCTGCTACTGGAAGCCCACACATGGACTTTGGCTGGCACAGCATGGCTTTCCCTCCCCTTCTCCCTGCACACCGACACACCGACACACACACACACACACACACACACACACACACATGCCCCAATTCGGCTCTGGAAGGTTGTGAGAACCCCCAGAATAGTGTGCCAGGTTTGGGGGAAGTTCCATCGGGTAAGCAAAAATACAGGCACCGAAAAAACATTAGAACAGCACGACACCGGATTCCCTCCCACTGTGTGGAAGGCAAGGTCATGGCGTCTGGCAAGCCAAGGGTGCGAGTCAATCTCATCCAACGCTCCGTCTTCGCTGCTTACTGAATGTGATGCAAACAGCTGCCCTATGCTCGTCCCCAGCAACTAGAGGGAGTCTCTCATCTGAACGCAGAAAGGCGTTCCTCCATATTGCACCTCATAGCCATTGATAAACTTTCAAATGTCCTCTTCCCTTTGGCTGTGCAAAGAAGGAAATGAACACATCTCAGCAAATATGTTTGATTTGCATAATCTGGGTCACAGAGCCTGACCCCGCCAGCCCCCACTATAGTGCAGAAAAGCTCCTGCCGTGCTGGCAAGATGGGAGCCAATCTCCAGGACTAACCCTGTGGTTAAGTCATTCTGTCGCCCATGTAAGGACAGCCTGTTCTCGAAGCGCAGCTTGGCACTCGGGTCCGGTGTGAACAGGCGCACATGGGACACAATGCGTCGCGTTTGCCACGGGCATCTGGTGTACAAACCTGTGCCAAGGCCCTGCACGGCACACGATGCCATATGGCTTCTCCTCCTTGCCTGCACCTCGCTTTGCGACTTTCCTCTTTTCTACCCACAGGTGTCTGAGACGGTGGAGCTGCTTTCGGCAACCGTGCGAGGGGAGCTGACCCAGCTGGAGGAGACGCTGTCCCCCCGAACCGAGCTGGTGGCCGTGGTGCGGAACACACGCCGCCAGGCAGAGGCAGTAGCGCAAACGCTGGATGGCATCCCTTTCTGGGGTGAGGCACGCAGCACGCCCAGCATCCTAGCAGAACAAATCGGCTACCTGGAAGATTACAGGTGAGATATGGGGTGGTGAAGAAGGGCATGCACTGAGGACGCAGGTGGCGCTGGGGTCTAAACCACTGAGCTTCTTGGGCTTGCCAATCAGAAGGTTGGCGGTTTGAATCCCCGCAACGGGGTGAGCTCCCATTGCTCTGTCCCAGCTCCTGCCAAACTAGCAGTTTGAAAGCACGCCAGTACAAGCGGATAAATAGGTACCGCTCTGGCAGGAAGGTAAACGGCGTTGCTGTGTGCTGTGGCTTCCATTGCACCAGAAGCGGTTTAGTCGTGCTGGTCACATGACCCGGAAAGCTGTCTGTGGATAAACGCCGGATCCTTCGGCCTGAAAACGAGATGAGAACCAAAACCTCATAGATGCCTTTGACTGGACTTAACCATCCAGGGGTCCTTTACCTTTACCTCTTTTTTTGCACTGGGGAATGCTGGAAGAACGATGGTGGGTGTTAGTACTGACAGAAAGACAGGGTTTCTGTAGAAATGGATATATGATGAGAAAAAGCATAACTCCAGGGAGCATAGGTTTTCTTTTCATTGTTGCTTTTCGGATTTATTAGTACAAAAACACTCTTTAGGCGACTTGGAGTAAAAAAAAAAAGCACAGAGTTCAACACAGCATTCATGCATTCCGTAACAAAACAACAAACAACAACCTCAAGAATATTATCAACCGTAAAAAACACCAGCTTTGTAACCTAACACAATCCACATCTCCCATCAGTGCACATCCCATCACTTCCTGCTGAAATCCTAGAACCTTTGTGGACCGTAATTGTTCTGGCCCTTCTGAAATAGCCACCATGTGATAGGACTGGGGAAGCACAGCAGAACAATTTAATAAATACAGAGCGAACCTGCCTTGAACACACTATCATTGTGTCAATAACATGTTCTCAAACATACCCGTAATAAAACACCAGTCCGGAGGGGCCCCAAATAAGCTAAGTAGAGAACAAAGTAGGTTTGCATTAGTCTGTAAGACTATGGGTTGAACTGCCACTCATTATTTGCAGGCAGGCGGGTGGGGAAACCCAAAGTCCCTTTATGACGGTGGTTCTCAGAGGGTGCAGCAGGAGAAGATGGCAAGTGTGTCAGAAAGATTCAAAGGCAATCTCATAAACATTTAAACATTTCAGTGTGGTATACTAACTTTTTTATTATTATTTGCAGAATATTGATAGATATATTTTCAGGATGAGAGCAAGAACATCAAGTGTGTGGGAATGATTCATGTTCTTATGTAGCTACCGTGCTTTCTGGATGTCCCCATGACCGTATTATAAAGCAGCTGTGTCCTGTGTTATAAATCAAGCACTGCTAGGGATTGTTTTCCTTTTGTTTTCCAAAGTTGTTTTTTTTTAAAATCGGTGGGGCGCGAGCAAATTTTCATTCTGCAAACGTGATCCAGAGGGGAAAAATAGTTTGAGAACCAACCACTGCTTTATGATGACCAACAATAATGTCACAAAACAGTGAAAAAGCTTTCGAGTCTGCTAATCAGCTCAGACGTTCAGCAAAGGAGGAGGTATAGGATGTGGGAAGGAAACTTGGGGAGTGTTTTGCCATGGTGCCTGCATTGGTCAAAAACCCATGAAGAGCATGTGAATTTCAGAATTTAACACACTGCACCACTGCCTGGGAGGCTTGGTAGGACAGAGGGGCAGCATCCAAGGAGCCCCTGTCCCTTGGCAGATGGCAAAGGCCAGAGTTGGCTGTCTACAACTCTGCAGTCTGGGGGGGGGGGGCAACGTGGCAGTGGAAAGAGGTGGGTAGAAGGGTCGGAGGTGGAAGAAGCGGGCCGAGTGCGTCATCCTCACTCCCATCTTTCGCTCTCTGGCACCCCAGGTGGCTGGCCTACATTTTGCTGCTGCTGCTGGACCTCATCATCTGTCTCTTCACCTTGCTGGGGCTGGCGAAGCAGATCAAGTGGCTGGTAATCGTGTGAGTGCGCCATCTGGTGGGCACATCCGGGAACCACTGGTGTTGGGAGGTGGCAGCAACTGAGAAGAGGGGAGAGGGATGGAGGGGGAGACAAGGGAGCAAATCTACGAGGCATCTTACGTCTTAAATGCACCCAACAGGGATGCACTGAGGAATTGCCTGTTTGAAACAAAACATCAGTGGGATTCAAGCTGTATGGCCCTCCCTTGGGGGACAGGGGGATGTTTAATATCAAAACGTAAAGATCTGCAGAAACACACACAAACAGGGTAGTGAGACGTCCCAAAAGTCAGCGCTACAAGATGCTTTAGATGAGAGGAATCTGTTTGCAATACTCACTTGATTTGCCAATATCCCAGAAGAGCCCGAGTGGAGAGGCAAAGGAGTAGACCTGCAAGGTTGTAGACCTCACAGCTGTGATAGCTCAGTTGGCAGAGCATGGGACTCTTAATCTCAGGGTTGTGGGTTCAAGCCCCATGTTGAGCAAAAGATTCCTGCATTGCAGTGGGTTGGACTAGATGGCCCACATGGGCCCTTTCAACTCTGCGATGCTATGATTCTATCAGAACCCCATAGAGACCTTGCAAGCCGGATGCTTTCTCTGGTCCAGGACTCGATTATTTAACAAAGGCAACACCCCTGCTTTCCTTCCCATTGCAGCCTCTGTCAGTGTCCTCCCCTCCCCTCTGCCCAGTGGTACAATCTGCCAATACTGATGTGGCCCCTCCGTGTATGAGACCTGGGGCAATTGCCCCTACTATTCTAAATCCCACCACCACCAAAAAGGCCCTGCTACCATTCCACACCTCTTTCCCACCTCCTGCATCAATGTCTTCACCATTTCTAAGCCCTCTTGCTCACTCCTGGTTTCCCAAGCATTCGCACCAGGCACTTCTGCAGCTGGGTTTCCCATACACCATCCAGACATATCAAGGACTAATAGTATTTGTTTGTCAAATCCTAATCGAGCAGCCCTTTGAAGCAAAACCATGGCAATATCCCCATTCATGGCAGCATGCTCACACCAGATTGCACCTGCCCTAGCCTTGGCCAACCTGGTGCCCTCAAGACATTTTGGACTACAACTCCCATCAGCCCCCTCAGTGCCCCATCATATAGTTATGTCATGTTAGATTCTGGTCTTAGAATCGCATAGCCCCCCTTCACTCTCTAGATGGTCCTCCTTCACTTAATTCCAAATGAGGTGAGCCAGCATGGATGGGTCACATCCATCCACTATCCCAAATTAAATCGGGACATCCCATTTGGGGGGTGGGGGTGGGCTGTGCTCTCATGCAAGAGCATGGTGCCCCCAAACACACGAGAGCTTGGGATCCCAAAACGTGTGAGATCGCAGCTGGATGTGCGTCTTCTGCAAGATAATGACATTGCATGGGAGCACAGTTCCAGAAGACAAGCATCCCGGTTTTGCACTGGGATATATTAGAGGGTGGGACCCAGGTGGCTCTGTGGGTTAAATCACTGAGCCTAGGGCTTGCTGATCAGAAGGTCGGCAGTTCGAATCCCTGTGACGGGGTGAGCTCCCGTTGCTTGGTCCCAGCTCCTGCCAACCTAGCAGTTCGAAAGCACGTCAAAGTGCAAGTAGATTAATAGGAAGGTACTACAGCGGGAAGATAAATGGCGTTTCCATGTGCTGCTCTGGTTTGCCAGAAGCGGCTTTGTCATGCTGGCCACATGACCTGGAAGCTATACGCCGGCTCCCTCGGCCAATAATGCGAGATGAGCAGGCAACCCCAGAGTCGGTCACGACTGGACCTAATGGTCAGGGGTCCCTGTACCTGTATCTTAGAGGGCATGCTGTGTTGGGGCGGGGGCCTTCCTATTCATTTAGGTGAGCCAGGCCATTGGCTGCCCAGACTGCACCACCGTCAGTGCCCATTTGAGTGCCTTCCTCTCTCTTTCCTGCCTACAGAATGACTGTCATGAGTTTCCTAGTCCTCATCCTGAGCTGGGGCTCCATGGGGCTGGAGACAGCAGCTGCTGTGGTGAGTTTGGGGCTGTTGTTGTGGTTTTCCGTTAATACATTTGGCGGAGACAGAGCCTAGATTGTGTACTCACTCTTTCTTTCCTTTCAAAGTGCCCCTCCCCCAAAATCTCTATTCGAACCCGCCACATTCTCCCATGCCCTGTGGATCAAAGCCGCCACCCCCACCATCCCAGCTTTGAGCGTTCTGTTGTGATGCCTATCAGAGTGACCCACGGCTGTCAAAGGTGCTGGACTCCGCCTTCTGCAGCCACACATTTTTGCTTAGATCCTGCTAGCAACTGACTGCAGTAAAAGAGACATTTGTTTCTTCCCCTTTCCCTTCAGGGACTGAGCGATTTCTGCTTTGAGCCAGATGGCTATGTGATGAACACAACCCAAGCCAGCACTGGACTCAGCCCAGGTAGGATTGGAAGTGCCGTGGGGCCCAGGGAAAAGCAAAGTGGGTTAGCATTTGGGGAGCAGGGGCTGGCAACTCTCAAGCTGTGCCTTCATTGCAGAAGCCTGATGTGTACTAGAGGTTCCCCAGCGATCATGTTTCTCTCCATGCTGTGAAAAGCTTCCGATGCCAAATTTTGCAGGTATTAGGTCTGCTGTTAAAGGCACAGGAGCAGACTGGGACTTCCTCTCTGCCCCCACCACCCCCACCCCGCCGGTTAGTTGGCACCCTACCTGAAAAGCCTGGCTTAAACTCACACCTGACTTTGCCGGCTCAGCTGCAAGGCCTTCCTTGGGCTAATTGCAACTGAACCTGTTTCATGCAATCTACATTGCCAGCCAGACTTAGCATCCATGTCTACAATAATCGAAACCCAGGGTGTTTTGCGTGTCATTCGTTCTCCAGTTGATTTGCTTCTCAATGCGCCTGTGACAGAGGTTCTCTGATGGAGACATCTACGGTAGTTAATAATAAATAGGGTGGATTCAACCCCCTGGTTCCCTTAGCAGAAGCCAGCATAAGGATCCCCACTAGCACAGCAGGGCTTTCTCCCCATCTTTTTTTATCTCATGCCTCCCTCAGATCTACTCTGGAGAATGGAGATAACCCCCCAGAACAGCCCATGGGGGGGGAGGAAAGGGAAGATACTTCCAGTGAGCAAGCGGAAATCTCTTTAGCACTACATTGAACTACAACCGGTACAACTATCCAAAGTAGCAAACAATAGAATCATAGAGTTGGAAGAGACCACAAGGGCCATCCAGTCCAACCCCCTGCCAAGCAGGAAACACCATCAAAGCATTCCTGACATATGGGCGTCAAGCTTAAAGACCTCCAAAGAAGGAGACTCCACCACACTCTTTGGCAGCAAATTCCACTGCCAAACAGCTCTTACTGTCAGGAAGTTCTTCCTAATGTTTAGGTGGAATCTTCTTTCTTGTAGTTTGAATCCATTGCTCCGTGTCCACTTCTCTGGAGCAGCAGAAAACAACCTTTCTCCCTCCTCTATATGACATCCTTTTATATGGAATGGAACCCTTTTATTTACCCCCTCCTATTGTGAGGTCGTGGTCCTCCCAGGGCCAGCAAGGTGAGGCAACCACCTTAGGCAGTAGGCGGCAAATCCGGCCTCCAAGGAACGCATCAGCAGCACATTTCTTCCAGTCTAGATCTGCCATCTCCTTGGCAGCCCCTCTCACCTCCGCAGAGGTGTTGCTGGTCTCCTCCCATTCCTAGGTGGAGGCTGCCCTCTGGGGTCTCCGACCTAGGCTCTGCCCCCACCCATCACGATTCAGAGTGAGCCGCTTTCCCTCCATGACGGCTCTTCATTCCTAGTTTAACCGTTGGGTTGATTCGATTCCCCCCTTTGTTTCTAACATAGATCTTTATTTCCCACCACTCCTTGTTCACGAGATGGATCTTCATTACCCCCCTTCTTCCCTGGCAGAGTGAGAAGGAACATCCTTTTGTGGTTCGCCTCAGGTGCCCAAACGTATTGGGCCAGCTCTGGATCCTCCTTCGTGAAACTGAGTGACTTCCCACAGGCACATGGCCATTATCATAGAAACGTAATCATTTAGACTGAGGTGCCCTTCCTTCCAACACAAGACTCCTGCCTTGTGTAAGAGGCCAAGCGCCCATGTTTACAAAATGTAAGAATGGGAGCCAAAGAGAGTCAAAGGCATGAGGATTAGCTAATGCTCCTTTAAAATCCATAATTATGTGTCACCTTTTCAGCCAGCGCGATTTGCCGTGCCCGGGAACACCCGTTTTGCAATGATAGCTCCGAGGTTACTTTCCACCACCTGGAAATTGTTTTAAGATGATTAATAGTCACTGTGCCCACAAGGCGGGGCTATTTTCACCAGGATGCAGGGAAGTATAAATTATCCGCTGCTGCAGCCTTGGTGGAAATCCCGCCCACTCCCCTTCCCAAAGGCAAACCACTGTTGTAAGAAAAACTGTTCCCTTTCCCTTATGGGGTATTCCAGAGCCCGTATGAGTCCTTAAGTGGGTTCCCTATTGATAGGAGAAAGTAACAGAGGCCAAAATAACAGAGAAGAGAAGCGGCTAGTAAGCCTGATCGTTATTCAAGGAACTGTTGCAACAGGGTCCCCACTCGCCGCACACAGGAGGGAGGAGAACCCTGAACAATGGTGTTCAAGCCCTTATATAGACTTTTGAAATTGCCCACCCTGTAGCCCAAGACCACCCCGCCAAAACATCATACCTACATCACAGAAGGAGGCGGTCGCCAGCAGCTGTCTGCCAGGATACCTGATCATGGTCACTGATTGCATTACCTGGGCAGGCTAGCCATTCTTTTGTGACGGTTAATACTTTAGTCCCTGAGTCCAGGTCACAGGCTCACCCTATTCCTACGCAAATATGGCCTTAAGACAGGATTTGCAAGCAAAAAGACAGTGGGAAGCCTTTCCCCATTTGCCTCCCTTACTGCAGAGGAATATTGGACGTCATTGGGAGAGTCAAAATGGCTTCAGGATTGCTCTCCCGTACTATTTCAGACACATGGTTCATATATTTAGATAGGTGTGCATTGATGAGTATTTATTCTATATCTGAGACCTTACATTTCTTGTAACACCACCTTAGGCACATATGGGAGCCTGCGCTTCTGGAGTTAATAATTGCTGCAAGGGTAGGGGAGGCAATATTTGTCCTTCCCAACTGCTCCCCATAGCTCTCCCCATAGAAGCTACTCAACAATGAAGTAAAGAACCAAGGCGCCATTGCATGTCATGTAGTTATATATTGCTGAACTACAATTCCCATTAGCTCCAGCAAGCATGGCCCGTGGCCAGGGATGATGGATATTGTAGTCCAGCAGCATCCGGGGGCGGGGCATGCAAAGGTTCCTCACCCCTGCAGAAAGTTTCACATGGCCTGTACTGTTGCTATCAAGGCAGAGAGCCTCTTTCTGAGCATGTAAAACCCAAGTTAGATAAAACAAACACAGGATCCAGGAGGGGCACGGGAAAAGCCTGGTGCCTTGATAGGGAACCATGGTCTGATTTCCTTTTTCTTTTCTTCCCTATCCCACAGAAATCCTGCAGTACTACTTAACCTGCAGCCAAGATGTCTTTAACCCTTTCCAGCAGGTAGGCTTCCCTTCCCTTCTTTAAGGCTTAAGAAGTGTGCTGCATGTGGGGGCATGGAGTGACTCTGGGCCAACCTGTCCCAAATTCCCTACCAATGCAATGTTGGAATCAACCACTATGTCCAAATATAGAAAATTAAGAAAATCTCATCATGCAATCTTTGTTTCACTCTCATTTGTGTCAAGAAGGGCAAAGAATTATGCAGGACCCTGAAACGCCATGGGCCACCCATGTGGTTCAACCACTCCTCTGCTCCCACCACATCCAGCCACATACCCACATAGGCAGGGCTGTCTTAAGCATATGCAGCATTGGGGTGCAAAGATCCGCCCGGCGCCACCCCCCCCCCACAGTTGCCCAGTCCCAGGCGCTCAGGAGAGCGGAGCCAGCCGGCCACCTCAGCGTCTTGCTGGCTCGCTTGCCCCCGAACTCACAGCACAGAACCACCTGCAGCAGAAGAGCCCGTCGTGTCGCTCCGACCGACGGACGGGCTCTTCCCCGGACTCAACTCTCGGGCCCCGGACTCTCGGCCTGGTGCCCCTGGGAGCCTGGCACCCAGGTGCACCACACCCCTAGCGTCTATGGGTAAGACGGCCCTGCACACAGGATTCTTCCAAGCATTGGCCATGCTTTTCTTCACAGCAGTGGGGACTAGAAACTTGCTGTTTCTTTCTTTCTTTTTATTTTTATGTCGGTGCACTTGGTACCATCGCAACATTGTGGAATAAACAGAGTTCTGCCCATTATAATTTACTGAACTGAATATTCAGCTGTCCCATAATGGACTGGAAAGCAAAGGAAAATCTCAAAAGCTATGTCTGTTTTTTAACCTAGAAATTCAGGGCCGTTTCCTGTTGACACGTCCCATCAGCACAAATATTTAAACTTGCACAAACTTCCCCTCCCCTGGTGTGCCTCCTAAATCTGTTCTAGGAGTTCCCAGATTTGCATATTTGGGGAGGGCCCGCACAGGTGAGGGGGGAGATTCCCATTGGGCAAGTGTAAATCCTTGTGCAGAGGAGACATGTTAGTTGGATGCAGCCTTTAAGCGATGGCACTGAGATGCAGATCCACACCTTATATTTAAAAGCATGTGGAATCCTGGGGACTGTAGTTTCTCCCCCATAGAGCTACAATTCTCAGTACGCTTAACAAACTAACACTCCCAGGATTCTTTGGGGGAAGTCAGGTGCTTTCAGGCCGTGGTGTGGATTTGCCCTCCAGTGGTTTTCTGCACAAAGAATAGCATGGCATTGAGCCCATGAGCTCTTGTGTGGCTGCAGGCCTTGCCAGAAGAACTCTCCCCCCCCCCTTGTGAAGTTTTCTAACCCAACATGCCCTGTGTTCCTCCCACCATTTCTACAGAGGCTCACCATGTGTCAGAGGGCACTGTCTAACATACATTCTCAGCTGTACGGATTGGAAAGAGAAGCCATCCCACATTTCCCAGCAGCTGAGGTCAGTAGGAATACCTAGATAGGAGTGGGGGGGGGCAGAAAAAATGCTGAGTGCCTGGACTCTTGGCCCAGAAAGGAATCTGGTGGGTTAGGAGGATGAGGGGAGGGGAAAGGGCTGTGTAATCTAGGACTACTGAATTCTCTCCTCACATCCTCTGTGCATTGCAGAAAAGCATCTTATCCATCCAGAGCACATTGAACAACACAGAAAGCAAATTCCACAACCTTATTGCTCTGCTCAACTGCCGGGGACTTCATAAGGTAACTGACGCGCTCTTATTCCTCCCTTAAGTGATCCACTGACAATCACTGGCCCCTCCACTGAACCCCTTTCTCCCTACTTGTCCTGTAATGGTCATTTTTCTACGGCTGCATACCACTCTCACTGAAAAATGCCTCTGAATACGAACTGCTGGGAATTACAAGACAGGCAGAGCAGCTGTTGCGCTCAGGACCTGCCTTCGGCCTCCCCCTTGGGATCTGGATAGCCGCCCCAACACAGAAGGAAAGCAATAAATAAAGACCCCTATGTTTTATTCTAGAACAATTACTCTTATTTCAGCAGTTTTGTCAAATACCGTGTCCATCATTCACAACATGTACAATGCCGTTGACGAA
Source organism: Zootoca vivipara (assembly GCF_965207765.1). Classification (NCBI taxonomy): domain Eukaryota; kingdom Metazoa; phylum Chordata; class Lepidosauria; order Squamata; family Lacertidae; genus Zootoca; species Zootoca vivipara. Next base: position 35,614,058 of record NC_142595.1, read on the forward strand.
CGGCGGCTCTCGTCTCCATGGCACGACATTTCCGAAGAGAGCTTCCAAATTTATCCATTATAGTACATCAGCACAACCTCATTCAAACTGCCCAAATTAAACTTCATTCAAAGGACCGAATGTGTTTCAGCCAAAATCTTCCTCGGCAGCTGTTCCGAACATCCAACACATTGTCTCGTGACAATGTTCAGAATAAATTATTACTGGCTAATAACCCAGGGTGGTCAATTGATGGTTCATCAAAAGGAGCCAATGATTAGGAGAAGGGCCTCCTGATAACTGGGAATCTCTTTGTATGTATGTTTGAATGAGATGCCCATCGGAGCTTAGAGAATTAGCATCCTGCCAGCTGAGAAGAGGAAGAGAGAAACAGGAGTTGGTAGTTTAGTCTTCAGCTGGTGGCTCTTGGCCTGATCCAAGGTGGGTTACAACAGGAGTACTACCAGCAGGGTCCTAGCTAAAAAAACAACCCAATAATCTTAATGTAGGTCCTGCAAGCTTGAAGTCTGGCCAGGGAAACTCAGGGAAACTGAGTTTAAGAATGAAGGTATTGTGAAGAGCATATGGGCAGGCCAGTTCCCCTGTTAACCCTGCTCTGTGTGTCTGTCTGTGTGCTTGCATGTGCCTTCCTCTTTCTTCTAGGACTATGTGGATGCCCTGAAAGGGCTGTGCTACGATGGCATGGAAGGGCTGCTCTTCCTCCTCCTCTTCTCCTTCCTCTCTGCCCTTTCCTTCACCACTGCCGTCTGCAGTCTGCCCCGGGCGTGGAAGAGGTTCCAGAACAGGTGAGCACCGACAGTCTTGACGTCATCGAGCTGGGCATCAGATTTAGTGCAACTTTGCAAACGGACCCATTCAAGTTTATTAGCCCGCAGGGGCGGGGCGGCTGATGCCCTATTTGTCCAGACATCACCTTATGTTGGTCATTTGTGATTTTAAAAAGCTCCCACACACAAACAACAACCCACTTTTGCAAAACTTGAACATATGACGATGTTGGCCAGGATGCTTGGACTGGGTGGGCCATTGGCCAGATCCATAATGCAGATGCTGTTGGACTACAGTTCCCTTCACCCCTGACTATTGGCCATGCTGGCTGGGCATGATGGGAGCTGGAGTCCAGTTGCTGGGGACCAACAATGGGACAGGGCGATGGCTTTCATACTCTGCCTTTGGACTTCCCAGAGAAGACATCTGATTCGCTGTTGTGAGAGGCAGGATGCTGGAGTGGATGGACCCCTTGGTCTGATTCAATAGAAGAGAGCAGTGTGAACAGTGTCCTCCAAGGTTCAACTCTGGCCCTTCCTCTTGCTTTCCTGCCAGATCTGCCTGGAATCGACACAAGACAATATCACCAAGGCAACTATCTGCAAACAAGCAATAAACGTCCATAAAAATGGCAAAAGTAGTTTCTTTCCCAAATTGGTTTGATCTTAAACAATAGCAAACACAGTACAGTAAATAGAGAGTTCGCTCGTAATATACCAGTGGTTCAACGCTTAGTGATACTATCTTGTGTCGATTGCAGTAGTCTTTGTGTCACCTCCCTGTCCATTGTTTTATCGTTAAGATTTGCCTGGAGGCGATTCTTATTTGCCACAGAAAACCGGACAAGTGGCTGTTTGCCTTCCCCATTTAGTATTTATTCCTGTGGTCAGATTTTATGTGCAATTAAGCAATGAGCAAATATCCGAAAGGCAGCTTGTACATCTTGGGAGATGGATAACTATCAGCCAGTCGGGCTGCAGCGTCAGCTAGGTGTGTGGTCGTGTTCCCAGGCAAAATTGCAAAAGGGTACTTGGCGGTCAGCTTGTGGCCAGAGGCATCCTAGCTGCAGCACCTGACATGCGGGCTGCAACCTGGTTGAACAGGCAGCTTTCCAACTAGCTTTTCTGTCCTGTGCATTTAACAGCCTGTCTTGATGTGCAGGCATTTAGCGGGTAATGATACTTATCTCCATTCTATGATAAGCTTCTCCTGCTAATGAAAAAGCCCCCCACCCCACCGCCAACTGACCAGCCTTTGCTCTAGTCTAGCACCAGGGCCAAACTAGAGATCAGGCTATTCACACAATGGTGTGAATGGGGTTTTTAAAGGAAATTGCAGGCACAATTGGAACCCAGTGCAGGGGTAGGCGAATGTTAACTCCTCATCCCTTGCTTCGATCCCAGTTCAGAACAGCTGTTTCCAGGTGTCGGGGTCCCAATTCGGATCAGGACCGCAGTGGATCAGAGCTTTGCCCTTTGCTAGGGTCCAACATTTTCCGATGCAAAACATGTGTCTTCAAGGACATGCTCCTAAGTGCGTCATGCACTTGCCCTCGCCCTGGAAAAAGTACTTTTTGGGGACACACGGTGCTCAAAAACACATGTTTTTGGTGCCGCATGGGATCGTGGCCCCGAAAAACACTTTATCGGGGCGAGAGCATAGCCACCATTTTTTCTTGGGCACTCGTAAGGTATAGATTCCTTCAAAGAAAGAAGCATTCTCTGTAAAGTAGGACACCTGGCCCACCATGAGCCTAGTGGTACAAAAGAGGACCCCCACTCTCTTGCTTCTTGAGTACAATTGTGGGGCCACACCCTTCTTGAGAGGTAGGCCACACCTCTACCAACCTTGCCCCTCACTCTCTCTTTCTCTTTCTCCTCGGATTCCTGTCTAGGGACTCGGACTACGACGACATGGAGGACGACGACCCTTTCACGCCCCAGGCACGTAGGCAGCCGACGGTGCGCGCGGGGGGGGCCGGGCCCACCCTGCCCGGCTCCTATAGCCACTGTTCAAGCTGGGGCAGCCGTGGCAGCCTGCGCCTCTCAGCCCCCCCCATTTCCAACGCCCCCGTCTCACAGTACATGTGAGTAGCCCCAACCGCCCACCTCCCAACCCCCCCTCCCCGCTCGCTCGGTCACGGTGCCCCCTGCAAGGCGGGAGGGGCTCGGCACAGATCCGAGTGCGCGAGTGGCGGGGGGAAGGGAGGGCAGTCCCCACCCCTCCCTCCCAACCTGCATCTGAGTGCTTCCTCCCCCTTTCCTTCCTCCTCTCCTCCTCCTCCTCCTCCTCCTCCTCCTCCTCCTCCTCCTCCTCCTCCTCCTCCTCCTCATCTACTGCTACAGCATCGCCTCCATCCCAGTTGTGCTTTCTTCATTTCTCTACCTGTCATTGCTCATTCGTTTCCTGTCTCCTGCATGTCATTCCTGTGTTCTAAAGCCACACACAGAGAGAGATGTTTGCGTATACAGTGGTACCTCTGGTTGCGAACGGGATCCGTTCCGGAGCCCCGTTCGAAACATGAGCAGTACGCAACCTGCATCAGTGTTTCTGCGCACGTGTGGGTCACGATTCGGCGCTTCTGCGCATGACGTCATTTGATGTCTCTGCGCATGACGTCATTTGATGTCTCTGCGCATGCGTGAACTGCCGAACCCGGAAGTAACTGTTCCTGTTACTTCCGGGTTTGGCGTGTTCATAACCCGTGTTGTACGCAACCCGCAGTATTCGTATCCAGAGGTATGACTGTATATGTGTGTGTACACACACACACACACACACACACACACACACACACACCAGTCTCCAAGCAGCAAGAGCACCCATAGGTTCAAGTCCTTGCCCTGGGTTTGGCGTGACTTTAGAATATATGGTTTTATTTACACATATATACCACCTGAGCATAAAATGGGAGAGCCCATAACATTAGCACCCTGATAAGGAAAAAATCCTGGCGTGCGGATTTACTCCGCTGCCCAGCTTGACGGGGTGCCACTTCCTGAGGGTCCCTCCAGTCAGTCAAAGGAAGGAGTCTCCAGCCAAGTTAAAGAAGCGAAACAGTGGTCAATAGACCTGGTCTTTATTTGTTGCAACAAGGTTCAAACACACAAAGAGTAGGAACCCTGAGCATGGGGTTGCATGAACTTTTAAGATTTATCCACCCCTTTCCCATAATACACTTCCAACAGCATCATCAATACATCACAAATAGGCCATAAAGAGGGAGTGGTTGTCATGTGGTGACGTGAGTACGCAGCTCACCCCTGTTCATCACCCCTATTTCCCCGACATCTTTTAAGTACCCGATTCCCAAAGAACAATAAAACTACTTACACTTCTCTCTTCCTGAGTTAGGGCTTTGAGAGTACCTGGTTTAGATAGCCTCCGGCTTTAACAACTTCAACAGACCTTTCTTCCCCCATTAGGTTTCCAGGGATGTCCCCAAAGCCATAGCTTTGAATTCAGCACACAGAGCGAGTCATGCCTCGGTGTCTCTTTTCAGCTTCAGATCAGCCTACGTAAAACAAAAGACTAGCTCCCTGGCTTATTGTTCTCCTGCCCCGTAAGTTGGCATGACATCCACCCATAGCTGTCAAGTTCTCCCTTTTTTAAAAGGGAAATTCCCTTATGCTGAATAGGCTTCCTCGCGAGATAAGGGGGAACTTGACAGCTATGCATCCACCCAAGTGAATGGGTAGGAGGCTTCCCATCTGCTGAAAGAGCATCATCACCAAACAGTCTCTATGGCAACATGTCTATTCTTCACCAGCTCCTTTAGACATGTAAACAGGGTGAAGTGAGAGGATGGAGGATAACAGGACTTAATGAAGAGGCTGGTTTGACCCATTCAGCAGTTCCTTCTGTGGACAAACCGCAACCTTACAAATACAAAATCACATGTGTGGTTGAGACCCAAACCAACCCCCACAATCCTTTATATTTGAAAAGTTGCCCCCCTCAACCCAAACCTGTATCCATTAAGTGCCACCCATGGATGTCCTTTGCCATCACCACCACAACCCAGCCCATATCAAGCAGTTTTCCATGGGAGTTACGGATAATGAATCCTTTAGTTTCCTTCACTTCTCTGTCACTTACGTGTCCTGCTCCCCCATACCCATTTCCACCCTGTTTGCACAGGAATTAGCCAACAACGGCTTTGTCCCAGCACTCATTCTCACCCCTTATTCCCATCCCAAGATGGAAGCTTTCCCAAATCCAGAGAGGCTTTTCTGGATGCAAAGGGCCTCCCTCTCCCTTTTGAAGTATTCTCAGCTGCTGCTCCTTTTCTCACCCAAAAGCTTCCCGATGTAGGGGAAACTTCTCAAACAAACATTCTGTTTTATTCTTGCCCTTCCCTCCTTCTCTTGATCCTTTGACTGTTCTGTTTTGTTACTGCCCTGGCCCAACTTCTGGGGCAAGATTCAGATCGGAATGTGCTACAAATGCCACTTTAAAAAAAAAAATTGAAGTGACCGGGGCCTGATTTTTCTTAGATCTGGCTGATTCACTTAACCTGGGTTGTGAATCCTCTTTGCATAGTGGAGGGTTAGGCATTGCCCTCCTCCTACTGTGTATGAGTAGAGCATCGTTTCTTCCATCTTTTCACCTTCCCAGGCTGTGGCCCATCCCAGTTCGCCACCTAAGGGAGCTGAGCCACTCCTTAAAGCAGGATTTCCCAAACTTGGGCCTCCAGCTGTTTTTGGACTGCAACTCCCATCACCCCTAGCTAGCAAGACCAGTGGTCAGGGATGGTGGGAATTGTGGTCCAAAAACAGCTAGAGACCCAAGTTTGGGAAACACTGCCTTAAAGCATCGCCACTTGGCTTCTCCACCCTGGAGAAGGCAGTGAACCCGAGCAGCAACGTGATACGGAAAAATACCCCGGCTTTTTGCCAAACCCAGCAGGAGCCAGGGGCAGACTTAGCAGGGCCCTGCCAGCGTTGCTGTTCGGCTTCTCTGCCTGGGAGCAAGGATGACGAGTGGCAATGGTACAGGCATGAGCACCTCTCTCTGTGGCAGTAGCAGAAGTGGTGGGACAGGCAGAGCGCCACCCCTTTCCCTTCTGCCGCCTGAGGCAAGCACTTCACCCTGCCTCTTGGGTGGGCCGGCTCTGCCCCTCCCTTTTTCCGAGAAGGAAGAATTGCACGAGTAGTGCCTGTGCATATGAAACCCTGCGAGGGGGAGTTCTCCCATTAAACTTTCAAACACATACAACTCTACGTGTCTATATATATATATATGATGGAAGGAGGGGATTCATCGACTCCAAAACACAAAGAGCATCCACAGCCCAGCAGGCGTATCAACCACGCCTTGGTGAAAAGAGGATCAAACGCCCTCTGGTTTATGGCTTCCTGAATTGTGACCAAAATAAACCGAGAACCATATATATTGCCTGCTCTCTGGGAACTTGCGAAAGACAGGCAGAGTAGAGGCTTTTGAGTATCTCTTGAGTGTGGAGTTGACCTTCCAGATCTGGGGTAGTGGTCTGTGGAGGGAGGGAGGGAAGGAGGGGGGGGACCTGTTTTCAGCTTCTTTGTCGATGTTGCTTGCAGGAGTCAAAGCGTTTCGTACAGTGGCAATCCTCGATTTGAGAGTGTCCCCCTCATCGACCGCCATTCCCCTCCCCCTTCGGTAAGTTTGCAGCATTGCGCGGGGGCCCAGATGTGGCACACTGGGGTGATACACAACGGGCACAGCAGCTGCAGAACAAACCACTGTAGTTTTGTGGCCATGGTTGTGCTGCAAAAACAGCAAGGGGGGGGGGCTATTGAAAACCCGGTGAGCCACAATGTAATAGTAGTAGTAGTAGTAGTAGTAGTAGTAAATAATAATAATAATAATAATAATAATAATAATAATAATTTTATTCCCCAGCCACTCTGGGCAGCTCCCAACTGAATATTGAAAACACGATAAAACATCAAACATTAAAAACTCCTCTTGCTAGAATAGGACCATATACACACAGTGGAAAGCAAAAGGGGATTGTGTTTGCTGTTACTGTATGTATAAGCAGTTTGATGCAATTGTACAGGAATTCTGCTCCTTTAAAGCTGACCACTTGTCAACTGCCAAGAAGGCTGCATTTAAAAATGAAATAAAATGGACCTGAACGGTTAAACAAAGTCTCCAAATATAGAATGCTGGGTTGAGGAATAGGTATACTCTGTGGTCAATGAGCACATCACCTATAAAAGGGGGGCGGGAGGGCAACTTTGGATGCTGCTAATAACCTATGCAACCACAGTTGCCTGGCAGCACTTGTTAGTAATATCTGAAGAAAGGGCCACGTGATGCAGAAATGCTCAGGCAATGTTCACATACTCTGCCTGCTCATTTCCCCCATATGCACTTGCCGGTGGATAGAGAACGATGAAGCAGTGAAGAGATGGCAAGCCTGTTGCACCCCAGAATTTGCTGGACCGCAGTCTCTCATTGGCCATGCTGAGGCCACATTCATGCAAATCTCCCCCCCCCCCGCCAAAGAATCATGGGAACTGTAGTTTGCACAGCTACGATTCCCAGCAACTGCAACTAGCTACACTTCCCCAGATTCTTTGGGGGGAGAGTCATGTACAGTGGTACCTCGGTTTAAGAACAGTCCGGTTTAAGAACAATTTGATTTACAAACTCCGCAAAACCGGAAATAAGGTCTTGGTTTGAGAACTTTGCCTTGGTCTCAGAACGGAATCCGAATGGTGGAAGGGCACCGGTGGCAGGAGGCCTCATTAGGGAAAGCGTGCTTCGATTTAAGAACGGTTTTGGTTTAAGAACAGACTTCCAGAACAGATTAAATTCGTAAACCAAGGTACCACTGTACTTTAAAGGTGTGGCTGTGTCCCGAGAACTGATCGGAGCTGGGAGTCCAGTGGCATCTACAGGGCCACAAGCTCCCCACCTCACCTGTTCCTATTGCTGTTGTGATATATCTCTTGGGTAATAATAACCCCGCTACTCCTGTCTATGTATCGCCCCATAGTATTCTCCCAGCATGAGAGCGTCTTACGTCGGTGCTAGCGAAGAAGTGGACCTTCCCTACCGGACCGGATTCCTGCCCTAGATGAACCCCAGAAGACCCCAACCCACCTCCATGCCATCCAACTAACACAGAGCAGATCCCACCCCCCAAAACACACACCTCTTTCCAGAGCCGCAACTTGAGGCTAGTCATGTCGCTGCGTCTTGTCTGCCCCCACACCCCCACCCCCTTTCACCTGGATCTCTTCTTCACTCATTTCATTTGCCTGCCTTCTGTAAGAACGCAAGAGAAAAGGAGAGGGGAGCAGTTATATCTCATTCACATGCATATATATGGATTTATATATATATGAATATTAATGTCCCATATGTCAATATGTGGGGCATTAATAGAAGCAGGAATGATGAGTGAGCAAAAGGCCAAGGAAAGGGGATCAAAGGAGGAGAATGTAATAGAAAGAAGGAAAAAAATGAATCAGGACGGAGAGGCAGGACGAGGGTGAGCCAAGCCAAAGGCCAAATGGGTGAATAGGTACCTAAATGGGGGTTTGTCCACACTAAGGCTCCCTCCGCTCCTGCCAGGCCCCTTCCATGCCTTAGAGCCCTGCATCCGAGCACCCTTGCCCCTGCTGTTTCCCCGCCCAGTCGGAGCAAACAGCAACCCGTGGGAAAGCCCAAATTGCCCAGACTCTGAGCTTCTAAGCACCGACCTGTGCCTGGAAAGCACAGGCTAAAGTGTGGGCGAGCCCTGAGAGAAGGAATGGCAGGAAACAGCGGGCGGTGTAGATAGATAGGTAAAAATAGAGTGAACAAATGGGCATTTATATGCAAACGAGGGTGTGCAAATGAGAGCCAGTAAATGAGGGAAAGGATGCAGGGGCTGAAGGGACGGAAAAAAGGGGTAGGCTGAAAGCGCAGAAGGACGAGGGAAGCTAAAGGTGGCAACCCAAGCTTGAGATACGGGAACTGCTAAGCCACCCAGCGAGAGACTCTCATCCCTGCTGCACCCTCTCACTGTGGGCACCCCAGACAGGTGGGGTGCACACTGCTGGGCCCCACAGGGAGATCCAAGGAAAGAGGGGAGTCCAGTAGGGGCCCAGAACCAGCCCTGCTCCCCACCAGCCTCCTTGCTCCGAATTAGAGCCCCCTCCCAACACTAACAAGCGTTTGGAATTTGCCCAGTTTAAAAATAAAAGGGAAACTTTATTTTACATGGCGTTTACGTACGATTTTGTGTGTATGTATGTATGTATGTATGTGGGTGGGTGAGTGGGTGGTCGTCTGGGTTGTTCTGGGACAGCCTTCCCCAACACCCCCAACATCTTCCAGTTGTTTTGGACTACAACTCCTATCAACCCCCCTTAGTACGCCCTTGTTGGTGAGTGATGATGGGAGGTATAGTCCAAAATATCTGGGGGGCACCAACTTTGGAGAAGGGTGTTCCGCAGACTACGGGAGCCTAGTGCAGATGAAAGAACAGGGTAGCAGTTAATGATCTCCCTCAAGTTTAAATTCTGGAACCCCTTTTTTTGTTTTGCAGATTTGGCATTCTAAAATTTCAGTCCGTTTGAAATCCCTGTAGAGTTCTACAGGACTGGGATTTCAAACGGACTGAAAGTAGAACTGTATTGACAAAGGGGGTCTGCGACAAAATGTTGCCATATATCCAGTTAGCATTACTTGGCTATTTTCCGTATTGATTGGGCTATTTGGGAGCGGGGGAGGGAAGTAATCTCCATAGCTGTTTTTTTTAAAAAAACTTGTGCATTTATCTTATTGATTTAAATCTTGCCTTTCTTTCCAAAGCAGTTCAGGGCGGGAAACAACATATGATAAAACAATAAAAACACCTTAAAAGAGATGGAGGTGCTGAAAAAGGAAGGCCCTCAGTCAGTGCTGAAAAGACATGAGAGGTGATGCCTATCAAGGGGAGGGAATTTAAAAGGTTAAAAAAAAGGAAAGGACCCCTGGATGCTTAAGTCCAGTCAAAGGCAAATATGGGGTTGTGGCGCTCATCTTGTTTTCAGGCCGAGGGAGCCGGTGTTTGTCCAGGTCATGTGGCCAGCATGACTAAACTACTTCTGGCGTGACGGAAACCAGAGCGCACGGAAATGCCGTTTACCTTCCCGCCACAGCAGTACCTATTTATCTACTTGCACTGACACGCTTTCGAACTGCTAGGTTGGCAGAAACTGGGACAGAGCAATGGGAGCTCACCCTGTTGTAGGGATTCGAACTGTCGACCTTCCAATCGGCAAGCCCAAGAGGCTCAGGAGTAAGTGCCACCACACCAGAGGTCTATGTGGAATGGACCTTCTGACAAGATTGTATCTGCAGGAGGCCTTCACCTGCAGTGATGATCAGGTATATAGTACTTGTGCAAACCAAAATTCTGACACCTCCCTCTTCTTTCTCAAGGGCCCATTCTGGCTCCATTTCCTGTGGGCTCTCACAGCCTGAGCTCAGTGTTAAAAGGAACCAGTGCAAAACACACAGTGAACTGCAAATCAGGAATGGAAAATAAACTAAAAATCAGCTAGTGCAGGCATCCTCAAACTGTAGCCCTCCAGATGTTTTGGCCTACAATTCCCATGATCCCTACTAACAGGACCAGTGGTCAGGGATGATGGGGATTGTAGTCCAAAACATCTGGAAGGCCAAAGTTTGGGGATGCCTGAGCTAGTGCAACCTGGATTTTCAAAGCTTAGAATTAGGCACACAGCTCCAGAAACAGAGGCTTTGAATTATTCACCCTGATTCACTGGGTGTAGGGGTCTGGCTTACATTTGCTGCTGTACAAAAAACTAGCATCCCCTCCCCAGCTTCGTTGAGAGACAGCAGAGACACACAAGTCCTCTGCAGCCAGCTGCTCCTCTCTCCCAGTGATTCAACCAAGCTAAATTTAGTGAAGGAGCAAAATGCCCAGATACTCCTTCTCACTCTTGCACCTGCTGTGATAATAGCTCCTTTTTCGCTTCTTCTAGAGGAGATGAGGATGTTGGGCGATTCCTGTAATTGAGCCCTCTATCATTTCCCCACCTTGCCCAGTCCATGGCGGCCGGGGGGGGGGGGGAATGGATGGGTGCCTTGCTTCATTCCTTCTCAAGAGTGCGCCCCCCCCCCTAAGCATTTTGTTTGCATTTAAATGATCAGGAGATGACCCAAGTGAAAAAGAGGGTGGGGCTCCTGTTTTAATACCGGTACATGCAGAAAACTGAAGATTTTCGCAGGCATACCTTCCCATGCAAGCTGATATTCCCTTTTCTACACTAGTGCTACTCAAAGTAGTAATCCACCTCAGCACAGGTTGGGTGGGACACTTCAGGAACCAAATATGGTACTAGTCTCTGGTACATGAGGGGGTTGTCAGTCCACCTTATCAGATATACAGGTGAAACTCGGGAAATTAGAATATTGTCGAAAAGTGATTTATTTCAGTAAGGCAACTTAAAAGGTGAAACCAATATATGAGATAGATGCATGTCAAGCCTTTATTTGTTGTAATTGTAATTATTTGCCTCTGGTCTATTTTTTGGGACTCATGCAACGTGTTTAAGTTTTTACTCTGCTAACTATACGTTAGAGTTCTGCTCTGGTACAATATTGAGTATAATTCCATGACAGAACAGTGCTTCTCAAACTACAGGTGAAACTCGGAAAATTAGAATATCGTCGAAAAGTGCATTTATTTCAGTAATGCAACTTATTATTATTTATTTTTCTTTTAATTTTTACAAATGCTTTCTTTTAGAAATTCCACAGTAATAAAACAAATAGTTACAATAATACAAAAATAAACAAAATAAACCCAGGTGGCACTATGGGTTAAACCACAGAGTCTAGGGCTTGCTGATGAGAAGGTCAGCAGTTCGAATCCCTGCAACGGGGTGAGCTCCCATTGCTCGGTCCCAGCTCCTGCCCACCTAGCAGTTCGAAAGCACATCAAAGTGCAAGTAGATAAATAGGGATCGCTCCGGCGGGAAGGTAAACAGCGTTTCTGTGCGCTGCTCTGGTTAGCCTGAAGCAGCTTTGTCATGCTGGCCACAATGACCTGGAAGCTGTCTGCGGACAAACGCCGGCTCCCTCGGCCTATAGAGCGAGATGAGCGCTGCAACCCCAGAGTTGGACACGACTGGACCTGATGGTCAGGGGCCCCTTTAAACATCACTATTACATTTCATTAATTACACCCCATTTATAATTGACCCGCCTAACGACAATTGTCGTTAGCTTTACTGCTACTGAAGGCAAATGAGCATAATGGTCACAAATCCAATATGTCCAGGTTTGGCACTGTCTGTAAGAAATCCAGTTGCAACAGACTTAACTTAAACTTACAATAACTTTTAATAAGTCTAAACCTTAACACTATAACATACTATGTACTGTACAGAACACCACACCAGAAGGAAAAGAGATAGAAAGAGAAAGTGAAACCCAGGCTCCTTCTGTCCTTACTTTTATAGCCAGCGTGACCTTGACAGAAGAGATAACAGAACCAGTTTACGCCAGCTGCACTCAACTTCTCTGAAGGAATAACCCAAACATCATGAACCTTCTGCTTGTTTCTTTCTCACAGAGATGCTTCCAGAACCCTCTTGAATTAATTAGAATAGGAAAGATCTCTACACATCAGATCAATACTTTCTGCACTAAGAGATGCAAACTGACATGTTCTACTACACAGCAGCTCAACTGGTCAACCTAATGGCCTCCCTCTTCCAGTTTGCTTCTCTAGTAAGGTGGATGTGTGTGGTTAAAAAAAGGAACAGAAACAAAGTGGCCCCCATGTTGTTAATGGGCATGAAGCTCATTGAGTGATCTTAGGTCAGTCAGTCACTCGTCTGTTCTACCTCCCAGGGTTGTTGTGGTGATAAAAACCAAGCATGCCACCTTGAGCTCCTTGAAGGAAGAGACGGATTATAAATATAGTAATAAGGATGAGCCTTGGGCGTCCTACCTATGAAGACAACAAACACATGGGGATCCTCTGCACATGCACAAAGGGTCACACTACCTTCATTATTACTTCACCTTTCCCAGGATAGAATACAGGATGTGCATATTGAGGTTCTGCCCATCACACAGCCAGAGGAGCCTTGCTAAGAAAAATGCTGGCAATTCAGATGCCCTGTTGCGTTCTGCATGCAACTGAACTACACTTCCTCTGAGCTGTGTCTTCAGCCACAAACAGGATCAATGGACTGAAAATCTCTAACACTGCAATGTTATGCATCTCTGTTCAGAACTAATTCTGAAGTCTACAGTTGGGGAATACCTTTCTTTCTTTGCCAAGGAATGCTAGGATAAACTGCCAGACAAAAATATAAGTTGAAAAGCATTGTTCCCCATCCAAACTTTACACAGCTGCAGTGTCCTCTCCCTAAGGAAAAGCTTGGAAAATAGGAAATAGAAAAATTGGAGTGAAGGGATTATTTTAAACAGACTAACCCTAATCCACACATAGCAAGGATGGGGTGATACACACACAAAGGATCCTGGCCAGGGATCTTTGTGAGAAGAAAGAATAGGAAAAGGTTAGAGAACAAGGTGTTGCAGACATGCATTGCCTCTTGGGGTTTTACTGTGTAGCCTAATTGGCACTGAGAGGGACCTGCTTAAATAGGATGAAGAACCAAGTCTGATCCCACAGGATCTAGAAAGTTACAAAAGTAGCCTTCTCCTTTGCCAAAATGCAGGTTTGTCTCAATATTGTCCTCTTCATAAGCATGGAAGCATCTATCACATGGGCCCAGAGTCCCCGTACATTAAAGTAGCAATATCCAGATTGCTTGCATCACATTTTTCAGACCTCACAACCACTAGCCCGAACTTGCTTCTTGGCTTCCAGCCTGTGTAAGCAAAGACCATTCATCTTCACACACACACATACAATTATATCATTTCTGCAGTGGGGTTGCTATGCAGTTGCTAAGGCTTGAACCGTTATATCCAAGATTACTGTTAGTCAGTGCTTTTTTTCTATAAAAAATGTTTAGGGGTACTCCCATTTTGACTCAAGAAAATCACCATTTCATAGTTCAAATCGGGGAAAATAAATACAGTAAATGGACAAAAGCACAAAGATTCACAAAATGTTTAGGGGGAATGCGTACCCCTGCGTACCCCCAGGGAAAATAGCACTGCTGTTAGTGAAACTGCAAGGTTTTATTATACTAAGTTTTCATTCTAGCTGGGTTAAAGACACTGAACTTGAAAATGAAATGATAGGACCAAATAAGCAGTTTGGGATATGTTTTAAAATCAATGAATATATGAGCATAAATGTCTCAAACAAGCATTAGTTCACTAGGTTGTCAACACACAAATTGGCCATGAGGCTTCAGTTTTATTAGGGATGTCATCTTACTAGAAGCATATTTAAAGAATACCAGATATATTTTAATTAGAGTGCAGCTCTCGTCATCCCTGACTATTGTCCATACTTGCTGGAGCTGATGAGAGTTGTGGTTCACCAACCTCTGAAGGGCCAAAGGTTCCTAATTCCTGTGCTATAGGAATGCAATTCTTTGCAAATTAACTGGTAGCAAGTCCCATTGAGACTTATGGCTGTGTTCACACCATACATTTAAAGCAGGCATCCCCAAACTTCGGCCCTCCAGGTGTTTTGGACTACAATTCCCATCTTCCCTGAGCACTGGTCCTGTTAGCTAGGGATCATGGGAGTTGTAGGCCAAAACATCTGGAGGGCAGCAGTTTGGGATGCCTGATTTAAAGCATGTTTAAAGTACATGGCTTCCTCCAAAGAATCCTGGAAACTGTAGTTTACCCATCACAGAGCTCTCATGCCCAACACCCTTAACAGACTACAATTCCCAGGATTCTTTGGTTATGTGCTTTAAAAATATGATGCGGTAGGAACCTAACCATTTCCAGAGTCTGTGGAGGAGAAAATGACAAGGACTTTAACTAATCGCACTTGGCAAGTAGAGAAACAGAAGAAGAGGCAAGCACACCATCAAGGTCCTCGTATCTGGTATGATGTTCCTGTCTTTTTTCCATTACAAATGGTTCATCACAGTGATGCTATTGCCTAGAATCCATATGCTACAGCGATGCTGTTCTGCACCTATGGAAGATCTCGGTGATCAAACAAGTGGTGTCTTTCAGGCTATGTGTCTGTCTACTGTCCTACTTCTATAACAGGCATGGTGAAACTTGGCCCTCCAGATGTTTTGGGACTACAACGCCCATCATCCCTAACAGGACCAGTGGTCAGGGATGATGGGAATTGTAGTCCCAAAACATCTGGAGGGCCAAGTTTTGCCATACCTGCTCCATAAGAACCACAGGAGCATAGAATCTGTGGTGTCATTGTCCCGCCCTTAGCCACCGCCAATTGGTTAGCAAATGACAGGCAGTGCCTTCCAGCCAAATGCCAACAGAGATCTGAGAAGCGTCCCAGATGCCCCAACAGAAGCAATAGAGATGGGAAATTAAGATTGGGGCTAATAATAAAAGGTGGGGTGGAGTAAAGGTAAAGGTCCAGTCGTGACTGACACTGGGGTTGCGGTGCTCATCTTGCGTCATGTGGCCAGTATGGCAAAGCTGCTTCTGGAGAACCAGAGCAGCGCACGGAAACGCAGTTTACCTTCCCACCGGAGCGGTACCTATTTATCTACTTGCACTTTGACGTGCTTTCGAACTGCTAGGTTGGCAGGAGCTGGGACTGAGCAACGGGACCTCACCCCGTCACGGGGATTCGAACCACCGACCTTCTGATCGGCAAGCCCTAGGCTCTGTGGCTATGCTGGCTGGGGTTGATGGGAGTTGAAGTCTAATAGCATCTCTAAAACAAACCATTTTAATGTCTATGAGCGATCCTCTATGTTTCCATGTTGACCCCATTCGTCGTCTCAGGGGCAGTACCTACTTGGCACACTTTGACCTACGGGGGGGGGGGAGGCGGGGATTCGAACACGGGGCCCAGAGAGCCAAGAACCGGTGCCCGTGCCTCCCTACTACCGGACTTGCGCAGACCTCCTCCCCTCAGCGCCGCAATAAGACTTTTGACTGACAGGACGAAGAGTCGAACGCCTCTTGCTCCCGCCCCCCCTCTTCCTGCTGGGCCGCCGGAAGGAAGAAAAGGCAGACGGAGGAGGAGACGGAGACGGCAGCGGGCGCCATTTTGGAAAAGCGAGAGACTCCTTCTCCGGCTTTTCTGCCTCCGCTTGCCATCGCGGAGACCCAGCGGTCCTGCAGCCCTTCCCGCTTCTCGCTGCGGCGCTGGAAGGAAAACAACGACGACAAGAAAAACCCCGAAAAGCCACCCCACTTCGCCTCCCGTCAGCAGCGGCGAGGCCAAGAGAGCCGCTTCCACCCTTTATTTTTCCCTCCGCCCTGTTAGGCTGAGTGGAGAGAGGAAGAGGGGGGAGGGGGCGAGACCCGGATGAGGGAAGAAGCGGCCGACTGAGGGAGGCAGGACGAGGCCGAGCAGAGTCGGGGAGAGCGGGGGCGAGGTTGGGCAGGCCGGGAGGGGGCACAAGGGCAGGGGTGGTCTCTTTCGCCAGGGAAAGGAGGGCGGCGTTGGTGGAGACTTGGGTGGGGCGGGGTAGGAGAGAAAATACTATTAACTTGGGGTACAGGTTTTTTAAAAAAAAAAACAGCCGGGGTACACAGGATATTAGACCCCGGGGTTGGGGCGGCAAGGAGGGCGCATCGACCTCTGCAGACCACAGCTCCTCTTACTGGGAGGGGGCTTCAGAGGGAGATTCCCTGACCTTTCGCTCTTGAGGATTTTGGCTTTTCGGGGGCCTCGTTTCCTGCCCCCTCCTCTCGCCCTGTGCTGGGCGCCCTAGAAGTGGGCGTCGAGGGTGCCCAAGGGGCGTCCCCAGGTGGCGGCGGTGCCTCGAGTGGGATGTTCATCTCGCCCAGTTAACTTCCTTTGTTTGGCCCCTACTTGTGGAAAAGAAGACGAAGAAAGGGGGGCGGCAGTCGCTCCAAGAGAAGGCCGCCGCCTGAGATTCTCCCGGGCGAAGGGTTGGTTTCGGCTGTCGGCTCCACGGACCTGAGGATGGCTGCCAATCTAGGCGACCAGCGTGCCTCGGAATGGTGATTGCAGGGGTTTATTTTAATATGGTCGGTGGGGTGTGATTAAAGGAGGAATTTGGGGTGCGCCGAGTAATTTTAAAATGCAGAAGGTTGGTGCACTGTACTTCTGGTAACCCGATCTGCATTTGCTTCCTCATTCTTATTTGCTAGCGTTTGAACTATGCTCATAACAATGTTGCTTTTGTTGCTGTGTGGCTGAAATAATATGAAGCTAGCTTTTCCAGGCTGCAACACAGCTGTTATCTCTCATAACGTAAAATGGCTAGGAATTTGTTGCTGTTAAATGATATCAACTCACCAGATGAGTGTGACTAAGGAAATACATTAGTTTCCAACGTTGAAATTCCATGCGCCTAAAACTCAAACCCAGAAAAGAATTTACCTTCTTTCCCACGCCCCACCCCCAATATCTCAGGAGGACTAGGGAAGACCCCTGCTGGATACCTCTGAGAGCCACTGCTAGCTAGCACTGAGCTAGATGGGCCAGTGGTCTGGCTCAGTGTAAGGCTGCATTATAGGTTCAAGCATCAGGTGGAGGAGCAAATTGAGATCAGTTTTTATGTGGCTGGATAGGCTTGTGGAGGAAAGAAGAGATACTGATCAGAGCTCAGAAGGGGTTAGGCCTCTCGTAGATGAAAGCTTGCAGCTATAACAGCTTTCTGGATGGAGGTAAAGTCTGAGGTCTTGGCTCAAGATTGCTGGCCCTAGTTCTGCAGAATGAGAAATCAAGTTTAATCCCACAAAATTGTGTGTCACATAACAGGAAATTGAAGTGAAACCCAAATACTGTGTGCCAGATTTGTTGGCTAGCCAGTGCAGAAGAGATGCATTTGGCATAGATGTTTTGACAAACTTTATGGTAACTGCCTGCTATCATCTCATAGGGGAAATGTGGATGTTAAGAGATAGGACCAGTGGCCAGCTACCGGTATAACAGCAGTAGAATTGTATTGAGGACACATCCAAAACTAAACATGTTTTTGAGACTTTGGTCATTGAGATCATAATTTCACCTTGTGACATCATAATGGCAATGATTTCACAAGTCTGCTGGTCTTGCAGAGTTGACTGTAACAGGACATTCAGGAGGAAGGAAAGTGAGACCAGTGTCTCAAATGTATAGTACCTACCTTTTTCAGGCCTCTGCTTCTCCTTTAGTCATCAGATGTGGGTGAGTGCTGCATTTCCTCTGCAGAAAGTTGTCCCTGGGGCAATAAAAAAACAAGCTTTGTTATCATTTTCATTAAGTAAGGTTCTTTACGTTTTTGGGACAAGTTCTGTTCTTGAGTTGTTTGGTGTGTTTTCTTTCCTTTTAATTGTTGTCGTAACTATTCTTGAATTTGGTTATAGAGCAGCATATAAATTCCTGTAATAAATGAATGTTTTCTTTAAGTATTTCTAACTACTTTTTGTGCCTGTGGGCCTTCAGAGCATCTAACAAATTTAGAAATGATTGAAAGTCAAATGCAAACAAACAAATCAAACAAACCAACAGCAGAAAAGCTGGCTTATTTTATTCTACTTTGGAATCAAAGCTTGTCTCCCAAAGTTGTTGCTGGACTACAGCTTCCATCATCTCTTACCGGTACTTTTGGTCATGCTGGTTTAGGCTGATAGGAGTTGAAGTTCAGCAACATCTGGAAGACTATAGGTTAGCCACCCGCTTTCTAAATGAAAAAAGATCTAGTAGTGGAGTTGAGCAGAAAAAAAACAACTCATGGTTAAGGCAAGCTTCACAGCAACTTGCCCAGTTGCTAGAATTGCCAGTCGAATAGTTGGTTGTTGTCTGTTGGCAACCAATTATTTGATCACAGTCAGATAATGTCTAAGTTGGCACTATGTAGGAGTTGCCTTTTGTTATGGTGTCACCTAGCAAAGCCCAGGAGTGAGAGAGCTTACCCATGTTTAATCTGCCATAAGTGTAAAGGTGACCTCTGACCATTAGGTCCAGTCATGGACGACTCTGGGGTTGCGGCGCTCATCTCGCTTTACTCGAGGGATGAGCGCTTCTGGGTTATGTGGCCAGCATGACAAAGCTGCTTCTGGTGAACCAGAGCAGCGCACGGAAATGCCCTTTATCTTCCCACTGGAGTGGTACCTATTTATCTACTTGCACTTTGATGTGCTTTCGAACTGCTACCCTGTTTCTCATATTTTAAGACATACCCATAAAATAAGCCATAGCAGGATTTTTAAGCATTCAAGGAATATAAGCCATACCCCGAAAATAAGACATAGTGATAGGCGCAGCAGCAATGCCGGCCGTGGCAGGAGGAGGAAAAAAATAAGACATCCCTTGAAAATAAGCCATAGTGTGTTTTTTTGAGGAAAAAATAAATATAAGACGTGTCTTATAATATGAGAAACACGGTAGGTTGGCAGGAGCAGGGACCGAGCAATGGGAGCTCACCCCGCCGCAGGGATTTAAAGCGCCGACCTTCTGATTGGCAAGCCCTAGGCTCTGTGGTTTAACCCACAGTGCCACCCACGTAGCCATCTTCAAACAGGAACGTAGTAATCACTGGCAAAGGTAGCACCCTTGGATCACCAGTCATTTCAACTTGTTTATAGCAGACAGAGACCAGTCTGCCTACTTTATGTGATTGGCTGTCTGCTCTGTCAAGCTTCTGTGTGAGAGAGGTCTAGAGTTGTTCACACTTGTTCACTTGTTCACACTTACTGTGGAACAATAACCCATTAACTAATTTGTTTCTGTAAATAGTATACATGCCAACTTTATTGACAACTTAAGGTTTTTTTTGTTCTAATACAGTTAATGTTTAAAAACATTTTTTTGCAAATACTTCGCCAATCAGTTTACCTGGATCTTTTTGGACTGATCAAATGCCCAGCCTTACTTTGGGAACAAGAGTGGGCTCAAGGGAACCACGTAGAAGGACACAAAACCTGGTGTGTTTGTGCGTAGGCTACAAATGGTCAACATAAAAACAGGAGATTGCAGGCTAGTAGCTTTTATGGAGCTCATTTCAAGGTTGAGTTGAGAGTTGTCCTGAAAACAAAACAAAACAAAGACTCTGTCTTATCTTGCATAGTGATTACGGTATTTGCAAGTAATCCTGGTTCAGATTAGGATATAAATTGGCTCAAATTCAAGAGAGAGGGTCTCCAAGGCTTTCAGAAGGGAGGAAACAGTTGTCTTCCAGTGTCTGCTTTTTCTGCATTTGCTGCTTCAGTTGTTACCAGTCCTTGAACTGGTCTGATGTCACAAAGGGGCCTCTATTGGCCTTGTGAGTCAGCTACGGTACCTGGCCGCATGTGGTGCCTTCTTTTGCCAGGGCCCTTTAGCTGCCGTTGATTTGAAGGGGCTTAGTCAGCCTTGGTCTAAATTACTGAGAGTTTTGAACCCAAAGAGGGAGCCTTTTTAGCCTCCATATATGGGCCACAACTACTTCCTTAACTATTGGCTATGCTGGCTGGAGCTGGTGGGAATTGGGAGTTTGACAACAAATGGAGTGCCACAGATTCCCCCATCCTGGATTTAGAAGGCCTTAAACTTCAGTGTTGATGCTTCTGATGGGTGGCAATGTGCCATGAGCATCCTGGTCACACCTTTTGGATGCTGATCAATTGAATGGTTTCAGATGCTTTAGCTGGAAAGGAATAGCTTATAAGGTTTTACTGTGGCATGAACCTAGTATGTGTCCTGTGCATAATTTACTTATGTGAGGACTCAAGCTGTGAATGTTGAGAGGATTTTGATCTGGGTTCAAATGATACTGGCTCGCCTTGAGCGTTCAGTCCTGTTATATAATAATAATAATAATAATAATAATAATAATAATAATAATTGGCTGTGTAATAACTGAACCTGGAATTCACTAATCTTTCATCCCAATATGTCACCTTGTAGGGCTCCCCAGTACAATCTGGGCAACGGGAGCAGCAGAGAGAATGGAATGGAAGGCCCCATGCATGAGAACCCCGAATGGGAGAAGGCCCGTCAAGCACTAGCTAGCATTAGTAAGGCCAGTGCTGCTGCTGCCTCTGGCAATAACAAAGGTTCCAGCAATGGACAGGCTAATGCACAGGTAAGAAGGTTTAATATTTCTTTAGCTGCCTGGAAAGGCATCTTGGAGTAATCCGAGAGGTTGCAGAATTCTTTGCCAGTTTTCATAGTGTGCAAGTCTGCTTTTGACAAACCTTTGGAAATGTAATATTAACTTGCTAGCTGGAACTCTGCTCAGAAGCCAAAGGGGAGGCTTTGTCCAAGGCTCCATAGCTTAAAGCATACAGTAACTGCATGGAAATGAGCGTGAATGCTACGAGCGTTTTGTTGGCATGTCTTCAATAGCATGAAGAACAGATTCTTGTTGATTTGGGGAGGTGTAGACTAGGCCATGAGCCTTGGCTTTCTGGGACAGATTTGGTGTCTGCATTATTGGGATTTTGGATGCCTGGGTAGCATGATTGTATTACTGAACAGACAGAAGGACACACAACCAAATCTGTCATTCTGAAACTAAAGTAGTAAGATCCTGGAGTAGATTGGACAGCTAGCCTAGCTCCTATGTCAGCAAGGTCAAACAACTTCCTGAGCATCCTTTTATGATACACATTTGCGCTCTTTTTATTCTATAGTATGCAGCCCAACAAGGAGAATCCTTGCAGCAGCAACAACAGCAACAGCAGCAGTACTATCAGTGGTATCAGCAGTACAACTACCTCTACCCCTATAATTACTATTACCCTATGGTAAGTAACAGCAGCTGGCCAGCCTCCTAAGCCTGTCCATCGTAACTCCATTTCTTCAGTCAAGAGACACCTGCAGCAAGGATCCTAGAATTTCGGAATGGGGGAGGGGGGCAAGAAGGGAAGGCAGTTCCCACCGCATTGGTTGGGCTTCACCTATGCCCTCCCTCCATCCTGTACCAAATCAACAGGGTAATCGCAAAGCAAACTGCAGAGAAGGTGTGCCACAAAAGCATAACTTGCTGCTGGAGCTGTTTATTTCTGCGGTTTGAAAACAAAATTGAAGCAAAGAGTTCTTTAGGGAAGCTTTTAATGTTTAATAGATTATTGTATTTTAATATTGTGTTGGAAGCTGGGGAAACCCAGCCAGATGGGCGGGGTATAAATAATAAATTATTATTATTATTATTATTATTATTATTATTATTATTATTATTATAACATGGATAGAAAGCTTGTGGAGTGAAACCCTTAGGACTTGGAGGGCAGGAAAGGCAGGGCAAGGGGGAAAAAACCCTCTGTTCAGTCAAGTGAGATTCTGGCCACCACCATGAACTGCCGTATAGAAGCCATGGGGAAGTGCCCAACTTTTATATTGCATGAGAAGTGCCTTCTTATGTTGAATATGTCTCTTCTGATACAATTCCATGGCTTTCCCTCCCCACAGAATGTCTATCCTGGGTATGGCTCTCCTGGACAATACGGTGTCCCAGGTTCTTACTCGTCCACAGCATCCCAGCAACCACCAGTTCCTGGACAGCATCAGGGAAACATGAACCAGGTAATGGATACCTAAACTCTGTTTAGTTTCCCCCTAAGTAATTTCTCCAAATACTGTCTTATCTCTTACTGTAAAGAGCTATTTTAGCTGAAGAGGGCTTGGTGAATTACAGAAAGGCTGTTGGGTGATCTGTCCTTCCGCTACCAATAGTAAACAGCTTCTCTGGAAAAGAGGGTGTTGCCTGTATTAAAGGCAGCAAGAGGAAATGAGCTTTATTTCTTTGCCTTCCCATATGTCTAGCCAAACTTGTCTGACTCAGCCAAATTCTTTTGGGTGTGATGCTACCATGGATGTGAGCAAGGCCAGCTATGTATTGTGCTGTGCTGTTTGACTGTATAACTTGGTGTTTTTTGGCTTTTCAAATTCTTGCTTCAGAAGTTTGCAGTGTTGGTAGTTAATGACTGGAGTGAGATGGAAAAGAAATACAGCACATAGAAACAGTTCTGTGCAGCCAGGGTCTCAAAACAGATTCTGACTTTCCTTCCCAGTTCTGTCTGAGAGGGCATGGAAAAAGGGAGGCTGGGGTTCTAGGTTTTCAGGCAGAAGTGTGAAGCCATGGTGTATTTGACTCCTGCCTGATTTGAGGCCTTGCACCCTTAATGTTTACTGTCCATGAATGTGGCTTCCAGAGATAGTGATGGTGCCAATTGCCTTCATTTTTCTCTCAGCCTCCAGTCCCAGGCATGGAAGATGGAGGGATGTCCTACCCAGGCCAACAGCAACAGATGCAAGTCCCCAATCCCCCGCAGTCCCCTATGCAACATCCCAGCCATCCTTCACAACATAGCAACCACCCCATGGGCTCTGGGGGGCAGCAACAACAGGGGGGGCCTCCTGGAGGGCCGCACTGCCAGCAAAACCAGTCACCAAACCAGTACAACCAGCAGCAGCATTCCTACCAGGATGCCGCCAAGCCCAAGAAAGGACACCAGCTGTGGAACCGCATGAAACGTGAGTTTCTTAAGGGCCAGGGCAGTAGCAGCAGCAAACATGGTGCTCTGCAGATGCTTTGGAAGGCTGCTCCCACCATCCCTGACCCCTGGCTCTACTAAGTGGGGTTTGAGAGAAGTTCTGGTCCATAACCTTTGGAGTGTTTTTGGCAACCCCTGCGCTAGAGGAAAATAAAAAATTATCACCATACTCACATCATAGGTTGAGGGAAGAGAGGATGCTGCAGACATGTAGGCGCTCACCACTGCTCCTCTTTGCTGGTTGGTGGGTGCCCCTTATGGAAAAGCTAATGAAAGCTAAGAGAGTCAAGCCTTGTCAGTTGCTTGAAATGGCACTAGAAACCACTGAATCCAGCCAAGAATTGTGAACTGTTGATGCCATTTTAGTAAAGTTTTAATATATGGGCTTGGACTCTTGAGAAACACAAGCAGCTTCTTTTCTGCATGCGTGCATATCGTTACACACCACCTTTCCTTCAAGGAGCTGAGAGTGATGATAATGGTTCTCCCTCTTCCTGTTCCCCCCCCCCTCAACCCTGTGAGATAGGTTAGGCTGAAAGACAGTGACTGGCCCAAAGTCACCCAGTGATCTTCATAGGGGTTTGAATCTAGGCTGTCTCCTGTCTTAGCCCAACTCTTTTTTAACAACTACAGCACACTGGTTCTCATGCAATGTGGATTTCCTACTGCAGCCCCTTGAATCCTCCGAAAAGCTGCTCTTTAGAGTTGGGAGCCTTCTATATCTGCATGGTTTGTGACATGAGGGAGCTTGGAGGGGAGAATCAGCAAGATTGGGAACCCCCTTGGGCAAGTTGAAGCCCTTCCCAGTCAACCAAAAAGTTCATTGGATCCATATTGAGATAGTTGCACTTACAGGTGGAACTCAGAAAATTAGAATATCGTCGAAAAGTGCATTTATTTCAGTAATGCAACTTACTATTTTTATTTTTATTTTATTTTTTACAAATGCTTTCTTTTGGAAATTCCACAGTAATAAAACAAATAGTTACAATAATACAAAAATAAACATTGCTATTACATTTCCTCAATTACATTCCATTTATAATTGACCCGCCTAACTACAAATAATTACAATTACAACAAATAAAGGCTTGACATATCTTGCTTTGCATGTCATGCATCTATCTCATATATTGGTTTCACCTTTTAAGTTGCCTTACTGAAATAAATGCACTTTTCGACGATATTCTAATTTTCAGAGTTTCACCTGTAGGTGTTTGATGCAGTGAGGTAGCTGTGTCTTTACTCTTGTCTCACTGATTTCAATGGGAAAGAGATTTCTTTTTTCTTATAAAAGACCTGGCATCCAGTCCTGACTAGTTGGAGTGCTTACTGCATTTCCAAATAATTAAAATAATCATTTGTGCTGTGCTTTCACTCAAAGGAACTGTTGTTTCTCTGCAGTTTTACAGAGACAAATGGTACCACTTACTTCAGTAGCAGATTGCAGGATTTTGTTTACAGTGAAGAACCATGAATCCAAGTGAACTGATTGAGTAAAAGCATTTTTGTGTAACTGAAATGGCACGCGAGATTCCATTGTGCTAGCATCTGTGGCCACAGTAACTAATTAGAGTCTCCCTTATGGCATTTTAAGTCTGTGCCTGGAGGAGGCTGAAGGCCAAATTCCAAAAAAGAATTGCCACAAAACCCCCCTCTTTCCCAACAGAAGCACCTGGGTCTGGTGGTCTGAAATTCAACCTACCAAAACGCCCCTTTGTGGTAACAAATCAGAACTTCAACTCCTCAGAGCAACAGCAGCAACAACAACACAGCAACTTTGGTTCCCAGCAGAATTCTGAGAAACGCCACAATCACAGGTGTGCACAAGTTCCTCAGTTTTTCATTATTTATGTTTGGGTGGTAGGTGCTCACACTTCTAGTAAGGGGAAGGAAACTGGGATGGTGGCAAGCAAATCTCTAGGTTGCAGAAATTCCCTTGCCTGTGGCTGTGCTTTCTGTGTGCGGAGGGCGGGTTTAGTGTCAGTGATTGTTCCATATTCCTGGGAATACTTCACTTTCATTTTTGCACGTTTCTAGCCACCTAGTTCTAGGAAGAGGCTGGAAAGTACCTGGTTGCTTGGTTTCAGTGTAGGGTTTCTGGGAGCAAACATTCCTGCTGATACTATAAGATTGTGCACTGCTGAGTTTCTTGTAACCTAAGATTCAGAACAGCAGCTGATGTTCAGCCTGTAGAAATGAAGCACCTAACTTACTTTGTATCTGTTCACTTCAATCCAGCCCAGATTATTAAATACAGTATACCAGAGATTTCCACATCATGGTCATATCTGGTCCCCATTTCACCAACTAGGATGCCATTATGCTAGGAGAGAAGCCTGAGAGCAGTGCTGCCTTTTGCTTGGCCGTCGCTGCTCTTGGACTTTCACTATAGTGTCTCACTCTCAAACCCCTAAAGTTCTCACAGCACAGAGGTGTACATGCAAAGATGGGAATCTCTGGTCTACAGCCTGAATGCAGCCCACTAGGCCTCTCAGTCTGGCTTGCTGTACTTTCTCCCCAAGCCCTGCCCCTCACTGAGCCTACTTCTGTGCTTCCTTGAGAGCCCCGACTAAGTTCTAGCAGCCACTGCCTCCTTCCTCATTGAGAAGCACTTCAGGCATGCTTCTTAGCCAGGTGTTCTTCACAGCTAGCTGGCACATTTCAGTACTAAATGAGAAGATTGCTTAAAGGCTTTTCGTGTTTCATTGCTGAAGCCTCTAGAACAGGCATCCCCAAACTGCGGCCCTCCAGATGTTTCGGCCTGCAATTCCAATGATCCCTAGCTAACAGGACCGGTGGTTGGGGAAGATGGGAATTGTAGTCCAAAACATTTGGAGGGCCAAAGTTTGGGGATGCCTGCTCTATAACATTCATTTATTTCTGGAGGTTGGTCCATCCCCAGCTGATGCATTCATTGGAAGATGTGGCCTTCAAACTGTTGGTGAGATAGTGTTGAAAGAGCTAGGTTCAGTGAATTTCAAAACGAGTTTGGCTCAGAAGAAATTGCCATGCAATATAGATGAGTCTCTCTCATAAAAAACTTTGGACCGTGTTGGTAACACTTCAGAGAGGCATACCCTGAAGAGTGGCATGAGTCTTGGTGAGGGGTTTTCTTTCTGTTTCAGAATGCTGATTTCTGCCATGTTTGCCAGCCTAGCACAGTTAGATGTAGTCTGAAGGTATATAATAAATAAGATGGTGTTTTCCCAAAACTTTTGCTTTTTCTCGGCCTCCCACTTAAACATGGCAAAAGCCTTCAAAGTGTCCTAAGGCCTAAATAAAGGGCTTAGCATGACTGAGAGAGTATGCTACTGGAGCCTTGAAATATAAATACATTTGTCCTTGCAGTTCTTCAACGGGGAAGCCAGAAGACTGGCCACCAGACATGAAGGAGTACGTCCAACGCTGCTTCACTGCCTGCGAGTCGGAAGAGGACAAAGACCGCACTGAGAAGCTGCTCAAGGAAGTTCTACAAGCTAGGCTGCAAGATGGCACTGCCTATACAATTGACTGGAGCAGAGAGCCACTTCCAGGGTAAGTAGCTGCAAAGCCAGGCATGTTACATAGGATTTCTGATTTCAGACTTGGGAGCACTGATCTTAGTTGTTGCTAGTTTTGCTGTCCCCATTATTCTGAGTGAGATCCAGGGCATTTGGAGAGAGGCATGTTGGGGGCCATGGTTTTTCATGGCAGATTTTTCTTGAAAGGCGCATGTGGGTAAATACTTGATTGCATCCAGAGCACATATCAGTCCCATCCTTTCTCTGCAGCTTGGGCCGAGACAGCATGGCTGAAAGCCCCAAGAAGAAACAGCAGCGCTGGGAGGTGTCTTCTCTCCACTCACCACGAAACTCCATGCAGTCCAGCCTTTCCCAGCAGCAGCAGCAACAGCAGCAACAACAGCAGCAGCAACAACAGCAGCAACAGCAGCAGCGAAGTGGTGGTGGCAACTCTCAACCACAGCGTGGAGGAGGTGGAGGGGGAACGGGGGCTGGTCGTACTCGTGGAAATGGCTTCCCCACCAAGTTCGGAAACCGCAATGTCTTCATGAAGGATAACAGTTCATCCTCAAGCGTTGATTCACGTTCCAGGTCACGTTCCTCGTCACGGTCTCCCAGCCGCCACTTCCGACGGAGGTAAGTAAAAGAAGCAAAATGGGAGCAGAGACTGTTTCTTGGGCTCTCCCTAGTTTGCACCAGGTCATTAAGGGGTGTGTTGGTTGGTGTACACTGAAGTGGCATATACTGAACATCGACAGAATTGTATTCAGTGTAAAAGCTAGAAAATTTAAAAGGAAAAGTTACATACAAGCTCGGCTAATTTGAAAACCAGGTTGTTTTATGATTGTACAAACGGCCTTAAGGTTCGCAAGAGCTAGTGGGGCAGGTGTAACATTAAGCTGATTACAATACAGGACCTTGACCTGTATAGAAGAGTTAAGAGATGAAACACTAACTTTCCTTCTCCCTCTCTCAAAATAGTGATTCTGATTCAGACAGTTCCTATTCAGGCACTGAGTGTCGCTTGGGTGGCCGCAGGAACACCCAGAAGAACCGGGGCCGCGGAGGCCACATGGAACGAGGCCGGATGAGAGGTCAGCGGGGGAAAAGGTAGGTTGGCTGGGTGGGAAACCCAGCATATTCACTGGCTGCTTGCATGTGGTTTTTAGATTAGTGAGTGAAAGACCATGAGAACAGGTGCGGCTGTGAGGGGTTACCATGTTCTGTTTGATCCACAGAGGAACTGGGTAATTCCTATGAATAGCATTTCCTTCCTTGGGGGTGACCCTTTCATTCTGGTCTCTGCAGGCATGATCAGGGCCCTTCCAAGCGCAACCGGAAGCGCAACACCATGGACTATGAAGATCCTGAGAAAGAGTTCAAGAAGGAGCGGCGGGCAGCCCGCTTCCAGCATGCGAGCCTTTTCAAAAAACTGCGCCTGGAGCCCCTCATTTTGCAGATCAATAGCCTTGACAGCACTGGCTCTGATGGACTCGACTGGAACGAACTGAAAATTGTGGGCACCTGCCAGGAGATCACCAAACATTACCTGCGTCTCACTTGTGCACCGGACCCCTCTACTGTCCGGCCTGTGTCTGTGAGTAACCCTAGGCAGTGGAGTCTTCTCCAAGAGCTTACCTTGTGCCTTCCTGCTGTTCCACCTGGACATATTAACTTTCTGTGTTTGCTTCTGGGCAACAGCCACTGATAGAATGATAAGGGGCAGCTGTTGTGCCTGCAGAAGCTTTTCCTGGTGCCCACAGGGGCTCCTCCCCCTGCTAAAATTAGGCTTGGAAAAAGCATTTTATTTTTAGCTAATAGAGTAGGTTGTGATGTGTATGTATGTGGTACAGGAGCCCACAGGTCAAAGGAAGTTGTCAACTCTTTACCAGTGTTAAAAAGACATCCAAGCAAGGGGTGTGGGTGAGAAAGAGGGAGGTGCATACATCCAAAACTCAAGGAAAGGGTGTGCCACAGAGGATTGGGGGGGTGGGGACAAGACCTCATTCACACACATAAGGAAAAGAAAGTACACTGATCCCGCTATGGGGTAAACTAGCTGGAACCCATATGGCTCCTGAGTGGCAAATGGAAACATACAGCATACTGATGGCAGGATCAGACTGACTAGGGTGCACATATTTTTGTAAGGAGTAAAAGTACTGTTTTATTGAATAAGAACTGTGTTTACCGATAGCTGCCTTGATTATGATGGTTATTAATTTGAATGGAAAGTGCGAAATAAAAATGCTATAATAAACAAGTATGCTGGCCTGGGAAGGGGGGGGAAACCCTGTATTAGCAGTTGCCATTGCCTTCTCACCCAGCCACCACTCAGCATCCTACCCGCTCCTATTCCAAAGGTGTTTCTCCAAGGCTGAACAGCTTTGTCCGCTAATGCTTGGCAGAAGTCTCTTAACTTAGCCTTTTATTTTATTTTTCTTCCAGGTGCTTAAAAAATCATTGACCATGGTGAAATCTCACTGGAAAGAGAAGCAAGATTATGCCTATGCTTGTGAACAGATGAAATCCATACGGCAAGATCTCACTGTAAGCTTTCCTGAGGCACTGAATGGCAAGAGTTGGTGAGGGTGGAGGGTTTTGCTGGGACTAATAGACTGGCTAGGCAAGAGATCTTCATCTATTGACTTGCTTTTTGCCAACAGAACTTGTAGTTACCAGTTATTTTGGCAAGGGAATTGGTACATTTGAATTCTCCATAATGGGTGTCATGTCTCCTGATTAGCACATGTGTATTTGTAGGTGTGTGTTTGTGTGTTTGGTGCAAGCATGAAACTTGGTACTGAATACAGTTTGGTGTCCTTAGATTTGCTTCTCTTTTTTCATATAAAACTAGATCTGAAAGTGCTGGCAATGAGATTTTTAGTGAAATTATCAGAAACCAGAGGTGGAAAGAGCAGCTTTCTGCAAATAGCTGGACGGTTGCTCCAGGGCCTTAGAAGTGTGCAATTTATGCAAGTCACAGAGGTCAACCCAATTCTGTGCAAGAAAAGCTGTATTTCTGCAGTTCAATGTTTATGAGTGTTTCCCTGGTTCTGTACATACTTGGCCAAACCTTTACTTGTGTAAGGAACACTTATAGGCAACTTTTTGTGTCCCTATGGCTTTTAACACATGTGCCCTTTGTGAACTGTGTTACTTTATGGCAGGCATGTCCAAAGTCCGTTTCAGGGGCCTAATCCGGCCCATCGGTTGATCGGTTTAATCCAGCCCCTGTGGCAGTTTATTTCCTGGGGTAAAATCCTAAAAAAAAACCCTCAACAACTTCAATCCTAAAAAAAGGTTGGCCCTTTGGTCGGCCCTCCACTTCATCAAATTTGGCTCTCTTTGAAAAAAGTTTGGACACCACTGCTTTATGGGTTGAGCAGCTCTGACATGATATATAGGTGGAGCAACAGCTAATAGCAATTTATTCATGTTAGCCTTCTGCCATAGGCTGTTCTCTCATTATTAAGTACTAAGAAAGGAAACAGCTGTTTGAAGCCATGTGAACAGCCAAGGTGAACTCCGAATGCCACTGTGGAAGCCCCTGAAGGTGACACAGGCCTGCCGTTTTCTATAATCATGTGGGAGCCGCTTTCACTAAAGGGCCTTGTCATCACCTCTGGAGCTTCCACAGTAGCAGGTGGCATCAACAGTACAGTAAAGCTAGTCCCAAAAAGTCCCAACTTTTTTGTTTAATGTAGTTTTTGTAGCTTTCCAAGTTCTAACATGGGTTGATGGTTACTTTTGGGGGCGGGGAGCAAAGGAGATAAATTATTTGGGGGAGCCGTATTAGAGTTGTCCACAGGAGGTTAACACAAGATAAAAGCTTTCAGAAAAGCTTTAAAAATGCAAGCTTCATATGATGAAGCAGATTTAAAGGCTATTTTTAATGTAGGGTTTGGTACACCTTGGTCTTCTGCTGCTTGTGACACAGATGATCTATATTATCTTTCGTGTTGGTTTAAAATAATTGGGCTTTTGAGCCGCCTCCTTGGCTTGCTGCTTTGCTTCATTTGCGTTATCGGAACACCTTTATGCTCTTACTTTGTAATTTCTGCTTCTGGTTTGGTTACTGCCCGTATCCGTGAATCATGCAAGAACAAGGAAGGGAAGATCCTTTCACTGTGGGAAAGCAGAAAGGAATTCAGCCATTGATGAATATGTAAATACTTACTGTCCTATAGCTGCTTGCTAACCCTCTCTCTTGCCCTGCTTAGGTTCAGGGAATTCGTACAGAATTCACCGTGGAGGTCTATGAAACCCATGCCAGGATAGCACTGGAGAAGGTAAGAGCCAATGGGATGTCACAGCTAGAACGGGGGAGATCCAGGTTTAGATCCTTCCTCAGTCATGAAGCTCACTGGGTCATCTTGGGCCAACCACCGTCTTGTAGCTTAGCCTACCTCACAGGGTTGCTATGAGGAGAAAAGGTGGGAGAACCATGTACATAACTTTTAGGTCGAAGCAATCACCCGACCCAGGACTAAATAGCTTCAACAAGATTGCTTCATGGCATTTCTTCAGACCATGCCCCAGGAAATGTGTTGCTTGCCCTTTTCAGTAGAGAAGAGCTATAGTGGCTACCACCCTCTGTCAGATGCACCAAGGTATTCTCAAACTAGAGAATCCCTGCTTTTCATTTTTCATTTTAGTAAGGAAAAAGAATCGGTGTACTTCACTTTGTAACCGTGGAGAACATTATAAATCTGCCTGTAGTTTCTTGCACCCATTTAAAAACAAGAAGATGCCTTGGTGAAGGACATAGGTGCCTTGTTCCCCAAGTTAATGTGTTGCCAGCTTAGTGCTCATGATTACACATGTATCCTCAGAGACCTCCTCTGGCACCCACAGGGTCCTATCCTCTGCTCCCTCGCCCTAAAATTCTTTCAGGTTTGAAAGAATCCTTAGTGAGCCAATAAAAGCCTTTTCCACATAGAATTGTGGGGCAGGGGGCAGTTGGGGGGGTTTACAGCTGGGGAGAGGAGAAATGTAGTGCAGGTGGGGTGCCCATGGCAGTCTCCAGTTTGCAGGTGTGCCCAAGAGCCCCAAAACATTATAACCCCTGGCCTATCCTCTGCCTTTTTCCTATCTCCTTCACCTGTCACATACTGGTACTGATTGTTTCCCAGTTTGTTTCATAAAATATTAGTAAACTGAATTATATCTAGAACTTGCTGTACACAGAACTTGAGGGAGGGAGGCACAGGTGTGTGACAATTCCCAACGCAGGTAGCCCTTGTGGCACAAAGAGTTTCTCTCTTACACGAGCCAGATGAGAACCTGTGAGGATTAAGGGCCCATTCACACATTACACTCTTGATAAATGGATAAGTGCAGGAGGATGGTGCTAATTCAGGGAAGGCACAGAGCCTTTCTGGCTTGGTGAGGTTGGAGCACATGACTGCCAACTTTGTATCTGGCTCTAGGAGCAGCAGGAGGGGTGTGTGGCAACTTGAAACTGTTCCATAATAACGGGAGTATCTTCTCTAGGGTGACCATGAGGAGTTCAACCAGTGCCAGACACAGCTGAAGTCACTCTATGCGGAGAACCTCCCTGGGAATGTTGGAGAATTCACTGCTTACCGCATCCTCTATTACATTTTCACAAAAAACTCAGGGGGTGAGTGCTGGGGCTGGGGAGGGGAGGGGTGCATGGGTGGAGAGGAAGACCTGTATGGTCATAGCTTAATCTGAATTGACCCTGCAGCAGTTTTGTGGTGAGGCTGCCCATCTTACTTGTAAATTGCAGTTAGGAAACCAATCCCTGTGCATTGCTGTTTAGCACATTATTCTTGAAGGGAAGGGGATGCAGGACTCTCTAGTAGTTCAAGGCTAGTATGCAGAGTTCCTCTGGCACATGGGGATCCCTTTTTTGTGGCATTTGTGCTTGTAGACACTGTACACACTGGACTGTAGTGTGAGACCCATCAGGAATTCCCAGCCCCTGCGCCTCTTTTCCCCACAGCCTGCCCCTGCAAAGGCTAGTGTTCTTTCCATCAATGCCAGTCCTAGAAGGATGTCAAGCATATTGCTAAACCTGCTTTCAAAAGACTAAAAAGCAGATAAAGGCTCCAGACTGTTGTGAAAGAAGAGCTTAAATTCTTGACCAACTGTGTTAATAGACTGTGCCAAGCCAAACAAGCTTAAATGTAGGCATAAAGAATAGGCCTGTATATTTAAGCCAAAGATAATGGGCACTTGAGAGTAAGCAAATGGGGGTGGAGAAGGTTATAGCATGAGAATGAGTCTTGATAACTCTGTTTTCTCCCCTCCAGACATCACTACAGAGCTGGCGTATTTGACGAAAGAGATGAAAGCGGACCCCTGTGTGGCACATGCGCTCGCCTTGCGGGCTGCCTGGGCCTTGTCCAACTACCACCGCTTCTTCTGCCTGTACCGCCAAGCACCCTGTATGTCCGGCTACCTCATTGACAAGTTTGCTGAGCGAGAGAGGAAATCGGCCCTCAAAGCCATGATCAAAACGTATGTGAAGTCAAACCAGACACTCCTTGGGTCAGGGCTGGGGAGATGACTCACACTTGCACACTTCTCCTGCCTCTCCCCTCTGCCCCAACTTCGTTGTGGGGCAAAGAGGAAGGCTTGAGTCCCCTGTAGCTAGAGGTGGGTAAAAGGGGGGTTGTGTTTCTGCGACTGTAGCTTAGACAGCCATGTCCTTCACAGGTAAGTAGGAAGATGGCTTAAGCCACCATTGATCCCTTGGGTTTTAAATAGCAGTTTGGCTGTAAAACTGGGACCAGGTTAAGGACCCACCGGGGCTGTTTGGATTCACTTAAGAAATCTAAGTAAATGGAAGTGCTCATCTTATTTTTACTTGATTCCAGAAATACAGCATTGATATTTTATTTGGGCACAAGAAGCAATAAATAGCCATTGCCCCAGACAAAAACCAAAATTGATGTATGGGAAAGAAATAATTTCAGGAGCAAACCTGTGAGATTCAATTTTGTTGCTGCTGCTGCTGCATCCCACACCTGAAGAGGGATGGAGGCAGGGTAAGGAATAGGACTGTCCCATGGCACAGTGCCTGCCCTGGTTCAGATAAAGAGAGCTACCGCTTGCATAGCTATCATTTGTTGGAACTGGAAACTCTGGGCCTCCCTTGGATGTGCATCTGAGCATGAATGCCATCTATCTACACTCTGTTGCTTTGAGTGGGATGCAGCCCTGGATGTTGCATCCTGATAGGAAAGGAAATCCCACTGCGCATTGCACTGAAAAAAGGGCTGGCATAGATGGGTGGTATCTGTGCTCACATACGCTTTGCATGCTCCTTCTGTTTATGCCGCAAGCCTTTAAAGTGCCAGGGGGGGGTCTCTGTCTACAGGGATTTAATGAAATGGTTGTAGGGTGCAAAAGCTTACAAAACACTTTGGTAATTAGTGGCAGTGGTAACTGCCCATTAGTCCAGAAGTAACCGAAAGATGGGAATCAAAAATAGATGGAGGTGGCTGTGGCTAGTAAAAGATGCTAAGAGGGCAAAAATGCAGTGCAGCACTTGCGGGTAGAGCAGTTGCTTTGTCCTAATATATATACAGTGGTACCTCGCAAAACGAATGCCTCGCGCAATGAAAAACTTGCTAGACGAAAGCGTCTTGCGATGTTTTTGGTGACTCGCAAGACAAAGCGTTCAATGGCCGCGCTTCGCAAGACGAAGGTTTTCGGCGGGTTTTTTTGCCGCGGCAACCCGCGCACCACTGTATATATTTATTTATTTAAAGAGTTGAAGGAGCAAGTTTTAATTATGTGCAAGGTTGTGAACGACTAATAGGATTTCTTAGAACAGCAAGTTAGTATATTTTGTCATGGCATACCCTTTCCTGCGCCATTTCCCAAGATCTCTTTCTGCGGTGTCACCCTTTTGACAATTGGTACTATATATAAAGTCAATTCTAATTTGACGTAGGAGAGTTCCCTGAAGTGGGTTTCTTCACCCACTTGCTCCACAGGTACAGCGGTGTACATTTTTCTAAGCTTTTCCTTCCACTTGGAGGAGAGCCGATACCTGCCCAATGCCAGTCCTGACTATTCTGCATTTTCAGGATGTATGGGCGCTTCATCACTAACTTGCTATTTATTTACCAGCACAGTCTGGACGACTCTTCCCTCCCTGCCTTGGGTGTAGCTAGTTGCCTCTTTTACTTCACTCTGTATGTTTAGTACCATTGCATTGGGGTGTAGAGGTAGGTTTAGTTTTGGTTTGTTGCTCATAGCTTAGGACTTAGTAAAACCTGCAGGCCTCCTGAATGTGCTTTTGAGCAAGGATAGAATGCCTCAGTTATTGCAACCAGCCCCATATCTTTGTAATTAATTCTGTACACACACTCAACTTCATGCCAGTTGAACTTTGGCTTCTCTTCACAAATTAAGCAGCACACTGAAAGCCCATCCCACATGGACCCCTTCTTTTCAAACTCTCCTTAAAAACAACCACGAGGGCTAGGAGCTTAAATACAAAACGCGCTCAAGTGAAGTTCTTCGCGTTGCCAGGGTAGCTAATGGTAACTAATTGCATACTTAGGGGCAGGATTCTGCTTGTCGTCTTAGCCTGGATTTCATCTGCTGCCTTTTCCCATTCACCAGTGTCTCTTTTTATCTCCCTCAGTTTCCGCCCGGTGCTTCCAGTCTCCTACGTTGTGTCAGAGCTGGCCTTCGAGAGCGAGGAGGAGTGCCAAGCCTTCCTCGCAGCTCTGTCCCTTGTGTATACTAGTCCCGACGCCACCAAGATTGACTGCAAGCAGAGCTTGGCGGTCCTGGCCAATTTCTGAAAGTATAAGGCCCACTTCCCCGCCCTGCCCCGTTTTTAACCTATGTACATATGTATATATATTTATACATATATAAAACCAGATTCAGTTGGCTGCTGTGGGCATGCCGGAACCTAGTTGTGCCGCGCCTCTCCCGCTGTCCACGCCACACACGGAGAGAAGAGGGGTAAGATCCAAGGACATCGGATGGCGCCTGAGACCACCAGGAACGGAGAAGAGCAGAGAGTTCAGTCTAATGATTGTGTTTTTTGCCAGCAGTGGGGTAGGGAGGTGCTGGGGAATACGTGAGCATCAGTTTACGATCATCTGTTGTTTTTCTTCCCCTCGTGTCAAGATGCATGAGAAACCATAGCTGCAAGACCCCATCCATCACTCATTGGTCAGAAATGGCTGAGATAAAGGGTTGGGGAAAGAAACAGGGATCTCTAAGTGAATCACTGGGAGATGCGGAATTAACTGCTGTCTCCTTGTGTTGCCGTCCCTTCACGCTCACAAGAGTGTTCAGGAAGTTAGAATGATTTCTCCCTAAGCTACAGGGGGACCCCTTTGTCCAGATTTTTCTAAAACCACACGAGTATCTTTCCAGAGGCGTAATTTCATCTAGATTCCACCTGGGAAAACGCTTGAGAAGTCAGCGGTACATGAGAACTAACGGTTCCCTTGTGTAAATATGTGGAATGATGATTTTGTACAGAAGCTACAAGTTGTAAATAATGCTAGGAAAACTCTTTGTTTTCTAAGAGGAAAAAAAGAATCTGTGCTTTTCTACTTTTATAATGATGAGTTTAACAGATGGTTTTCTCTGAAGATGAAAAATCCAGGTTGTTTTGTGTGCGCATTTTGTGTTCTCCATTGTGCTCCTCAAAAACTAACGCTGTCTCAGTTTTTTCCTCTTCCGAGCTACGGCCTGGCTCCAAAAGAGCATGAGAGGGAGAAATGAGAGATGCCACCTCTCCAGCCGATCAAAAAACCAGCCTGAGGGGGATGAGCAAAGCAAAGCCTGCCTTGGCGTGTTTCCTACCAGTTTCAGTGACTTTTTCCTGTGCAGAGAATGCAAAAGACTTACTTGTAAATTGCACCTCATTGTGGATGTGGCGACGTAAAGAGAATCAAATCAAGGCAGTAAGAAGGAACCACAGAGGAATTGAATCAACACACAATATGATCCTTGCAATCTCCTCCTTTTCTATTGTGTTCTGGAGTTGTCATGCTCAGTTTTTTTAAAAAAAATTATTTATTTATTTTTTCTCCCTCTGTCCTCAGTTCTTTACAGGTAAACTCAGAAAACGCACCACCCCATTTCCACTTTTCTTCCTTCACATTGTTTCAATTTTGTTTAAAGTTTTGAAAGATTGTCCAATTGTTTCTCTCCCTTCCCCATTTCTCTCTCTCCCCCTTCTTTCCCACCCTTAGTCTCTAGCCTTCTCATAATCCCTTCCCCACCCTCTCTCCTTTTCTCCTTTGCTCTAATTCCTCTTTTCTTTCTCTCTTTATTTTTGAACATGTGTAATTTTGGGATGTTTTGGCTTGGGCTGGATTTTTCAAAGATTCCTTTTTCCTTTACAGAAACCTCTGAATCTTTTTCCAACTGATTAAAAGCAAATTTTTGAAAACAAAAATGTGCAAAATCTCTGGTGTGTTGGTGTCGTAAGATTGAGCAGGGGGGCATAGGAACAAAACACAGGAACAGAGCACATGCAAAGGGAGATTCTAGCTTGTTTTCATCTGTCCCCCAGAAAGTAACAGGCAAGGGGTGTGTGATGTGTTTAGCTTCGCTGACTTGCAAAAGCTACCATACAAAGTGTTGGGACAGGGGAGAGAGGAGGAGGTTGTTAGAGGAACTTGAGAGCCTGCAGCCTTTCTGAGCTAGTCAGCTACATTGTTTGCAGCTTTCCTCCTTACATGGTACAGGGACAATGGCCTGCAATGCTTGCCATTTAGTCATGACAAACAGCCATAGAAATCGGTACAAGTAAAAGTGCACAGTTCACTTTCTTCTCAAAAGGTCTTGGTCATGACTAATGGTCAGAACAAGTTTATCTGCATTCAAAAGTCTTGTTTCATTTTGTTACGTAAGGGAGGGAAAAGGCCATGTCAGCCAAGCCACTTCCTTCCTGTCAGTTTGGTGTTCTCATTCCCATGGAAGGTG
Organism: Zootoca vivipara; assembly: GCF_965207765.1. Taxonomy (NCBI): domain Eukaryota; kingdom Metazoa; phylum Chordata; class Lepidosauria; order Squamata; family Lacertidae; genus Zootoca; species Zootoca vivipara. Next base: position 35,651,788 of record NC_142595.1, read on the forward strand.
TAGTTCCCAGTACCCCAATGTACTTATGCTCTAGTCTACCAGATGTATCCTGCCTGAATAAATGGGGAAAGGACACTGTAGTTCCTACTGTTTCCTCAGAATAGCTTAATGCAGTATAAGTATAGTACAGTCATACCTCATGTTACATCCGCTGTGGGTTATGTCTTTTCAGGTTGCATCCCGCGCTGAACCCAGAAGTCCCGGAATGGGTTACTTTCGGGTTCGGCACGCGCGCGCATGCACAAAAACACTAAATGGCACTTTGCACGTGTGCAGAAGTGCTGAATTGCATCATGCGTGTGCGCAGATTCGGCGCTTCAGGATGCGGCCTTTTCACATTGCGAAAGGGCCTCCGGAATGGATCCCTTTCGCAACCAGAGGTACCACTGTATCTGCAGAGTCTGAGCATCCTCCACCCCAGCCTTCCTCTTAAATCCCTTCTGTAGGTAGCTAGCCCAGGTTATTCAAGGCTAGTTCACCATCTTAGCTGTGTTCCTGCTGTTCACAATAATACAGTTTACAGGGTTTAGACCCCTTCTGTAGAGTGGATCTTGACTGCAAAGATGCTTACCTGCTGCTTGATAACAATTGCCCCAGCAGAGCCAGCTCAGCCATAAGGCAGAGTGTGCTGCTGCCTCAGATGGCAGAAGCCCCCCAGGCGCCATGCTCATGCATGTCCCATCTGCCAGCAGAAGAGAAGTGCCACCGCTATTGGCGCAGATTTTGGACAAAACCTGTCCATTTGAGGTAAGATCTTGTCTGAAATAAACACAATCTTGCGCAAAAATCACCACCAGTGTTGAAAGGGCACATGGTAGCAGCAGCAGCAGCATAGCAAAACTTCCAGTTTCGCCTCAAGCACCAGAACAGGAGATGCCACTCCTGTGTCTCAGTATAGATCTATTTTCAGAACCGTGGTGTAAAACCCATCGGTCCTCCTACCTTTCCCAACCTCACACAAACATAATGCCTCTACAGCCTGTGTACCTAAATCATTAATAGTTGGAATCCATGAGGAATCTGCTGGCAACCGTAGATCTGCCTTTGCCCGTGGGATCTTCACCATGGTCAAGTGGAACTTGTCTTTGTCCGGAGGAGGAATCACTGCCAAGCCCTTCTTGTTAAAGGCATCCTCCAAAGTCCGGGCCAGTGATCCCAGCCCAGGCGTAGGTGCTGGTGACAAGTAGAGCACACGAGAATGGAAAGCCTCAACCTTGTGGAAGGAGAGAAGCAAGGCTGGGGGCAGCAGGCGCTGGCTGTTGGCTTGCAGTTCCTGGAGTGCCCTAACAGCTTTGCAAATGTGTTCCGAGGTACCCAAGTGCAGCAGACACAGTGTGATATGCAGAGTAGGCAAAGGGGCATAGAACTCTTCTAGGTTCGGCTGAACCTCGGAGAGGGCGCCTTGGAAGAGTTTCACAGCTTCCCAGGTCTCTCGACTGGTGACTTGGATAGCTATGAAATGGGTGGGACGCTGTTTGCGATGCGGAAGGTGCCCCACCTCCCTGCTCTGCGAAGCTGTGTTTTCCTCATCTTCCACTATTGGATCATTTTCCTTTGTGGTGCTGAAGGCATCCAAATGATCCATTGCTTCCCCAAGCTCTTTGACAACATCCTGTCCACCAACTGTCTCGGCCACCTGTTTTTCTCTGGCTGAACCACTGACCGCCTCTTCTCCGCTGCCTTTAGCTGCCCCTGGTCCAACACCTCCCATCCCCTTTTCTCTGTCTCCATTTGAAGGATGGCCCTCAGCCTTTTCCTCGGTGGTTCTGGCTGCCTCGTCGACTTCCTTCATCACCTCCAAGATGGTTCTCCCACTTCCTGTGGACCCAAAGACATTGTCTGTGCGGCTCGCTTTGTCCCACACCATGCAAGTCTTGTATTTGAAATAGTGGATCCTATGTTTGGGGATAGCCAGCACGCCAGGCCCAGCTGAAGCCAGGTCCTCCCAGGAGAAAGCAGCAAAAGGCTCTTCCAATACCCCCAAGAACCGATCAAGGTAACCAATAGAAAAATGTTCAGCAGGCACCTGGGGGTCCCAGAGGAGACGAGAGATAACGTCCTCTGCAGTCTTCATGGGGGGCTTCTTGCCTTGTGGAGAACGACTGCGGTTGGCTCCGCAGTCTTCTGGACGAGGAGCAGCTCCCATGTCACCAGGGTGACTGTTCCGGCAGCGGGAACCAAAGCGGCAACGACCTTCTAGGAAAAAGCGGCAAGGGAGGTCGATCTCGGTAGGGGATTGTTCAGCTAGAAGAGAATCGGGGGCTGACAGTGGTTCCACAGGGCTATCAGGACAAAGGTCAGTGGGGGAGTCCTCAGGGGAGGGAACCAATTCAGCCATAGCTAAAAATGGGAATCACTCTATGGAAGAAACAAAATTATTTAGAAGACAAAAATTTTAGTGTAACCAGTTCTCACATGCTGTTCCTGAGACAATATCAATAATGGGTCATAAGGAGGGTGGCTGTAAGGAATAAGAGCCTGGGAACTGATATGCTGTCCCTGAAAAACGGGAGCGAGATGAGGTACCAAGTTTGCGTAGGGTGCTGCTGAAGAGTTGGAATTATGAACCAGGAAGTGTCTGGTTTAAATCCACCCTCACCTGTGAGCACAATGGAGGCAATATTGACATGCGTTTACAGGCATGTTAGGTGGATGGCTGAGCAAATACATGTGAACTTTGGACACTAGGTGGGAAAGGAATGTGGTCACGCACATCAATTAAGGTGGTGACAATTGGTTCTGTAGGATGTAGCAACCGGACTGCAATGAGTGGCACACTGTCTCTCCCTTAGTTGTATCTTATGAAATGTAGGGGCTTGAACCAGGAAGAATTCTCTGCCTCAAAGTCACCACAACCACCTTAAAACAACAACATCTGGGGAGGGGCCTGTAAGGCTTCAAAAAGAAGAGGAGGTGTGACACTGCTCACCCACAAAACCTCGCATTCAGTGGACTCTGAAGAGCAATATAATATGAGAGATGCTGCTGGTGGAGGCGATCTTGTCCACTGTGAAACAAGATAACCACTCCATGCGGTTGGGTAATGTTTGCCCTTGTACCCTTCCTGGGAAATACTGGTGGTGGTGGTTGTTTAAAAGAAAAGAAAAGATGTGATGCACAGGGACAGAAGTACTTGTGTGCATGCTCAGAATGATAACAGTAGAGGGAGGGGCAAAATAACAGCCCTGAGACATACCAGCAGGGTGTGTTAATCAGTGTGGCTGGCAAGAGGCAGAATTGCAATGAAAAGACAAAATGGGAATGTGTGAGGGGTGAATAGTAGGGTCCATTTAGGCTAGTAGGGTGGAAAGCAGCCTAAACCAAGACAATGACAGGTGGAGCCAACTAATTCAAGTCCCCCCCACTCCTGCTTCTCCTCCTGGTTTAGTTCTACAAAGGGCAATACTAAAGTGCAGGAGAAACAAAAGCCAGGGCCATGCCCTGGAGTGTTTTTAAGGAAGAAAGTAGGCAAGTGGAGGCTGGCTGAGGGAAGACTGAGGTTGGTGGGTCAGAATAATAATAATAATAATAATAATAATAATAATAATAATAATAATAATAAATTATTTATACGCCGCACATCTGGCTGGCTTTCCCCAGCCACTCTGGGCGGCTCTCAACAGAATATTGAAAACTCGATAAAACATCAAACATTAAAAACTTCCCTAAATAGGGCTGCTTTCAGATGTCTTCTAAAAGTCAGATAGTTGTTTATTTCTTTGACATCTGGTGGGAGACCATTTCCACTATAACAAACAAACAAACAAACAAACAAACAAACGCACTCCCTTAATGCCCCGTTCGTCTGGAAGCCCTCTTAGCAGAATGAAGCAAAGCATTTATGGGAAGCTCCTCCTGTATCGACCCAGCATGCGGCTCGCTGTTGTTTATTTATTGCCTGCGCATCCCACCTTTCCCTCCCACGCGCTCACGGTGGCCAACCTGTTTCCCCCCTGCGAGGTAGGCCCAGCCTCAACCGGTGAGTTTCATGGCCCAGTGGGGGGATTAGAACCCAGGTCTCGCAGCTCCTAAATCGACCCTCTTCTGAGCCTTAAGTAAGAAAAGAAAAGAAACGGCACGCGAGTTAAGGACGGGGAGAGCCACCACTTACCGTGGCCCGACAGACTTCCAGGGACTTCGTGGGCTGGGTGTGCCACTCCCCGACTTTGCTTCAACGCCGCCGCCTCCTCGCGTGCAACGAGCTTGTCTTCCTGGACAGATGAAGGAAGTTCGCGATCCCACAATCCTCCTCTGTTGTTATTTTATTTTTTATTTATTTGCAAAGTGTTGCAACCATTTGCACCCACAGCCAGCAGAGGGCGATGGCCCCACGCTTTCCTCCCTTCGTTAGCTTTTAATTTTTAACACGCGCCGCGCAGGCTGGAATCCTTTCACCGGGGTTTAATTTGCGCTGGGACTCAAGCTTGGCGCGCAGAGGAGGCGGCAAAGGGGGGGGGGAGGGTGGAGAAGGAAGGAAGGAAGGTGCCCCCGAGCATGGGCAGAGTGCCATTTCTTCAGCCCTGAGTAATTACACCCAATTCCCACACTCAGGATAAAAAGGTTTCACAAAAGCGGCAGGTGGTGTTCCCAGACCGGTTTGAGCGCTGACACCTCCTGTATATTTGTTTGCTTTTAAAGAAAACAAGCACCGCCTTGAACCAACGTGGCACTAGGAGTGGCAACGCACAAGGTGAACAAAGGGGGGCCATATGTCACACCCACTGAGGAGAGCCCCCTGGACCCTGCTGCCATGGAGGGGGGGCGCCCTGAATGTGCCACCCCCACCACGGAGCATTTCTTAACCAAAGGATCCTCCAACACAGACCAACAGACCAAGTGATGCTGTCCAGATGATGTTGGACTACACCTCCCATCAACCCCTGAGCCAGCATGGCCAGCAAACATAGGAGGCATTATGGGAGTTGTAGTCCTGTCACATTCAGGGGGGTGAGGGACGACCGCATGGGTTACCGCTGCTTTAGGCCTTGGCTGAAAATTAATGTCGATACCCAGGCCCAAAACAACTGCGCCCGTTTTGCTGTAATTGGAGAGAGCTGCATTTCCTCTTCAGGGATTTTCCCGGCTGCCACTCCTCCTTTCCTCAGGGATCCTCCGTCATTTTGCTGCCCCAGAGGCCCTTCTACTTCTTGTTGGACGGGGCCAGTCCCTCCTCCCTCAACACACAGGTGCAGTTGATTGGAGCAACCGCCATCTTAAAACAAGATGGCGCCACCCTAGAGCCGTTGTACGATGCCACCGCCCCTTCCAGTGCATATGTTGCGCAACCCACTGGCTGAGTTGGGGGGCCTGTTGCAGAGGATGTGGGGCAAGAATAACCCGCTTCTACATTGTACACCCGATTTGTCACCTGGTTGCCTTATGCCGACTGTGCCAATCTCTGTGCCCGCTTCTGTTTGGTGAAGAGCGGAGGCTAAAATCTGCATTAGCCACAGAGCTACAGAGTGGCACGTATTCTGGATTAATTAAGATGAATTAACGTGACTCACAAGGATGTGGAGCACCCCAGGTTCCCCCCTGCTCCTGCTGTGCCCCGTCCTATAGAATTGAACCCATTCAGTATTCAGCGGTGTGAGTTTTGTATACATTAACTGAATGCTGCTCCCTTATATCAGGTGGGTGGAAGCTTTCCTCTCCTTCCCTGTCAAAAGCCACACTCACTCAGGGTAATCTGCCATGGCTGCATGCTGGCAGCAACCAGGATCCAAGCCAAGTGGGGGAAGAAGGCACCCTTTCCCCTTCTTTCTCCACCCATTTTTTCCTCTGCCACCCTCCCCTTGCCACATGCATGGAATCAGGGCAAGGACTGCAGGTTCCTGTCCCTGCCTTCCCACCCCAAACTTATAGACTAGGAGAAACCCTATTGCAGGCATGTGTTTAGCGGCCTGCTGCCAGGCAGCTGTATGTAACCCTGTAGATCAACCAGTTTAAGTTACCAATACCTACCTGAATGGCAGCTGGATGCAATAACCAAAGTGCAATAGATAATACGATGGGCTACATGAGTAGAATTAGTGTGCAGTGGGGCTAGTGCAGGCATAGGCAACCTTGGTGTAACGAAAAAGGTCCTCCCACTCTCTATTACTAAAAATGCGACACAGGAATCCAGGGGTGAAACCACTACCCCCCACTTCTCCTGCCGCCTTAAAATAAACCCCTGTTACTTGGGTTCCTTAGTAAAGAGAGTCTTCCAGCTTACGTGGCCTGGTATCTTGATAAACTCTAGGCTGTTTGACGGAATAACCTCCTGCCTACAGTAAAGGGTCTCAGTCAGATTGATTCCCCACTGCAAAAGTTTGCCCTTTCCACTCTGGCAACTTTGTAGCACCCCAGGTTATCCTCCTAAGCCTCCTCCGTGTAACTCTAAGACACAAACCGTTGCCTCTATTCCCGAGGTAAGTTTTGTCCTCTATTGAGCCACCACTTCTGTGAGTTTAGATACCCAGCTGCAATAACTAAGCACATCCACTAACATTTAAGAAAGCTTTATTTAGACTAGATGACTTTTAAATGCGTAATGGTTTCATGTGTACAGGCTCTTAGATCATATTCTTAGTTTCAATTAACAACGGCTAGATAATATAATTCAATTAAACTCCTCAGAACACTTTAAGATCTCCTACGCCTACCCACACTCTCCCTCGCTCCCACAACCCTCTCCCCAGAATTAACTGCCTCCCATTCCTTTTAAACTCCTGACAGTCCCGCCCCTCAGGAATGGAATGCGTCATTTATCCAGGAGGTTGGGGTTTAACTCTCTGCACCCTGGGGTTCTTTTGCCCACCAGGCCAATCCGTCACACTTGGCTCTCCAGATGTTTTGGAACTACAGCTCCCATGATCCCTAGCTAACAGGGGCAGTGGTCATGGATCATGGGAGTTGTAGTTCCAAAACATCTGGAGAGCCAAGGTTGCCAATGCCTGGGCAAGTGCTTCATTTAACCAGACAGTGGAGGCTGCTTCCCTAGGGCAAGTGAGACCCTGCCCCACCAATCTCAACCAGTCCAAGGGGTGGCTCTGCCTACCAACTTCCTCCTTAGTCTTAGGGTTGCCATGGTAGAATTCATTGTAGAACACATGCAGGTGAAACTTGGAAAATTAGAATATTGTCAAAAAGTGCATTTATTTCAGTAACGCAATTTAAAAGGTGAAACCAATATATGAGATAGGTGCATGACATGCAAAGCAAGATGTGTCAAGCCTTTATTTGTTGTAATTGTAATTATTTGTCGTTAGGCAGGTCAATTATAAATGGAATGTAATTAATGAAATGTAATAGCAATGTTTATTTTTGTATTATTGTAAATATTTGTTTTATTACTGAGGAATTTCCAAAAGAAAGCATTTGTAAAAAAAATAAAATAAGTTGCATTACTGAAATAAATGCACTTTTCGACGATATTCTAATTTTCCGAGCTCTGTATGCACCATTCATCAAAGGATATCCTCCCTAAAGAACCTTGGGAACTGTAGCTTACCCACCACAGAGCAGACAACTCCCAGCCATTTTACTGTCAATGAAGCTACAGTTCCTTCCCAGCACTTTTAGCAAACTAGAGCCTCGCCCCTCCAAATCCCTTATGACTTTTAAAATGGTACTATAGTGTTTTTTTAAATGTATGGTGTGGATTTTGCATCAGGGGCTGCATCTGTACCCGAAAATACAAACACATTTTCTGTAAGGCATTTTTTGAGTCCAGGATCAGAGACTTCCACCAACTGGAGAGGGGCTGTGAAGAGGGAATTTTGATGGCTGGACTCCCATCCATGTATCTCCCAGCTGGTGTGTTTCACAAGTTGCCTTTGCAATGGTTTCCTTTATCCTGTCAGGCCTGGATTGTGTCAGAGAGGGCCCCTGATCTGTTTATCCCCTGGCAGGAAATTCACAGCTGGGATCGACCAGCAAACAGAGGCACCAGAATCCTAGATAAGGCTCCAGAGATGTGTTACAGCTGGAGTCTACTGGCTGGCAAGGAGGAGGGAGGTGGGGGTAGGGAGCATGTCCCACAAATGCTTTCACTTTGATCCCATCCCCATTGCTGGAAAATAAGAGGCTCTGGCCTTCCTTGGTCTGTGGCGAAAGCTAAAACGCAGCATCAGCAAGCTGGAGAGGGTGCCCCGTTTTGCTGGGCTGAATGCAAAACTTGGCCCCTCGCAAAACTTGCAATAAGCGATCAAGACGACTTCGTCTTCTTATTTCAAAGCATTCTGGCAGCCGTTCTCAGGCAGCAATGACAGGGCAGCAAATTGTTTCTAAATAATAAATAAATGTGGATTGTTACTGCTGGGAGGGGTTTTTCCTGCCCCAGATAACTTGATATGCCCAGATTCCAGAAACATTAAGATGAGGATATAAATATCTGTGTGGTAAACATGTAAATATTTCTGTTAGGCCAGCAAAGTGGAATGAGAAACAGACAGGAGTTAAGTGGCCACTCACACATAGCCCCCCCCCCCCGACAAAAAGAGAGGGGAAAGTTGGCATATTTGCATTTTTTTAAAAAATGTGTATGCTGGTTTATATGTACACAGATGAAAGACTAAAAACGACTGTTAAGTTAAATAGAAATACCACAGTGGGGAAGAAGACTGTGGCACCCTCACCTTGTGTGTTGGGCAATTGCAAGATCCCTGCTCTGCCTTAAGAGTATTTATCTTTAAATTGTGCTTATTTGGGGGGCGGGGCACTGTAGCTCTGCGGTACACCATACACTTTGCATGAGGACTTTGCCCCAATGCTCCCCAGTGCAGCACATCCTCTCCTATGGGAGATAAGTAAAACAGTATCCCTGGCAGAGAGAAGAGGGGGTTAAACATGCCTCTGGTGATCTGGTTCAGTGCTGAGAAAGCAGGTTTTATTTATCTTCGTATCATAGCTGCCAAGTTTTTCCTTTTCTCGCGAGGAAGCCTATTCAGCATAAGGGAAAATCCCTGTAAAAAAGGGATAACTTGGCAGCTATGCTTCGTATGTGCATGTCCTGCCTTTCTTCTGTCATGAAACCCAATGAGGTGTTTGTGTGGTTACCGGCTGGCCACCCAATCAACCAGTTGGTGGCCTCAACTGCCTTCAGCCCCATAGATTTGTGCCATTCTCTCTCTCTCTCTCTCTCTCTCTCTCTCTCTCTCTCTCTCTCTCTCTCTGAGTTTCAGCACTTCTACTTCCTACAATAGAACTGAAACAAACACTATTGAGAACTGCCTTTTCCTATATGCCTAGCCCCACATTGTGTTTGCTTCCTTGGTCACACCAACATGTGACCAAGAGATAGAACCGAAGAACACAACTGGCTTTTTGCTATATTTTTCTGAATAAGTTCTTTCTTTCTTTTTTACAGCTCTCTCTCTCTGCCACCAGTTCTGCTTAACTCTTCCTAAAGAACGCTTCCAAGGTGCTGCATGATGAAACAGGAGGAAATGTCAATTAAGAGGCATGTTGCCCCTGAGTGCAATGTATCAAAACAAACCTTCCTGCCATGCATGTTCAGATAGCGCTCCGATTTAGACAAGGTTGCACAACTGAAGATCGCTGTAGAAGCATTCGAGGACTCCTAAGTCTTCCCACTTCCCAATCCTCACCACATCACCATGCCTTGCGAACGGACGGAAGACAAGAGGTAAAGTGGGGCAAAACACCCTGTGTGCCATGCTAGACCTAAGGAAGAAGATTGCTGGCAAAAATGGGAGCAATAACATTAACTCACTGCCAGAGCTCAAGTTCTACACCCCCATAGGGTTCCAGGTTCACTCCTTGATGTCACTAGTTAAAGAAGTTTTTTTTTGGGGGGGGTGTAACAGGCTAGAGAAAGACCCCTCTCCTCCTTGGAGCACAGGTGCTACTCAGGGTAAAGAGAATTGCACTAGACGGACCACTGATCTGGGTCAGCATAAGGCAGAGACATATATTCTTTTGGTGAAAGGGTTAGATCTCATTTGAACAATGAGATTAATTAATTTTTGCAACAGCTAAACACTGCAGCTAAGGGCGTATATACATAGATAACTAAAATGGAAGCACAGGAATTAATTGGATCGGCTGTAATTGTCAGGATACGCCCATTGGTAGGCAACCCGCATTGGACTGTGCAGATGAACAGCAGTTGGTGCAATCCCCATGGAAATGCTATTTATTTGTTTAACAAAATGCATATACCGCTTGGTTGTAAGAGAACTTTGAAGGAGTTTACAAATATATGTAATATGTATTAAAATTTAGTGAATCAACTTGCTGTGCTGGACCCAACTCACATTGACCAGCCAACCTCCAGTGCTGTAGGGAACTGAGATCGTGAAGAGGGATTGAGGGAAGGGCTGAGAAAAATATCCGAAACTAGTTTGCTTTTAATTACAAGAGATATCAAACACTTTGGTCGCTGTACAAATATTCTGCTAAGTAGGATCAAAATTAACATGATTCCGAGAAGGGGGAGGTGCTACATAGACATTTTCTTACACAAAAATCCATAAAATGAGAGCTATTATAAAATAATAAATGTACATATAAAACCCTCTTGCTGCCTTGATCAAAGGGATTGCGAAAAGGCAGCAAAATCTACAACCTAGGGTTCACTTGGTGGGGGGGGGTGAATAAATGAGGATAACAAAGAAATCTTTTGCCCTCCCAAAGGGAACAGAGATCAGAGTCCAGCCCTCATCTCTCTTGCAGTCTGTGGCTGGACCTTGTTGATGCATGCTTGGAATAACTTTAAAAATATATACATATCAGAGACACACGGTCACTGCAGGAAATCATTTTTCACATTTCCCTTTTTAAAAAAGAGAGAGAGTCCACAGTGAGAGGGGGACAACTTGAGGTTACGCAATAAGTTAAGGCATAAAACAGGAAATATATTTTAAAACCAATGAACTGCCCACTCCCTTCAGAGAAGGAATCCACAGGAATTCCAGCTCTCCAATTAAAAGGCTCTTCAGTTCTCCTACAAGCACAACCTTCTCCAACTCTGGTCCCAGCTTTCGCGCCGTCCTGTGCAATTTTCAGGATGTGCACGACTCCACTCCCTCTCTCCTCTTTCTGGAGCAAATCCACATTGCAAATAGGGTGGTTTAATAGTAATTCCTCTCCCCCCCCCCGGGAACCCTTGGGAGTTGTAGTGTACATGGCGTTGGGTAGAGCAATCCTACAGAGGTTATTTTCCCCCACCCACACAAAACAACAATCAATCAACACTTTATTACAGTTGCCAGGATTGGGGAGTGGGGAAGCTATTAAAGTGAAACAAGCATTGGAATAAATTTATTAGATGGTAGTGTAGATATACTCCCCCCCCTCTTTTCCACCCCACCCATCTTTCTACTTGCCTTCTCCTCCTCCTTCTCCTCTTCCTCCTCCTCCAGCAACCCACTTCTTTTGGGTCCCAGTGCATATTCACTGAAGGCCAGTGTGCTTGAGCAGCCCCCATAAATGGCGGCTGCAGATTACATTCAGCAAGCCCAAGCAGTCAACGCTTATTATAGAGGGCCGTGGGGATTCTACCCTCTGCTTTCTGTGACAGACCTCATAGATTCTGGCTTTAGAAGGCTACTGTGGGGCATTATATGGCTAAGATTTTCGAGAGAAGCAGGAAGTGTGGCTTGAGGATTTCATTATGGGTTCTTCTACCTCCTCACCCCAAAACAACTCCAGCAGAGAATGAGCATTCTAGACTAGACTCTTTGGGAACTGGCGGCCCTCCAGATGTTTCTGAACTACAACTCCCATTTTCTCTGGCCATTGGCCATGATGCCAGAGTCCAAACATGTGGAGGGCCAGAAATTGCACTTCTCTGTCTAGACATTCTACGGTATCGGAGTTTCCCTCCCTACTGACACTACTCTTACTCAGTTTCTGGGAAATTCAACAGAATTCCTTTGAGCTCCTTAACATATTAAAACCTTCCCTCCTTTCCCAGATGGAGAGGCTTGGGTAGCTCTAGGTTTCGCCACGTTACACACCAACTCTTTGGCATCGAGTCCCATTCTCACAATCAGTAGCTCCTTGCTGAGAGATGCAGCACACCAGACCTGCAACTTACGCACATTTAACTTGCTCTCTCCCCCCCCCTCTTCTGTTATGCACTTGGTGGGGAAAGATGTTAAAAGGGGGGCGGAATGGGAGCATTGGGGGGTGGGTGGAGAAAACTTTGGCAATCCCACCTGCTATTGCACCCAATGCGTTTATACTGTATGTGATTTTGGGTTTATGCACGATCCCCGGAATAAGTTGCAGGTCTACTGTATACCGGTATATTAAAAGGCAAATCTTATCACTGTGCATGGCAAGCAAACACCGTAACAAATGCAGTTCTTGGTGACATTAAAGAACAGTCCTTCTACTACTTTCAAAATTGCCATTTCACTAACAAGAGCACAGAGATCTGGGTAGGAAAAAAATGCCACCCGAAGAGTCATACAAGCTATTAGTCCCAGAGCTGACAGTGAGAACGTACAAGGTACCACCATCCAATTTTCTTACTGACACAGTGGAGTCTTGTCCCCATTATGTGGGAAGCTTAAGAAGCGGCAAAATCCCTTTGGGGTAATGCAAACTACCGATTTTGTCCCAGAAGGTGAAGAACTCTGCATGGAAGGGCACTGTACAATCCAGTTACACCTTTTCAACTGTGATTAACGAATCTGGCGAAAGTTACACAAAGCGTAAGTAAGAAACAAACACCCGCAAGCACCTAGGGAAATAAAAAAGCAATCGTTTCCCATCTTTTAAAACTGACTTGCTGAGAGGTGGTGATCTAGGCTGCGTTACTTATCTCACCATTACAGGAGTTTGATGGTGGATTAGCAAGCTGGTCGTTGGCACCAGAGGAAGATGTGGGAAAGATAGCACAAGAGAGACAACTGGGGATTTGGTGAAGGGATAGCTTAACTTCTCACCAAGGACCAACTGATATTGTGCGGATGCTCAGGAGACAAGACGCGAACGAAAACAGATTTCTGCCAACAATATCCATGTAGGAGGTTTTAGGAAGAACATCTGTAAGAATGTTATTTTTAACAGAGGGACGGAAGACCAGGTGATTAGGGGGTGGCTGGGGATCTGGCCTTTTTATTTGTTGTGGATTTTTTTTTAGTTTAAAAAAGGAAGGTCTGTCAGTATCAGCCAGTAGATCCCCCTCCAGTTATTATCCTCTCTAGCCCACTAAATTGTATCCAGCTTTTAAAGTACCAAATTTAGAAGGCTGTCCAGTTCATGTTTGATGGAGAGGTGTTCTGTTGATGCAACCCTGACCCCATTATAGCTTTAAACGGCAACAACCGAAAAAAATAAAAAATAAAAGATTGTGTACTATTTTCTCAGTTGTGCATTTCCCAGTTTGGCCATTGGCAAATAAGTTTACAAAAAGCTACTAATGAGACAACATGTGTGTGTGTGTGTGCACAGATATACACAAAAAATGTAAACACACACTTTCCCACATGTATCTTTGTTAGTCATTTTGGTACTTTGGTCGACTGAAGAATTGGGGGGGAGAGGGGTTGGGAACCCACACCTTTCTTACAATCTACAAACTCATTTCTGCTTAGTCGCCTGCAGGCAATTGTTACAGCCACCATGGGTGACTAGGTGAATTGCTCAACAATTCCAAGAACTGTAAAGAACTGTTTACACTTTTGCTCAACCATCAGTTCACATTACGCCCAAGTAATTCCTCTTTCCTTCATCATAATCTCTTGACTGGCCCTTTGAGAAGGGAGGTGAGAAAGCTCCTCTGCTTTCTTTCACCCTAAACAGCAAACCCATTGCCCTCAACTTCCTCCCCCAAAGCTTCCATTGTCTTCCTTCCCCTACATCAGTTTCCCAAACCTGGGTCTCCAGCTTGGACTACAGTTCCCATCATCCCTGAACACTGGCCCTGCTTGCTAGGGATGATGGGAGTTGTAGTCCAAAAAAACAGCTGGAAAACCCAAGTTTGGGAAGCCCTGCCCTACATTGTCTTCCTATGCTGAAGCAAAGATGGCGGCTCCACTCCATTCCCCGTACAGAAGTCAACTTGACTTGCAGTTTATTTTTACTTCAGTGCTGATGAGATGGGATCCTTCACCACCCCAAGGAAACAAGCCAGATTAAGGTGCTCAGGGCAGGTCACATGGCAACACAGGGGGGGGGGTCTGCTGGCTCAGGAGGAATAGCCAAGGCCTGCAGCTTCTGTCCCTCAGCATCTGCTGCCTGAAGCAGCCTCTTCACTCTCCCCAAGAGCAGGGCCAGCCATGGAGGCCTTGCAGTGTTGTCAGTCCTGCTGCTGCTGGATATACAGATACACTGATGAATGAATGAATGAAGAGAAAGAAGTAGCCAGTGAATGGGTATCTGGACAGACAGAAGAGCACCAGGGTCAAGGAGTGGATGAGATTAAAAAGAAAATGGTGGGCAGGCAAATAAGCAGAGGGATAACTTCACACTGCTGAATATGCTAGTGGGGTAAGAAAACAATATAATGATTGGCTAAGTAGCTGGACAGGTACATCAGAATACCTCCTTCCCTCCATCCTTCCACAAACATGCCAATTTATTTCCAACCCATCTGTCAAGTTATCAGCCCGCCTGCCCTTCCAGCACTCTCAAAAAACAGTTCCAGGTTTAGAGACTGAAACCAACAGTACAAGTGTAGGAGAGGGAATCGTCCTTGGCAAGGTAGCCTGATGGATGGTTGCATAAAACAACGGAGAAGTGGAAGGTGAGACAGAGATGGTATCAGTGGTGCACAACCTTGGATTCTGAGACGCCTTATAACCAGGATGCATTTTTAGTGCATCAAAATATCTGTTTCATCCCATGCCTAGGGAGGGAGTACAATAATAGGTCAGTGTGTGTTTTCTCAGTTGCACAGTGCTTTTCTCACACAAGAGAAGGGAGACGGCAAGAATCACACTGGAGGTACAGCCTGCCTGCCCCTGTCCATTGTCCTCTTGAATGCAACCACGAGAGATTTGAGATCAATGGCTCTTTGGGATGGGTCAAGCAGCAGTCATCTGCAGACAACATTTGGCCCATGGACCAACTCACATCAGAGGGGCTGAGAAATTCTGCCAAAAAAGGGCAGGAGTAGTGCTGGGGTGGGGGGCAGCTAGAGAAACCAAAGCGATCGAAACCAATACCGCTCTTCTTCTTTCCTATAGTCCAATCTCTTCGTCCTGTTCATCCTCAAAACTGTAGCCCTGCCCTTCGTCGTCCTCCTCCTCCTCTTCTTCTTCTTCCTCCTCCTCCTCGTCTTCTTCACCACCGCGATGGAGGTGCCCCTTTGGGCTGGAGCTTTCGACCCTCAGCGGTTCTTGTTCCTGCCCTCTGATGCTGTCCCAGTCTTTGTCCATCACTCCCAGCACATCGTCCAAGATGGAAGGCCCCAAGTCCAACTGGAAAGAGAGGAGAGATTCAGCATGTTCCAACGTGGGGCTCTCCAAGGGGAACTTCTGGGGCAGGTCCCAGTCCCTTCCGTTAGAGGGCTTCTGCCGCTCTGCCTTCTCCGGGGTCTGCAGGGCCACAAAGCTGCCATCTGGGGTCGACGTCGCCGGGCTCTGAACTATGCCATTCCCGCTCCCGGGGGGAGACAACAGTTCAAAGCGGGCATCTCCAGGGCTAGAGAAGGCCCCAGGGGACACATCGGGAGGCAGCCCGTTGGCCTTGGAGCCCCCGTGGTTGCTGAGGAAAGACGTGTCGCCAAAAGCATCTCCCCCACGGCCGATGTGCATCGTGTGCCGGAAGTCACCCAAGGGGGCGCTGATCATGGCCCGGTCCAAACGCGGCCGCTTCTTGGAGTGGGAGACGGGAGACTGCTTGAGGATGGGCATCTGGGGATGGGGGGAGAGGAGAGAGAGAGAAATGTGTGAGAAGGAGAAAGGGCTGTAAGTTTCCCAACGGAGCCAGCATAGCCTGTCTGTCAAGGCCTGGGAGACGTGGACCTGAGTCCTTCCAGCCTCTGCCACAGAGTCCTCACTTGACCTTAGGGCAACTCACTCACCCATCTTGGTCCCCAGCCACAAAATGGAAACAATGGCCTACCATACAGGGCTTTGTGGAGACACACATTGAAACTATATAGAATTCGCGGTTGTCTTGGAGGCTGCCTATCAGACTCGTATCCTGCCCTTTCTTCCAAGGAGCTCAATGGAGGGCTACCCCAGTTTATTTGCACAACAATCCTGCAAGGTAGGCTACATAGAGAATTTGCAACTTATTCTGAGGCTATTACCAAGTAGAGGTTTAAACCCAGGTCTGTATCCTTGATCAATCCACTTTACTCCACTGGCACTAAGGGTAGCGACCAGAGGCTCCTTCCCTCCTTTCCCAGTTCCTGGCTGAGATTTCAGAAGCAGAGCCTGGATGAACGGCGGCAGGAACTGTTCCTGCCCCAGCGTAGGGTGCTGAGCTCCCACTCTTGCAGTTCAAAGGGCAACAACTTGTTCAACCCGTTCCCAGATCGAGGAACGCCTAGGTTGCCATGGGAGCTGGGACTCAGGACGCCTGGGTTCCTTAAGAGAAGGAGAAGGTTGGGGGTGTGGAGCATGGAGGAAAAGGGTGGGGGCCAGTGCTGGATTTAAGTATAAGCCAAACAAGCTATAGCTTAGGGCCCACTCTCTTGGGGTCCCCCCAAAAAATTAAAGGAAAAAGAAACTTGGATGTACATTTCCAAAACATAAGATAAAAAACAAATAAAATAAAACCTACATACAGCAACAGTGTTTTGTGTTGTGTAGGCTCCAATGATGTAAGTCATGGGCCCCGCCTGCTAGCCTGCTCCCTAAAATATCATGGGTTTGCTCATTTCTATATATAGGGTGCCCACATTCTGCATGGACTGATTGCATGGCAACATGTGCAAAGGGCTTTAGATACCTATTAAGCCCATAAATTACCATATAGCATATATTCAACACCAAAAAACAGCGACCATTTGTTGTTGACAAAGGGCCCGATTACCTTCAGTAGCTTAGGGCCTCATCAAACCTATATCCGGCCCTGGTGGGGACTGCTAAAATGGAAAAGACAGGAACTGGAAATCTTTGGCTACTACACTTGATCTTAACCAAGAGGCCAAGAAGTGAAAGACAAGCGGGGTTTAGTTAGGATCACAGCTGAAGATAATGGGATCATCAGGACACCACAAGTTTAAGCACGGGAGAAATAAGTACCATCTGGGGACCGAGCCCAAGAATGGGTAGCCAAAAAGGAAACATTCTCTCCCTGTTTACCCCAACCTCAATCTCCCTCTTGTCCAACTTTTAAGTACCGCAGAAGAAAGAACCTATTTTTTTGTACACTGTACTGTGCCAGACACATGGATCAAGGCTGGTTCACCCATGTGCTACTAGCCCAGAGATGGAAAGAATAAAGAGCCCCTACCAGGGAGGACGCAGGTGGCGCTGTGGGTTAAACCACAGAGCCTAGGGATTGCCGATCAGAAGGTCGGCGGTTCGAATCCCTGCGACGTGGTGAGCTCCCATTGCTCGGTCCCAGCTCCTGCTAACCTAGCAGTTCGAAAGCACGTCAAAATGCAAGTAGATAAATAGGAACTGCTACATCGGGAAGGTAAACGGCGTTTCCGTGTGCTGCTCTGGTTTGCCAGAAGCGGCTTTGTCATGCTGGCCACATGACCTGGAAGCTGTATGCCGGCTCCCTCGACCAATAACGCGAGATGAGCGCCGCAACCCCAGAGTCGGTCACGACTGGACCTAATGGTCAGGGGTCCCTTTACATTTACCAGGGAGGAATGGTAATCTAAGCTGATGGACTAAGCAGAAATGGCAAAGCTGACTGGAAAGCTCAGGAATGAAGAGGACAAAAACTTTAAAAAGGAATGGGGAAAATTTATAATCTATTTAAGAGACCATTGCAAGCAGACGAAGACATTAGCCGAATTTTAATCTCACTTGTAATGTAACAAATATTATGGGCAATATGGATTGATACAAAATGTAGATTGTCGAATAATATGCAGTTGTAAATGCTGGCAATAGGAATCATGAAGGGGGTGGGGGGGAAGCCTTGAGATTCAGAGTAATCTCTATGTTATAATTTTATATTGGTAAAATCAAATAAAAAAGGCTGGCTCACCCATGGGGATCATCCTGACATTGATCCCCCCTCCCGGTTCTTGATGCAGCTCTTCCTTTAACCCCTTCTTCCATGGCAGGGAGGGGGGGAGCTATTTTGGGGTCTGCCTCAGGTGTCAAAATGTCTTGGGCTGGCCCTGACGTGGATGGTGCTTTGGAGATACACACAGGAAGGTGGGACTCCTGGGTACTCCCTGCCTATTGCATGTGATGATCTAAGGCAGTGATGGCGAACCTATGACACGTGTGTCAGACGTGACACGCAGAGCCCTCACTGCTGGCACACGCCCCATCGGCCCATTCACGTTATTGTTGTCTCCCCCCCCCATTTGTTCTCCCACTCCTCCTCAAACTACAGCTTGTCCCCAATCATTTTTGTTGTTGTTGTTGTTGCTGGTAGCCAGAGATTGGTTTTTTAACCCTTTCTGTGCTGTTTTTTCTGACGCTTTGGCAGACTATGTCAGTGCTGCGTGTTAGTTCCAGCGAAGGTATTATTCGTCATTTATTTCTGTTCTCTTTCCCCCCAAAAATGTGCAGCAGCTTTGGGGCATCCCTCCCCCCAAAAAAGCAAAGCAACTTTTGCACCCCCCAAAAAAACCTCCAAAACTTTGGTCAGCAGCTCCCCCAAAAAGCTCAACAACTCTGGGCACCTTGTGATAAATAAGGGTTTTTTGGTTTGGTTAAATAATTAGTTTTTGGGTTATTAAATACAGTTATATATTACAAATATACATTTTTGTTATTTAAACTATAAATATCATGAAATTACGTTTTTTTTCTCTCGTAGTGACACACCACCCGAGTTATGCTCATTTTTTTGGCGAATTTTGACACACCAAGCTCAAAAGGTAGCCCATCACTGATCTAAGGTGTGATGATCTAAGAGCCGGGGATGATTCATGCTTTAATGGGGAACAGCAGCAGCTGCGCTGGGGGTAGGAGAGGAAGTCTGGGCAAGTACTGGGGAGGGGAGGGGAAGGAGGACACTGAGGAGGAGGTGGAGGCCAAGTTAGAAGGAAGCAGACAAGGTCTCTCCCTGCCTCCGAAGACCAGAAAGCGCTGACACAAGTGGAAAAAAGGGCAGGGAGGGAGAGTCGAGTCAGCACAGGTGGGAGAGAAAGAGAAACCCAAACACATTAGGAGGCAAGGAGAGAAAAGAACCCAGGAGTCCTGGCTGCCAGCATCCTTTCCTCTCAGCCACTCAACACCACACCCTTCCCACAGAACACAGGAAAGGTAGCTGACTGCCAATCTCCTAGCCAGCTCTTAACTCTTCAGGTACCAAAAAACCTTTTCAGAACCTGGACTGGGCCCTTTCCATATAAGGGAAATTTCACTTTTTAAAACAACAACAACCCTGAAATGTGCATTAATATCTACAATAAGAGGCAAAGTCTAATGGTTCTGAATCTTGCCCACTCACTCAGTTCCACCAACATTTAGATAAAATGCTGGCTCTTCATCATGCCTCAGAAATGCATCCCTCAACTGTGGGGGCATGCTCCAAATATTTGGCACAACTATTTGCAAAATGTGGTCTGAAGCTCAACATCAAAAAAACCAAGTTCATGGCCACTGGTCCCATCACCTCCTGGCAAATAGAAGGGGAAGAAATGGAGGCAGTGAGAGATTTTACTTTCTTGGGCTCCTTGATCACTGCAGATGGTGACAGCAGTCACGAAATTAAAGGACGCCTGCTTCTTGGGAGAAAAGCAATGACAAACCTAGACAGCATCTTAAAAAGCAGAGACATCACCTTGCCTACAAAGGTCCGTATAGTTAAAGCTATGGTTTTCCCAGTAGTGATGTATGGAAGTGAGAGCTGGACCATAAAGAAGGCTGATCGCCGAAGAATTGATGCTTTTGAATTATGGTGCTGGAGGAGACTCTTGAGAGTCCCATGGACTGCAAGAAGATCAAACCTATCCATTCTGAAGGAAATCAGCCCTGAGTGCTCACTGGAAGGACAGATCCTGAAGCTGAGGCTCCAATACTTTGGCCGCCTCATGAGAAGAGAAGACTCCCTGGAAAAGACCCTGATGCTGGGAAAGATTGAGGGCACTAGGAGAAGGGGACGACAGAGAATGAGATGGTTGGACAGTGTTCTCGAAGCTACGAACATGAGTTTGACCAAACTGCGGGAGGCAGTGCAAGACAGGAGTGCCTGGTGTGCTCTGGTCCATGGGTTCACAAAGAGTCGGACACGACTAAACGACTAAACAACAACAATTTTTTTTATACCGAGTGGTTAGATATGCTGATGGTTTCCTTTTTTTCGTTATGTATTGCTTCTTTCACTTATTTTCTCATGTGCTCTGAACTGCTTTGGGCACAACTTTCTGCTGGAAAAGCAGCAGGGGGGAAACCAACATATGTTTTTGTGGAGGTCAGTAAATTCCATAAAAAATAAATAAATACTGAGATATGTTTGGCGGGCAGCTCAGTCTCAGCCTCCAGGCCTCTCTACATGACCCTCAAGACTCTCCCCAAGGCACACCCCTCACCGACCCTCTTTTGCACCATCCCCTGGTGTTTTTGCCTGACTGGAGTGCCTTTGAACTCTGATACTAATGCTTCTTGCCAGCCTAGAAAGAGGATAAAGGGGTTATGTGGCAAACTGGCATTTGGTGCTCCACCCACTTTTTCTCCTGGCCATGCCCACCACTGGCATGTGGCCCTTGGAAGGCTCCATAGAAGAGAATGCGGCCCCCAAGCTGAAATGTTTCTCCCTTGCTCTAAGGTTGAGCTCTGGTAGCGTAGCCCTCACAAAGCAATCTCTTCTTGACTCTGTCCATCCCTTATTCTCCTTGGCCACCTCTTCCCACTGTCAAGACTATACTGTAAGACCCTTGGGGGCAGACACCCAGCTTCACTGCTTAGGTTAAGTCAGCAATGCACCGTGGCGCTGTGGGTTAAACCACAGAGCTTAGGGCTTGCTGATCAGAAGGTTGGCGGTTCGAATCCCCGTGACGGGGTGAGCTCCCTTTGCTCGGTCCCAGCTCCTGCCAACCTAGCAGTTCGAAAGCACGTCAAAGTGCAAGTAGATAAATAGGTACCGCTACAGCAGAAAGGTAAACGGCGTTTCCGTGTGCTGCTCTGGTTCTCCAGAAGCAGCTTTGTCATGCTGGCCACATGACCTGTACGCTGGCTCCCTTGGCCAATAACACGAGATGAGCGCCGCAACCCCAGAGTCGGTCACGACTGGACCTAATGGTCAGGGGTCCCTTTACCTTTACCTTTACTGTACTTTATGGAATACAACCCAGTCTCGACAGGGCTGCAAGGTGGATCTTTCCACCAGATCCAGCCCTGCTTAGCTTCACGAATGTTGAAGTTCAAGGCAGCTTTGGTGAACTGACTGCTTCAAAGCGGCCACATCCGTCATATAACTTCTGCCAAAGTGCTCTTTGCCTGAACTGGCATATCTCCCACCCCAAGGCCATAAATGATAAACACCAACCCTGAGCCAGCAACAACAGTGCAATGCCCCACTAGATTATTATTTTTTTTGGGGGGGGGGGAGGATGAGATAGAAAAGTCCAGCCTGGTCAACATAAACCTGGTTAAATGCATGCTCTCCTCCTTCTAAGCTGGAGTTTACATGAAGACAGCTAAGTGCTGGGACAGGCAGAGCGGGAAGACAAATTCAAAAGATGGCTTTTAAAAGAACAGAAGAACGGAAGATCACTAAACGGTGCAGGTAACCTGTGGATGGGAAAGAGATGTGGCACTTGTGTCGTTAACTGCAGCCCAGGAGAGATATACATATCTCAGGAGAGCGTACATATAACAACCAGAATAGTATTGGGAAAACTACATTGGAAGTTGGGTTTGTTTTGGGGTGTGGGTGTGGGAGAAGAATCACATCCCCCCAAGTATAAAAGAGATTGCATTCACAAATCCAGCTTGCCAACAGCTGCTCACTGGGTCACCTGTGTCAAATTCAGACTCACCTCCAGGCGACTAGCAGGAAAAAGGGTTATGATAACTTGTTTGTTTTTCATGAATGCCCCGGTTGACCAACATAGTCTGGGTGGACAAGTTAGCTAATAAGAAGCAGGGGGCAGTTTGTGGACGGGAAGTTTTCTCTACACAAGGCTGATTTCAGGCAAGAGGTGTGGGGAGGGGAGGGGAGGGGATAATGCCACAATACCCTCCCCACCACCAGCACCAAAAGTGGATTCTTGGGAGCACGCACTAAAACGCATCAATTGTGCATGCAATAACTTAATGGAGAGACGGGGAACAGCTGAGATCTGGAAGGGCTGGGGTCTGACATGGTCCTGGCACGAACCCAGAGGCTTATGCTCCAGCCTCTTGGGAGAAGATATCTATTCCCTCCTTTCCCCTCCATGTTTCCCTTCTCTGCGGATGACAGATACGGTTACTAGCCCCGGAGTACGATGACGGAATTTCCTTTGGTAAATGAAATGAAGTCCTTTGAAAGGCTCAGATGTGGCCGGGGTTGAGGAAATGATCGGGAATCAGGGGGAAGGGGGGGTGTCCTGCTCTACAGTCGTCTGGCTCTGCCTGCGATGGGGCAGAGCCATTTAGCCCGGACACCTGGGTCCCCTGGAACGGAACAGCAAGCAAGCGAATGCAAAGGGGCAGGGAAGGGCTTAGCAGCCAGGACTCTTCTTGGAAAGGGACGGGATTTAACTAGGTTGTTGTGGTGGTGGTGGCGGTGAAACCAAGGTGGGTGTTCAAACGTGTGGGTTTGCTGGCAGAACGGGTGCAAATGAAGTCCCCTGTACTGGCTTACAGGGGTGGGGGAAAGCCGGGACTCCTGGGTTCTTTAGGAGGGGGGGTCAAGAAAGGGGGCATAGGGGAGGTTTACCTGCAAGCCAGGAGTTTTGATTGCCTGTGGAGAGCATGCCAAGAAGCTCAGGCTAGGGGGCCTATTTACTTTAGCCCCAGCCAACACCCTCCCCCTGCTCCCAGCCCAGCCGCTGTTTGATTTATGGCCACTCACTCATTCCTCCTGCCAGACACACACCCCTTTTGCTACACAAACGGTGGCTTCTCTCTCCCCGCCCCCTTCTCTCCTGGGAAGAGGCACCCAAGGGATGAAGACCATCTCCACCCACCCACCCACTCTTTCCAGGAGAGAGAGCCACCCAAACCTGCCCACCTCACTCGAGCCCACTCCCCAGTCCCACAACACAACACAGGAACCCCACAGCTTCCCCTCTTTCCCACCTCTTCCAGATTTCCTGTGCCTTGGCTCCTAAACCCCAGTCCTCAGTTAGAGGACCCAGGAGTCCAACTTCCCTGCCTGCCGGCTCAAAACCGCTAAACCCCACCCTGCCTTGTGGGGGAGCCCACAAGGAAGGCCTGTCTGGCAGCCACTCCCTGCTGACCCCGCAATCCTGTCTCAGGGAACTCAGGAGTCCAGACAGCCTGCTGCGCTCTCTCGCCTTCTGACTCGCAGCAGTCGGCTGCGAGCTGTCAGTCGGCACAAAGCATTGCTCAGAAGCTCTCCCAGGCGCTAGCGAAACTCACCTTTGCAAAGAAAACACTCCAACGTCCTTTTCCTTTTCCCCACAGCTCAGGGTGACTCACAGGACGGTCCTGTCGTTCTTCCTGCTTTTGTAGTCGCCCCGATCCGCTGCCTCCGCCAAGAGGCAGTGCCAAGTGAACCAGAGCCACAATACGCGTATATCCTTCCCTGGCGTTTGCAGTTGGATCCTGTCGCCACTTTTGTCTAGCTAGGTCCGGGAAGTTCGCTCGCAGTTCTCCGAAATCCCCAGCAAAATTTCCTCTTTTCTCTCTCCTTTCATTTGTCCGCCTCTGACACTCCCTCCTCTCTCTCTCTCTTTTTCACCCACTTCTTCTTCTTCGTCAGGAGCTTTCACTCCTCCCTTCTTGGGTGGTGGCCCGGAATTTTATTTATTTATACCTGCATTAGAAAGATGAAATCGTAGATGTCACAAGCTCAAGCAAAACCAAACACACCGCTTGCCCCAAAGAAAAGAAAGAGGGGGGTGGACACAAGCCCCAAATTGGGGGTGGGGGTGGGGTGGAGAACACTTGGGATCCAGGAGCCAAAAAAAATATTGCCCCAAGAAGAGGGGAGAGGAAATTTGAAAAACACAAAAAGCCTCTCCATTGCCTTATAAAGTTCACTGCATTCCTGAACTTCCGGACTTGGTTGGCGTGTTTGGAAACCAGGCTAAGCGCCGGATTGGGAAGGATTGGTGAAAGAGCAGAGGGTTGCAAAGAAGGGAATTTGAGAAAGGAAGCATGTGGCTTTAAAACAAAAGTGGCATGTTGAAAAAACAACAATGAGGAGGTATGGAAAGAGGGAAATTGAAGTGGAGGATGGTGGAAGGGAACAGGGGAGAGACAACTGGGAGCAAGATGGGGGGGGATGGAAGAAGACTGATGGAGAGGGCAAAGGAAGCCCTAAGCTATATTGGGGCATGGGGCTATCCCATATTAAGGAAGCAACAACTTATGCACTGAAAATCAAACAGAAAAGATAATAGAGTGCTAGGGACACAAAAGACGACCAGGAAGGGTGATGCAATCAGAAAGGATGGAGGAGTGGGGTACCACATGACTGTGGGGGGCATTAAAGTATGGATACGAAAGATAAACCCAAGGCTGTGGGTTCTGGCCAACATTCATTTTTTAAAAAACAAAATAGGTTTCTAGCCCTCATGATTGGTTTTGCTGATGGTTCCCATTTTTCTGTGCTATATACATTATCCCCTTTCCCTTCCCTAAAGGTCTCCTTACGCCCAAACAATTTACAGTACCATATTCTAACTGCTCCGTGGATGGTAGAGGGTGCAATTTTTGCAAAAACTCAACCACTACCTTCAAAATTAAGCAAAGCATGCTCATCATAAAATCTAAGCACATCGGCGTAATTAGTGCATCTCATTGGCACACAACAATAGGCAATAGGCACACAACAATATGAGGGGAGATGTGATGGATAGATGAATTGTTCCATCTTACTGGTTCCTAAGTCCCATGTAAAAGGCTCCCCACAAGCAGAAAAGTAGAGCAGCAAGGAGAGGGCTTGCAATACAGCTCCTCCTGTTGAAGCACAGGCTCTCTTCTTGCAGGGACTCTGTGTCACAGGAGGCAAACCTACCATAAAATTGCACCCTGTGGCCTTCTCTTTAATTCCAGGTGTTGCCAGGAGGAGGGTCAGAAAATTTGAATGCAGTTACTTTACGGTGCAAGGCATTATGGGTGTTCAGAGGCACTTGCCTCTTTGTCACGAACCTGTGGCTGATGATCACCACAGAATCCTGGGACCATCAGCATTGAAAACCCTGGTATCTAGGATCTTAAATGTATCTCTTTACCCTGGCCTTTGACATCTGAGATGTGTGTTTCAGGACACACACACACCCTATATGTAAAGGTAAAGGGACCCCTGACCATTAGGTCCAGTCGTGACCGACTCTGGGGTTGCGTGCTCATCTCGCATTATTGGCCGAGGGAGCCGGCGTACAGCTTCCAGGTCATGTGGCCAGCATGACAAAGCCGCTTCTGGCAAACCAGAGCAGCACATGGAAACGCCGTTTACCTTCCCGCTATAGCGGTTCCTATTTATCTACTTGCATTTTGATGTGCTTTCGAACTGCTAGGTTGGCAGGAGCTGGGACCAAGCAACGGGAGCTCACCCCGTCACAGGGATTCGAACCACCCTCCACTATACCTGTGACTATAATCTTCCAGCTGCGTTTAATTCTGAATTTTAAATACCATTACCCCATCGTGGGACCTGCTGGTGAAGCGTGGGTAATAACAATAATTTATTTATACCCTGCCCATCTGGCTGAGTTCTCCTAGCTACTCTGGGTGGCTTCCAACAGAACATTAAAATACAAGAATCTATTAAACATTAAAAGCTTCCCCAAACAGGGCTGCCTTCAAATGTCTTCTAAAAGTCTGGTACAGCAGTTGTTTTTCTCTTTGATATGTGGTGGGTGGGTGTTCCACAGGGCGGGTGCCACTACCGAGAAGGCCCTCTGTCTGGTTCCCTGTAACCTCACTTCTCGCAATGAGGGAACCGCCAGAAGGCCCTTGGTGCTGGATCTAAGTGTCTGGGCTGAATGATGGGGGTGGAGATGCTCCTTCAGGTATACTGGACCGAGGCCGTTTAGGGCTTTAAAGGTCAGCACCAACACTTTGAATTGTGCTCGGAAACGTACTGGGAGCCAATGTAGGTCTTTCAAGACCGGTGTTATGTGGTCTCGGCGGCCACTCTCAGTCACCAGTCTAGCTGCCGCATTCTGGATTAACTGTAGTTTCCGGGTCACCTTCAAAGGTAGTCCCACATAGAGCAAATTGCAGTAATCCAAACGGGAGATAACTAGAGCATGCACCACTCTGGCGGGACAGTCCGCGGGGAGGTAGGGTCTCGAGCCTGCGTACTAGATGGAGCTGGTAGACAGCTGCCCTGGATACAGAATTAACCTGTTCCTCCATGGACAGCTGTGAGTCCAAATGACTCACCTGGTCCTTCAGGGGCACAGTTACCCCAGGGTATTATTTTCAACTTCTGTAGTGTACAACAATATAGAGGCACACTTGTTTTTGTGCAGAACACATTCCCTTTGCCATCAGATATACCCTTTATGCAACTGGGATCAAGGAAGACTGGGCTGAAGATCAACAGATGGAGCTCCCAGACTTATTTCCCTACCACAGGACTCCTCTTTTCAGAGTTTATGCCCTGACAGGCTGTCAGATGGAAGGAGATCTGCAGTCC
Source organism: Zootoca vivipara (assembly GCF_965207765.1). Lineage (NCBI taxonomy): Eukaryota > Metazoa > Chordata > Lepidosauria > Squamata > Lacertidae > Zootoca > Zootoca vivipara. The sequence continues at coordinate 35,678,599 of NC_142595.1, forward strand.
TCCCAAAGTGAGGATGGATGGATGGATGTAGCCATAGGGGCACAGACAAAAAGTGAAGATTGGGAGAAGGACGGCTGGTTGAAAGGAGAGGAGTTTGGAGATGAATGGTTTAAAGGGGGAGGCATGATCGTCTGCTAAGATTAGTTAGCTTTAAGAAAAACAACCTTTCGGGAGGCAGATCTATGTCCGCATGTGGGACGCAAGGGGTGAAGGAGGTCGTTGCACATACCGATAAATCTCAGAGTCAAGAACTTTTTATCTCTATTTATGAGCATCAGGTTCAAAGCTTATGTTTAACAGTGAAGTAGACAAAAAATGGGGGAAAGAGACAGAGGGCAATCATAGGAGACAGCGGCCACTATTCTCTTCCTCCTCTTCCATCCCCACCAGACATCTTTGCTCCTCATCTAATGGCAACATCATTCATATAAGGCTTTAAGAAAAAAGTTAGTATTTCTCCATGCCCAGAAAGGGGCACACACAGCCCACCAGAATATTGTGGCAGATTCTGGAGGTGGAAGAATGAGCAATGGCCAGTTCAGGCTGCAAGTGCGAGGGGCCGTGTGTGTTGCCTTCAAGCAAGAACAGTAGGCAGAAGGCTGAGCATTTGCTAAAGAGGTTGGTATTCCGCATATGTAGCAGAGCAGTCCTAACATTTAGATTTTATGAATGAAATCATGGCTAAAAACAAAAACAAAAAACAGTGTTCAGAGGATTTGAGAAATCTGCTGGTCATCTTATTTATTACATTTCTATCCACCCCCCCCCCCGGTTGAACTCAAGATGGCATACCAGGTTCTCCCCCATCTCATTTAATCCCAACAGCAACCCTGTGAGGTAGGTTAGGCTGAGAGGAAGCGATTGACCCAAGGTCCCCCAGCGAGCTTCATGGCCCAATGGAGGATTTGAACCCTTGTCTCTCAGGTCCTACACCACACGGTCTCTCTTACTGGACTATTTACATTTGAAGGATGGAGCCGACAGAGGGGGTTCCAATGGCATAAAGGATCAGGCCACATCTGGCCCATGTACCACACTCTGGTACCCACTCCTCAATCCCACCCCTGATTTAGAAATAATGTCATTTATTTGAAACTATTTTAAGGCATTTGGGGGGGGGGGACAATGCCCATCCAAGGTGGCTTACAGCCATAAAGCCAAGAAGGAGCAGAAGAAAAAGAAACAGTTAACGCAGACGATTTAAAACCAGAAATAGCTTGGCCCATCTCCTCACGAGAATAAGAAAGCCAGGAAAACATGGCTGCAGCCCAACCAAGAAAACACCACTCCTGGAAGGCCAATTGGAAAGGGCAGATCTTCAAGGCCTTCTGAAAACCCCACTGCACAGAAGTCTGAAACTCCCTTCCATTCAACGAGGCTAGAAAACATTGTTCCGATAATGAGACTAGATTAAAACAACAGCGAGTTAAGGCATTTTGCAGCCATGAGCATGAGCAAGGCAAAATATTGGGGGAATGATAAGGAATTGTCAATTAAGGGGGTGGAGGCGACAGCAGCCAGTAACATGAGCAGAAGATAACAATTAGCAAATAAATAATGGGAGATTTTGGCAGCAGCTGAGGATGAGGGACTGGGACAGGAGAGTTTTTATTGAGTACTGGAAAAAGTAATCAACAAGACAAATGAAGAGTTTTCTCTTTAAGTTTACTGGAAACGTGTGTGTGACTTTTTGTTCCTTTAGAAAATAGAAGCAAAAGGGGGGGGATGATTGCTCTTTCAGCAAACTTGGACCTTCATCAGAGAAGCAGAGAGCGCTGCCTCCTAACCGCTCCTGCTCCAATTTCATAAAGTCAATGGCATTTTCCGCCCATGGATGTTTCTGCTATCAGGGTCTTGGCTGTTCAATTTGCTGTTATCTGAAATGCTTCCTTTCTGTTCCCCAACACACTGATGCAAAATGATGGCACTGCCATGTGACTCATTGGTCTCTATCCATGATGGGATAAAAAAGGACTAGGGAGAGATCATAGGCCTGGACCACAGTGAAGAGTCTCGGGAAAACTGGGTTTTGACTGGGAATCACAAATGGAGAAAGGGTTGCTGTAGTCAGGTCCTGCTCGCCGGCTTCCCACAGATATCTGGTTGGCCAGTGTGAGAACAGGATGCTAGAATAGATTAGCCATTGGCCTGATCCAGCAGAATCTTCTTACATGCCATTTGTGTGTGTGTGTGTGTGTGTGTGTGTGTGTGTGTGTGTGTGTGTAAGAAATTGAGGTGCAATTCCTGAACTCTCTGAATGGGTTCCAGTCTCTGAAATACAAGAACCACTTTATCCAAGTTGCTTTCGTGTAAGGAAAGAGTGGAAATCCTGTGTCTAGAGTTTGCAGCTACACAGGGTGTAAATACAACTGAGGGGGGACCTCCTGTTCACGGAGGTTATGACCAAAGCTTATTCTGGGGTGCAGGGGCTTGGCAACTTGTTCTTATTCAGGCTGAATTGTCAAATAAAGAAATGGGAACCAGGAGCCACCTTGAGACTGGTCCAACAAGCTGTGGAGGAAAAGTTGCAACAACTGCCACCTATGCGCACAGCGTTTTGCCTAAACGCCTGCTTTTGTACACCAAAAGGGCTTCCTTGTAGGAAATTGCTGAGAGTTAAAAGAGCAGCGCGCCTGGGATCAGACCCCAAAGTCCAGCAACCCACCAAATGCTAACATGTGAAGAAGGTCTAGCGATGAGGATGGGGTGGAAGGGTTTGGACCTTGGGATGAGTAGGGAGGTGTTTGGAGTCATAGTGAAGCGCGGTGGATCTGGTGCAATGAACAGCATGCCCAACGCATGGAGTCTGTTTGATTTGCTCATGCTATTCTGTTAAGTGGGACGTACATCGATGATGCTATAAAAAGATGGCGGCTCGGCTATGGTTTCAGCTCCCTGTTCGGTCAAGGACACGCTGGTTTCCTCGAAGGCAAGTTTCCTCCTGACCACAGCTTCCCCATCTGAATAACTCACTCACCTTCCACAAGCGCCTAATACAGAGTCAGATCATTGGGTCCACCTAGTTCAGAACTGTTTACACTGACTGGCAGGGACTCTCCATGGCTTCCAATGGGGGCGTTCCCAACCTGGCCTGAAGATGTTGGGGAACAAACCTGGAATCTTCTGCATGCAAAGCAGATGCTCTGTCACTGAGCTACAGCCTTTCCTCTGACGCAAGCATTTCATGCTAACAAGAGCACTTTCATGAGGCTAAAGCACAGCATGTGTAACTCCTCCCAGCAGAATCCAAAGGCTGCATTAGCGATGCCAGCTAAACAGAACCTCCATGTACATAGAATCATAAGTTGGAAGAGACCACAAGGGCCATCCAGTCCAACCCCCTGCCAAGCAGGAAACACCATCAAAGCATTCCTGACATATGCCTGTCAAGCCTCTGCTTAAAGACCTCCAAAGAAGGAGACTCCACCACACTCCTTGGTAGCAAATTCCACTGCCAAACAGCTCTTACTGTCAGGAAGTTCTTCCTAATGTTTAGGTGGAATCTTCTTTCTTGTAGTTTGAATCCATTGCTCCGTGTCCGCTTTTCAGGAGCAGCAGAAAACTAGGGGCAGGCTATCTCTGGGGACAAACAGGGAACAACTCTTGCCTTTGTGACCTGCTTAAAGGGTTCTGGAGGCATCCTTGAAAACAGGATGCTGGGGCTAGGTGGAACTTTGGTCCAATTCTGCAGGACTCTCTAAGGGGAAGAGAAGCCAGATCTCGGATTTCTCTGGGGAAACAGCAAAGTCTAGTGTGTGCAGAGAATCAACGTGGAATAAGGAATCAAAGCAGATCATGTATCAAAACATTGTAAATGAACCACATTTTTTAAAAAGACAGCTGAATTAACACCAGCAGCACTAAAAGAGAGATACAGAGAAATAAATCAATAGGAGCCGCAATACCAAAAACAAAACACAAAAATCAATTAACTAGGCAAGCAGGGACAACAAACCACATGACTGCAATTCAATCAGCAGTGACAGGAATCCAGATTTATATAACAAGCAGAGGCTCCGCGGCACCCTTCCCCCGCCAAGTGCCCTGGAGACCTGGAACATGCTTTGAACATGCTGTGTGCCATGTGATCCTCAAAGGCATGGCTGGAACAGCACAGGCTTGTGCCCAACTGAGCAGGTTTTGCCAGGGAAAGTGGATGGGCCTTGCCAAATGCAGATCAATGATCTTACATATGCACACAGCAAGAATACAGGAAAATCCACACCTCTGCACAGCACTGCCAGCCCAATAACAGACAACTTGAAACTCAGACTTTTTACACACAAGTGCACACTGTTTCGCAACCAGCGAAGTGGATTTTTCTGGGAAATTTCAAATTGGATAATTAGGCTAGTTTGCAGGGTAACATGCCTGAGGAAATTTTCTGATGCTCTAGAGCAGTGTTTCCCAACCTTGGGTCTCCAGCTGTTTTTGGACTACAATTCCCATCATCCCTGACCACTTATCTTGCTAGCTAGGGATGATGGGAATTGTAGTCCAGAAATAGCTGGAGACCCAAGGTTGGGAAACACTGCTTTAGAGCAGTGATGGCCAAACTTGGCCCTCCAGCTGTTTTGGGACTACAATTCCCATCATCCCTGACCACTGGTCCTGTTAGGTAGGGATCATGGGAGTTGTTGTCCCAAAACAGCTGGAGGGCCATTACTGCACTAGAGAGTCACTTAATTTACAGCAGTCACAAAATTAAAAGATGCCTGCTTCTTGGGAGAAAAGCAATGACAAACCTAGACAGCATCTTTAAAAGCAGAGACATCACCTTGCCGACAAAGGGCCGTATAGTTAAAGCTATGGTTTTCCCAGTTGTGATGTATAGAAGGGTGAGCTGGACCATAAAGAAGGCTGATCGCTGAAGAATTGATGCTTTTGAATTATGGTGCTGGAGACTCTTGAGAGTCCCATGGACTGCAAGAAGATCAAACCTATCCATTCTGAAGGAAATCAGCCCTGAGTGCTCACTGGAAGGACAGATCCTGAAGCTGAGGCTCTAATACTTTGGCCACCTCATGAGAAGAGAAGACTCCCTGGAAAAGACCCTGGTGTTGGGAAAGATGGAGGGCACAAGGAGAAGGGGACGACAGAGAGCGAGATGGTTGGACAGTGTTCTCGAAGCTACGAACATGAGTTTGACCAAACTGCGGGAGGCAGTGGGAGTGCCTGGTGTGCTCTGGTCCATGGGGTCACGAAGAGTTGGACATGACTAGACGACAACAACAACAACATATTTACTTGTATTTGGTGAACAAAGCTAAAAACTCTAGAACTGCCAAGCTTGCTCGATATCCAAACTGCAACCAACACCTGTTAATTGTTACTGATCGACTTAAAAGTTTTTTTCTGCAAAACAAAACCAAGGTTTGGAAAACTGACTGTCCCCACATTGCTGTGCGAAACTCACCTGTCCTATGTATGAACCAGCCATGTGCATCACTGCTCCCCCACACAATCCTGAACACACAGACGCACACGTGAACCTTTCAGCCCAATACAAAACAGCCAACACCCTTCCTAAAAGGTACTGGATCCTTCAGGACGACCCTTCCTGACAAATTTGCTCATGTTCCCCTGCAAGTGTGAACATGCACATACAGGAGGTGTGCAGGTACCCTTTCCAAATACAGTTGCCTCCAGCGCTAGCCGGCCTCCCGCTGCCTGACATCCATTTCTTCCTAACTGGGTACTGTATATTCTGCCTTTGGATTTTTTGTGTGTGATTAACTTCTCTCCTTCTGTTTACAGCCTCTTCTCCCTGGCTCACCCCATTTGCTCACAGTTAGTCATCCACAGGCAATTCTAATCCACACTTCCTCTCCCAGCCAAACCCAGCGCTTGGAGGACATAGGGAGCACAGAACTCAAAGACTGCCCGCAGATCTCCTTTGGTCTCTAGAAACGTTCCCACGACCAGATTCTAACTCATTACTACTCTCTACATTCCCTTTCCTGGCTCCCTGTCATTGTGGCTTCAACCCACTAGTCCATGCTGCCTTTCCACCAAACTCAGAAGAGTCTTGAGTCTCTGGCTGCTCCTCGATCAGAGGAGGAACCGCCCCAATATGCACACCGTGGTTCCAGCCCAGTAGTCCAGAGAACCCAGGAGTCCTGGCTCCCAAACCACTTGATCTTCAGGAGAGTATCCCCGCTTCTAACCCACTAGGCAACACTACCTTACCAGAGAATCCGGCGTTCCCTGCCCCTTTCCCCAAGGACTCTCGAGCCTACTCACTCCCTTTACAGAAAGGAACCCAGGAGTCCCGGACCACGAAACTCTCAAGGCGGCGGCGACACATACCTCTTTCCATCTCTCGAGCAAAGGTCCAACCACTCGGCTCAGCTACTCGACTCCGCTTTACAGCTCTGGCAAGCCAGAGGTTAAAAGGGACGGGCGGGTCTCACGCCGCGCCCACTTTCCCTTCCCAGCTCCACTTTCTTAAAGGGATATACCAGGACGAATTTGGGAAGAGGATTGCATATCAATAACTAAAAAATAAAATAAAATAAAATAAAGGCGGCTGTTGGGAAAGGAATTCCTTTAAAGAATACACACACGATGTTGTAGCCGGAGGGAAAAAAGACTGCGGAACTCAGAATGGAGGCGGGTGGGAGAATAGAAGAAAGTTAATGCTGGAAAAGGGATTCCCCCCTCTCTCCCTTCCCGCCCCCACCCCCACCCCGGCGGCTAACCCAACCCTAGGATGGAATTTCCTGAAAGTTCCTTTCCCAGGGAGAATAATCAGTTCCAGATGGGAAAAGTGGGGGGAGAGAAAGAGGAATTGGGAGAACTGATAGGAGAAGAGAGGGAGAACAGAGGAAGAGAGGAGGTTGGGGGCAATGTGAGAAGGGGAAAGGGGAGGGGAGCCCGGCACAGGAATGGGGGAATGGGGAGGACTAGATGGAGAAAAGAAACAGAACCTAGATAATGGAGGAGAGAAGGCAGATATTGGCGGCCGCTTCACACGCGCGCAGCTTCACGTGTCACACACGCGCGCTGCAGGGACGCGCGGCTATTGCGGCGTAATACGGCCAGCCGCATCCTCCCAGCGCTTGGGAGCAAGCGGCTCTTTTGCGCGCATGTGTAGGGTCACTCATTCACAGCGATGTGCTTCATTTCACAAACTTTATCAAGAGCAACGGTGAGGGTTATTGACAGCAAAGCAAGTGTTGTGTGTGTGTGTGTGTGTCTTGTAATGTGTGAAGCGACAGTGAAGGAGTTAAGAAAATTGAGGGGAGGAAGGAAATTGAGGAAAGGGGCGCAGTGAGGGGGGGGGGAAGGCCTTCCAGATGGTGGTTTTTGTTTTGTTTTTGGGTGGGATGTAAAGGAGGGTTAAGAACACAAGAGCCCAACTACACAGCATGTTGGTTATGCATATGTACACTTAAGTGCAAGGTGGGGTTTGTTTTGTTTTTTTCAACACCAATTGCCAACAATTGGAACCCCAGCATTGGGGGGGGGGGTCAGGGAAGGGAACTGTACCCCTCACCTGTATTGTGGGGCTGAAGGCTCCTGCGCCTGTAATTTACACAGGGGGAAAGCTCCCATTGATGTTAATAGGATCACCAAAGGTCTACCTACGTTGGCATCATCCTTCCCACAGTGGCCAAGCAGGTGTCCATGCGAAGCATCCCCAAAACAAGGGGGGGTCAGGAAGGTGCTAGCTTTCTTCTCCTACAGTTGTTCTGTATTATGTATTCAATCACATGCTGCCCTTGAATGTGACTCATATACTTAATAGCTGTCTTACTCTCTCTTTTAAGCCATCTCAAACAGTGGTCCTTGCTACATCTTGTGACCAGGATGGAATTCCACAGAATAATTTTGTCTTGAGTGAGGAAAGGCTTCCTTTGGTCTTTCCTGAGTCTCCAGTCGGTCCATTTCATTGGATTACTCCCAAGGTCGGGCATTAGGGTTGCGCGCATGGTGTCCCAGGCAAGCCAAACAGATGCTTCAGGCAACGGTCCTTTAATTTATTTTTTAGGAGTGCTGGAGAATCGGTGTGCAATCTGAGCTCAGGGTCAGAGCACGCAGAAGGCCTGCCTTAAAGCCTCCCCAATAAGTTGATTGCAAAAGTGCAATTTCAGCCTGGAACTTTCTAGCTAATTACCTTAATCCGTATGCTATGCTTGTCGGGGTGGGTGTGGGAGATGCAACCTTAGAGCAGATAGCTGCAGATTACTCAAAGCAAACACACAAAGGCATTCATTATTACAGCAAAAGCAAGGCTTTGATCCCCCAGGGATCTGGCAGGGCACTGTGAGCACAGGATGTTGGACTAGACGGGCCTTTGGTCTGATCCAGCACAGCCAGAGACAGAAATTCAATCACGCAGGCCTAGATTGGTCCTGTGCCACTGACCATTAACCACCACATGTTGTAGCAGTGGATTCCATAAATCATTTTCATGTTGTATGAAGGAATATTTTCTTTGCTTCCGAGTCTACTGCAAATCAGTTCCACTTGGTGACCCTCTGTTCCACTAACTACGACGACTGATGGAGAAACGCTTATATCTATCTGCTTTCGTCATACTATTTGTAACTGTATAAACTTAATTTATTTCTGTGTAAACTAAAAAGCTCAAAATGCTATTATGGGTTGGAGCCAGTGCTATTGTCCCGCTCAGAGCAGACCCATCAAAATTAATGAACATTGCTAACTTAGGCAATTTAAAATTAAAAGGAGAAAGAAGTGCTCTGAAATGCAAATCTGTTAAAAGGTAATAACTAAATAATAAGATTTAATATTTGATGTTTACACCTATTTAGTAACAATAACAGTTACTAAGCATTTAACTTGTGTGCATTCAGTACGCGCTTGGCAATAAAATAAATAAAGCGAGGACAGGCGTCCAGGAAAAAAGACTTTGGTAATCCTACCCACCAATGTGTTTTGACTATAGGAGATGTTGGCTTTAGGTGCGATCCCTGGAATGTAACCACCACAAAAAGTTTGGGCTTATTGTATGACACACTTCAGGGCGACCCTCAAGGATGTTGACTGCTTGCTTGCCTCGTGTTGTGTTTCAGTTGGTCCCTGCTAGGCTCTTCTGGGGACCCTGGGGGTGTTGAGCCAAACTCCCAACTCTCCAAAGCAGCTTGCTGGCAAATCTTGCTGTCATAGCAATGGCTTCCTCCTCATTCCACATTTTCCTCTGGGTTGGCAATGGGGTGGGCCAGGCAGCACCCTCCAGGGCAGGTTAGGCCCCAGCCAACATCATCATATGCTTCATTCCTACACCAGTTTAGTAAACTGAGGAAACCGCTACCAATTTCTCCTGCTGCGCAACAGCATTAGACATTGCACTCTTCCTGGAGAAGCCAGAAGCTTGCACTCCCAATGTTTCCTCCCCTCTGTCCCAGATAAATCCAGGGTGGTGGTGGTGGTTGTTTTAATGGTAGATTTTCTGTCAAGATACAGTTGACTGAGCTGCTGGGGGGTGGGAATAATTTTTCACTTTCCCCCAGTAAATCAATGCCTCCCAAGCAAAGCTGATGGCAGGAAATGTATTGCAGGCTCTCCTAATCCACCCCCTGGGCCCGAGGCCTGCAGATTTCCTGCGCAGAATCTCCATGTATGAGAATCTGAGGAGGTAGAGAGGCCTGGGAAGTATGTTGGGGGGGGGGATAGGGGGGATGATGAGGTCTGTAGATAAAAGGACCAACTTCTAACATTTGACAGATATTTGAGAGAATTTCCCAAGAATGGTTCCAAATAATGAAAGGGTGGGTTGGTCCATTCCATGGTAGCTACATCAAAGCTCACGAAACTGCAAGGTACTTGTAAATTGCACAGGGAGGCAGACCTTTTGTCTGAGTCACGAATTGGCCTGAAGCGGTGCAAAATTATTCTAAACAAGTTACTATTAACACATAAAAGTAAAGTCAGTCCCCACAGTGATGCAGTTAGGAAAAGTTTAGGCCCGAGAAGATGGGCTCAAATCCCCATAAAGTTCATTAGGTGGCCTGGGGTCAGTCCGTCACTATCTCCCTGTACCTCACAGGGTTGTTGTGAGAATAAAAATAGGGAGGGGGGGCGAACCACGTGTACCAGCCTGAGCTCCTCGGAGTACAGGCAGGATTAAAATAAGTAATAAAAAATAATTACTGCATAAAGTTTACTGGCCTCGCCTGCCCTCATATACTCATAATTGTTCATTTTTGGCCTGAGAGAAATAACAAACTTTTGTAAGGTGAGCTGGCAAATATATTTGCATAACTTACACCTCCCACCTTCAGCAGAAATGTATAATGGCCGCCTGGAGGCAACTCTTAGCTCCTCAGAAGCACTCAGCCAAAGGGCTGTTTGCAGGCTTGTATTGACAGAGCAGCGCGCTTTGGAGCAGACATAATACACCCTAAAGAAGCTTGTTTGATGGAGTCAGAAAACTGCATGGCACCTGTGTCTGTCTAGAGCAGGGGTTCCAAACTAAGGCCCGGGGGCCAGATGCGGCCCAATCGCCTTCTAAATCCGGCCCACGGACAGCCCGGGAATCAGCGTGTTTTTACATGAGTAGAATGTGTCCTTTTATTTAAAATGCATCTCTGGGTTATTTGTGGGGCATAGGAATTTGTTCTTATTTTTTTCCAAAATATAGTCCGGCCCCCCACAAGGTCTGAGGGACAGTGGACTGGCCCCCTGCTGAAAAAGTTTGCTGACCCCTGGTCTAGAGCAGTGGTCATCTGCAGCCACTATGTGGCTAACGGCACTGTTGGTACTTTTCTCTGTGGGTAGGTTTAGTCACATTATTAGAGCTGCAGGCTCACGCAGTAAACTACAGTATTAAGTGGCCACAGTGCAGCTATTGGTTGTATGAAGCCATTTTTTATTTGTTACATTTATATACCACCTTTTTCTTACAAGGATCTCAAGGTGGTGTGTACGTGGTCTGCCTCCTTGTCATTTCATCCTCACAAGAACCTTGTGAAGTAGGTTAGGCTATGAGATGGTGACTTGGCCCAAGGTCACCCAGGGAGCTTCATGGCTGAGTGGGGATTCGAACCCTGCTCTCCCAGATCCTAGTCCAACACTTTAACCGTTACAAGCTGCCTCAAAGGGTAGCTGCCTCATGGGGGGATCTAGATTGACAGCAGGCGGCTGACACACGTTCCTTAAGAAGAAGAAATGGAAACTTTCTCTACCACTTAAAAAAACAACAAACATTTGGCAGCATTTAGGTACCCAAATCTGCATGTTGTTCTTCCCCAGCAAAACATACAAATTAACTCTCAAACCCTATAATTGTGAGGATTTCAAAGCTCAGGATGCGCTTGCCAAGTTGCTAGATCTGGTTTGGTAGAATCGTAGAGCTGGAAGGGGCTCCGGGGGGTCATCTAAATCTTGGTATCAAATCAAGATTTCCAAGCATCAAAACCCCTCAGCACCCCTCCCTGCATCAATTTGTCTGCTGAGAAATACTCCTCTGTGTGGCAAAGGATTCTGGGGTGTATTTTATCAGGGCTGGCTGAAATAAGGCATAAATCTATAGGCACTGTACAGTCAGAGATTGTCACACAGCAAAATATGAAGTGATTGTCACAGTGTCACACAGCCACAAGCTGAGAGGGCTATTGAGATCATGTCCTGTTTATGTGCTTCTAATAGAAAACTACTCAGCCGCTGTGGAAAATAATACTGGTCTGGGTGGGCCTTTGGCCCATCAGGGCTTCACTTAATGATCCTAGCTTTGTGCATGGCGGAGAGAGAATGAAAGCTGTTGTGTGGGGCAGGATATTTGTCATCTTAAATTGCTGTAATCATCGTGTATCTATAATATGGTTATACACAATATAGGTGTTTTACCTATATTACTAGCATTCAGGTAATTGAGCTATAGTCCTATGAGTTATAGGACAAAAGATTAAAACCTAATTTTGAGCATCTGTGACACTATAATGTACCAAATTACATAACCGATCCATCCAGCTCAGTATGGCCCTAGGGTCTCAGGCAGGGAACCTTCCCTGTCTCGGTTCTTTTTGAGTCCTTCACTTGGAAATGTGAGGGATTGAATTTAAAACCTTCTGCTTTAAAGCATATGCTCTGCTACTAAATATGCTACACGCAAAAATGCCTGTCTGCATCTGGTTGAACTCTCAGGAGTGAGGAAATTTGGTTTGCTCCTCAGGGCTTTTGGTGATTTCCACCCCTTGTTACCGGTTCCACACAAATTGAATGGTGTGAAGGGAAGAGGTTGCAATTGTGTGTTTATTTTTTAAAAAATAAAACAAAACATGAGGAGGATCGGTCTTGACACCAGACCTTTGGAATCACAAAATCTGAGGCAGGGCCATCCCTACCATTAGGCAGAGTGAGGTAGCTGTCTTGGTGGCACACACTGACCGGTGGGGAGTGCACAGAGTTGTGTGTGCCCCACATCCTGCCCCCTGCCCCCTAAGGTAGCCAGCTGTGCTCAGGTGTAGTGGAATATGCTGCCTCACCCCCAGTGTTAGCCTTCAATTTCCAGTCTGGTTAGCTTTTGTACATGGAATGTGGGGAGGCGCCATCTTGTCATTTGCCTCAGACAGCAAACGGTCTCATGCTGGCCCAGGCCTGTGGAGAAATTGTATCGCTCATTTGGAAAACTTGATCTATTCATTTTATTACATCGATACCCCACCTTCCCTCCAAGGAGCTCAAAGTGATGCATATATGCCCCCCTTGCCATTGAACCCTGCAAGCACACCGTGAGGTAGGTTAGGATGAGAGACAGTGACTGGCTGAAGGTCACCCAAGGAGCTTCATAAGATAAGATAAGATAAGATAAGATAAGATAAGATAAGATAAGATATCTTTATTGTCATTGTCCCCTTGCGGGAACAACAAAATTACTCGGTTGCTACATCCACTCCAATAAAGCATTCCGCATAATCAAAAATTACAAAAACCCAATTAAAAACAGTAAATATAATACAAAATAACAAGTAAAATAAGATGACTTCAAAGTCCAGGCTTTCCATTTAAGGCCAAAATCGCTCTAGAGAAGAAACTGTTCCTGAGACGGCTCGTTCTTGCCTGCATTGTTCTATATCTCCGTCCCGATGGCAGGAGCTGAAAGAAATGGTGACCAGGGTGTGTTGGATCTCTTGATATATCTAGTGCTTTTCTATGGCACCTGGTGGTGTAAATTTGTTCTAAGGTAAATTTGTTCATGGCCTGAGAGGCATTTTGGACACATAATCCAAAACTGATTTGGACACATAATCCAACTGTGACATCACGCCTGGTTCCCCTCTTCCCAGCTCCATACTACAGTACAGTGGTACCTCGGTTTATGAACACAATTGGTTCCGGAAGTCTGTTCATAAACTGAAGCGTTCATAAACTGAAGTGAACTTTCCCATTGAAAGTAATGGAAAGTGGATTAATCTGTTCCAGACGGTCCGCGGAGTACTTAAACTGAAGCGTTCATAAACTGAAGCGAACTTTCCCATTGAAAGTAATGGAAAGTGGATTAATCCGTTCCAGACGGGTCTGCGGAGTACTCAACCTGAAGCGTACTTAACCCGAAGCATGGGTGTAATTGGTTCCGGAAGTCTGTTCATAAACTGAAGCGTTCATAAACTGAAGCGAACTTTCCCATGGAAAGTAATGGAAAGTGGATTAATCCGTTCCAGATGGGTCCGCAGCGTTCGTAAACTGGAAATTCATAAACCGAGGTGTTCATAAACTGAGGTTCCACTAAATTAAAAAAATCCTTCAGTATCACCTTAAAGACCAACTAAGTTTTTATTTTGGTATGAGCTTTCGTGTGCATGCACACTTCTTCAGATACCTGAGGTTCCACTGTAGTGGCTGAATCTCTTTGCCTTATTCATTTGTATTGCAACTGAGAAAACTAGGAGGGCACATATTTACCCATGTCATGCTGTCCCAAGAGTATGAGGTGTTGTTGTGTGTATGGAAATTGTGTCCCACCAAGGGGGTTATTTTCTCCTGGTTAGCCTGAATCCCCATTATTCCAGTGCAGGCAGGAATAGTTCTTCCAGATGATGTTGGACTACAACTCCCAGAATCCCTAACCATTTGCCACACTGGCTGGGGAGATTGAGAGTTGGAGACTGACTCATGCTCAGTCAGTAGAGTGTGAGACTCGTAATCTCAGGGTTGTGGGTTCAAGCCCCATGTTGGGCAAAATACTCTTGCATTGCAGAAGGTTGATACAACATAACATTATGCTGGGGGGGGGGGTCTGTTCATCTCTGAACATTGGCATTACTCCAAGACGTCATGCCCCAGCATATCTATCTTCCCTCACCACTGCCTCCCATAGATTTGCTTTCATTAAAGAGAGATTTAATGCCTTCCCTTCTAATGTACTGAGACATAGATTCACCAAGGGCCAGGTGTCTACTCTATGCGTCTGTGACAATAAGTCAATGGAATCCTTCCAGCATATAATTTTCATTTGTCCTCTGCATAATGCGGTACGAACAAATTTACTGGGCCCAATAATCCTGAAACTGGCTGATTCCCCATCAGAGACACATCTCGCCTTAATTTTACAGGACTACGACCCCCATATAACCTTGCAAGTAGCAAGGTTTTTAACTTCAGTTCTCTCTCAAAAGAGCCGAAGTGGTCTGTTGTATGGCCACTGAAAGTTTTATTTCTAATCGTAGTTTTTATATGCTTATGTTTATGTTTACATCTAACTCCAATGGCTGTGGTGGGGCCGTCTGCTGAAATCTGATCTCTGTATTTTTGTATTTTTGTATTTTATGTTGTGTGTTGTATACCTAATGGGCTTATAGCCATAATAAACTCTGAACATGAGCAGAAGGTTGAACTGGATGGCCCTTGTAGTATGAAAACAAAAACCCACTTCACGTTTACAGCTTACCAATGTAACAGATTAATTGTGGAATAAACAGACTTGATCAGATACAGGAAGGGTTGGCCTGAGATATATGAGCAGGGTGGGAAATTGCAAAGCAGTTTGGCCAACCCATGAAAGTAAGAGATTCTGTCTGTGACAATTCCAGGTCAAGCTTAAATGTATACAAGATAAACGTATCAACCATTTGCAACTTCAATAAGAGGTGATAACAATGTCTTTCCAGTTTCACTGTGCTAATTTAATACCAGTCTCCTGAGACAGACATGAATGCCAACTAACCAACCAAAGTGGAAGGAGAAACCATTATATTGTGGGAGGCTTAAATAAATAGAATAACGTCTACTTATAAATTCTAGTTGAGGAAGTTCCTGTTAGAGTCTCCCTTTGAAGTCTCTTGGCTGGAAAGTAGTCAGTAGCAGAGTGTCCTAGTCCAGGAGAAGGGAATGTTCTCCTGCTGGTTTTTGAAGGCTGCCATTTTTGATGTCTGATTTGTGTCCATTTCATTATTTTTCATAGAGAATGACTTGTCTGCCCTGAGGCAGAGAGAGCAGCATTCTTGGCAAATTGCAGTTTGTTTATTAGGAGGGTGGTAAAGACTGTTCTATTCCGCCCACTGTGACAATGTATTTTTAAATGGCCTGGGTACCGTGTTATGGCCCCCGGGCACTGTTGTTTTAATTATGTAATTGCTATACTGGATTCTGTTTCAATCTCATTATTTTTTATTGCATTTTCGTGTTTGCAACCTGGGCCCTTGGGTCTGGGAGGGTTGAAAGGCAAGGTAGTAATTTGTTTCATAAATAAATAAACAAACCACCTCCTTTGGAAGGGGGTGGGCTTTCCATCCTTGGAGGTTTTTAAGCAGAGGTTGGATGGCCATCTGTCACACATGCTTTAGTTGAGATTCCTGCATTGCAGGGGGTTGGACTAGATGACCCTCGGAGTCCTTTACAACTCTAAGATTCTATGAAATATATAAATACCATGGGAAGGTGGCGGTAAGCAGGCAAACGAGCCCCTGATGGTCTTACAGCTATCACTGTAGTTAGGAATAGTCACCGTGTTTCCCTTTTTGACATGCACATTATCCATGTTACCCAACAGGACTGTCCCAACTGCTTGTGCACATTTGTGTGAGTGCGCTTACCAACTACCGGTAAGAGCAGGTGCATGTGATATTTTAATGCGTGTGATGAAGTGGGCTCTAGTTCACAAACTCTTCTACTACAATAAATCTGCATGACTTTAAGATGCCTCAAGATTGTGGTTTTGTGTGTGTGTGTGGTTACCCTTCTGGAAGTGATATAGAAGCCATCTTCCAGAGGCACTGCCGATTTCTTCTTCTTGAAGAACTCCTGGGTAATTTCAGGGTTCCAAGGAAAACATTTGGGATCCACTACTGGGAAAATAGGGGAGATGCTTTAATTTGAAGTGCAAATTAAGTGTCAAAAAACTTATCAGGTAACAATTCACACCTCAGGCATGAGGGCATAATTAGCCATTTATCACTTCCCTGGTTTGGAGAGGTGAGAGACACTCTCTCATTCTCTCCAACACCATTACAATTTTACTATTTATACCCCACACTTCATACTGGGTTGCTTGAGCCACTCTGGGCAGCTTGCGACATATATAAAAACATAATAAAACATTAATTTTTTTTAATAAAAAAACTTCCCTATACAGAATCGTCTTCAGACAGCTTGGGGGGGGGGTCGAATAACTCCATACCCTCCAACATTTCTCCAGTGAAAACAAGGACATCCTAAGAAAAAGTGGGACATTATGGGATCAAATGAGAAACTTGGATGGCTTATCTAAATCAGGGAAAATAGGGATACTTGGAGGGCCTCTGCTTCTTCTCTTATAATAATAATAATTAATAATATTTTTTTATTTGTACCCCACCCATCTGGCTGAGTCTCCCCAGCCACTCTGGGCGGCTCCTGAGCTTCATAAATGTAAAGGTTTAATATGTTAGGAGCTGAGTGAATACCAGACGGTTTTGGGACACAAAACTGACACCACAGCGTAGGGCAGGCAGATGTGTAACAACAACAACAACCAGGCCTTTGGCTGATTAAACAATCTAGAGACTTAAAAAACCTGGCAAGGTTATTGCTGGGCTTTAAAAAATATGTTATGTATTTTGTGTTTTTATGTTGTAAACCACCCTGTGATCTTCTGATGAAGGGCAGTACACATGGGTGTAGCCGGGGTGGGGGCAGGGGGGCAGCTGCCCCCCTCCTGAGCAAGTAAAACAATAGAAATACTTAACTAACTGATCAATCAGGTCAGTTCTGCCTCCCCCAACAAAAGTCCTGGCTACTCCCATGGCAATATATAAATTTAATTAAATAATAATAATAATAGCAACAGGGCTACTTCTGCTTGTCTTGCTTCTGCAGTGGGGTAGATTGGACCCAGAGGAAAAGGGCAGTGGTGACAGTAGCAAATACTCAGGGAGGGGGTCCTAACGAGGGCACCTTGCCTGTAGGACCCTCTGAATCTGGAGCCAGTGCTTTGGACGTATCTCTTCTGCCAGGTCCTGTAGGAGGAAAAGGTAAAGTAAAGGGACCCCTGATCATTAGGTCCAGTTGTGACCGACTCTGGGGTTGTGGCGCTCATCTCGCGTTATTGTCCAAGGGAGCCGGCGTACAGCTTCCAGGTCATGTGGTCAAGCCACTTCTGGCGAACCAGAGCAGCACACAGAAACCCTGTTTACCTTCCCGCCGTTTACCTTACCTATTTATCTACTTGCACTTTGACGTGCTTTCGAATTGCTAGGTTGGCAGGAGGAAAAAGGGAAGCCTTTAAATCATGTGCACTTCCAAGCACAGTCACAGGCAGCATTACAGAGGAACCGTCATTTTGTCTACTGTGAAATGGGAATAACGACCTTCCTCACAATAGTGTGGTGCCAAGCATATTATCAAGATAGCCAAACACGTTGTAAAGTAAAAGTGCTACAAACATGCTATGGCATGGGGGTGCAGTGAGGGTGGGGAGTTTGCTTTGCAAGGGACAGAAACTTAATTCTTGGAGGGACATTGGTGATAGTGAATGGCGAGTGAAACAGGAAAAGCCCCTGTGGGGCTTCTGGGTTCTCTGGGAAGGTTTTTGGGCATCTCAGAGTGGATAAGGGTAGTACATAGCCCCAAGATGTGCCTCCCGCTGTGGTTCCCCCCCCCTTTTCTTCCCTACTCTGGGGTCAGGCCAGAACTGGTGGGATCCTATTTCAGAATGAAAACAGAGCCACTACAAATGTTTTTGGTTAAACACAAGCTTGTTGGCTGGTGCCAAAGGGCTCTGAAAAACAGCTGCCACCATTCCCCCTGGGGTCTGAGTTGAATGCAGCCAGCGCTGGGGGTTTAAGTGGGGGGTGGGGTGGAGAAGTGTTTATGCGTGAGAGCGAAAGCAGCATTGCTAAACTTTTAAAAGATCCATGCTCTCTCTGTGTGGGTGTGCGCATGCACACACACATGCATGCAAAAAAAGAGCTCTCTTATGGCTTGTAAAGATGGTTTACTCCTTGATCGCTGAACCAAGGAGGTAATGGCTGTGTTTAATCTCTGAGCTAGAGATCAGCCTCTTTGAAGACCACAGGGCTAGATCTGCCCCCCCCCCACCGCCAGAATATCAGCTGGTCAAGAGGCCAGAGGGTGCAATGGCAGTGCCAAAAAGGGCTTGTTGGTGGCAGTCCATTTGGCAGGAGTTGGAGTTGGCTCTTGGCTCTAAAAACGGCTGCTCCTTCAAACTGGTTGTTGACCAGAGCTCTAAGCCTAGAGAGAAGCACAACTCAGCCAGTGCAGAGGGGAAGAGCTAAAGGGAGGAATAGGGCGACAACAGTATCTGAATTTGCATATTAATATTACAGCATGCAAACATAGAGGATATAGGAAACTTCCTTATACCACCAATGGGCCTTCCAGAATGCTTGCTGTTTTCCTGCGGGATTCAATTGCATGCATGCAAATTCAAGTTGCACAATGAGGTCCTTTGCAACAAACTTTCTTCCCGAGAAGATGGGACTTTTTGTGATAAGGAAAGTGACAGGACAGGAAATGTACTGGGAAGTGTGGACTAAGTTCGATGCAATGCATTCAAACCTCTTGGCAAACAAATCAAGATAAATGCTCCATAAATGGGTTGCTTGGAATTTCCCTGAATAGGAACAATGGTTCCTCTAGCTCAGTTTTACCTACTCTGACTGGCAGGGCTCTCCAAATTTTCAGACAGGGGACTTTCCTCATCCTAGACAATGATGCTGGGGATTGAAGCTGGGATCATCTGCCTGCAGAGAAGATGCTCTAACACTGAGGTGCCCTACCACAAAAATGCTCGTCTGTGTGCAGAAAATGCCCTCCAGCTTGTGAAATGCACACCAGAGCCTCAAGTCAGAGCTACCATCACGAATCAACTTTGATGGGCACCTGCTGAGGCTCAGGAGGGCCAGATCTGTCCATCTTGGTCGCTCTTAGCTTCTCATTTTTCCCGTTTTAGTTCTTAACATTCTCACAACAGCTTGTTGTTGTTGTTGTTGTTGTTGTTGTTGTTGTTTCAGTCAGAGAAGATGAAACACTGAGGGTACCTTGGCCAAGTCCACTTACCCCCCCCCCCCAAGGCACGTGTTGTTGAACCCTGGGTACAATCCAGGCAAAGTGTTACCATTTGATCCTGCTGATTATTTCAACTGCTCTCTCTCTTTCTTGTTCTCTCTCTCACTGTGAACATTTCAACAGAAGGTGTCGTGACAGAGATGTGACCCTGGCGGGCTGCATGCCTCATTCTGAATGAATTCATGACTATGCACAATGTTGTATTTACCTAGTTTAAGGGAAAGGCGGGGAGAGACCCCTGGACGTGTCATTTCATCAGGACACATTTTAGAGGACAGGAGGCAGTGCCTGTGTGCCTTTTACAGCTTCTTCTTCTTCTTCTTCTTCTTCTTCTTCTTCTTCTTCTTCTTCTTCTTCTTCTTCTTCTTCTTCTTCTTCTTCTTCTTCTTCTTCTTCTTCTTCTTCTCACCTGTCTTGTTTATACAGTACAGTGATTTGTGTTTAGAGTCCTCACTGAGGTGGTCAACTTGCCTCTGATCTGTGCCACATTGTAATGTGGGCTTCCTCCATACATATCCTATATAATAAAGTCCCTGTGTCTCTGCGTCCAGATTCCCTGTGCCCCTTTGTCCGCGCTAATAAGCATGTGCCCCACGGACACAGGGACTGGACGAAGAGGCGGGACGTACACACACACACGTTCTCTCCCCCCCTCAACCCTCTGCCTCCCGTTCCCCTGCAGCGGCAGATCAATATGGCGGCATCGGGCTCCGGGGCTGCGGTGGCGGGAGTCCGGTCTGGCTCCCGCTGAGGGTCGCGGCCCTGGAACCCGATGCCGCCATCTTGGTCCGCCGCCTCCGCCTCCTGACAACCCTACCTGGCCCGTGGGAGGAGCGGCGGGGCCGCAGCCTTCTCTCCCTCTCTGCACTCGGCCGCGGGACACGACGGGAGAGCGCTTTGTTTAATTGCGTTCCTGGCGCGCCCCGCGGCCGAGCGCAGAAAGGGAGGGAAGGCCGCGGCCCCGTCGCACCTCTAGCACCCGTTTTCATATTTACATGCCTCAAGACTAGGCCAGAACGCTCTTCCCAACATTTAATAGTCAAATGGCAGAGTTAGTACTAATTCTTTTGTACAGAGCATTATTCAAGCGGATGAGCCTCCACAATATTCCAGGGTGGTACGCAACCAGATTTGCTGCCTCAAGTGAGACCGGAGCCTGAGATAGGGAGGCATGGATGGGGGTGGCGGCTATGCAATGAGGAGGTTGCTGGCTTTCCTTCCCAGCCTTATGCTCTTCCTGGCACCATGTGTGGCTGCTTACTTAATGGGGAATGCCAGTGGTTGTGAAATATACAGCAACAGAGGGTGTGTGTGTGTGCATGTATGTTATTTGGTAATCTATGGAATGTGGCAAACAGGAGGGGCACTTTTAACCCGGGACTGAGTCACCCAACTCAGAAACTCCCAGTTTCTGTCTCAAACCCCTTAAAAATAGGCTAACCCTCACCAGCAGGCACTCCAAATGCTCAGTGATGCTTCTGTCGGCAATGCTACCAGCATTGGGAATCCGCAAACCAACACGTAACTGAGCCCTGGGCCAGGGTGAGGCAGGACTGTGCCATTGCCACCCCCCCTCCCGGCCTCTTGCAGTTGGCAGCTCTGAACCACACTGGGAGCCACCCTCCGGAGCAGGCCGAGGCCCGCTCTGACAGGGTCCGTGCCGTTCTGTCAGGAATTAGAGGAATCTGCTCCATAAACACAGCTCACCACAACACTCACGTTGCAAAATCACAGATGGTTCTCTCTCTTCACCCCCCTTCAGCCCCCTCAAACAAACTGCTTGGACCAGTTTCCCTCCCAAAGAACGCAGGCGAACTGAGTCACAGGGCCCCCCTCCCCATAGCAGTCAGTCCTCAGCAGACTGGACCTTTAGAGAAGAAGGTATGACGACCCTGTTTGGCAGAGAAAAGAGGAAGAAAGAAGACGAGGCAGGACATGCCTGAGAGCTGTGCGGCAGTCTTCCTCGGGAGGTGGAAAGGGACTCCCCCTTTCTTGGAGGATTTGAAGCAGAAGTTGGATGGCCATCTGTCATGAATGCTTTTAATTTATACTCCTGCATTGCAGGGGGTTAGACTAAATGACCCTTTGGATCCCTTCCAACTCTAAAATTCATAGAATCATAGAGTTGGAAGAGGCCACAAGGGCCATCCAGTCCAATCCCGTGATTCTATGACTGGGAAAGGCAGGGAGAGAGGTAGTGCAGAAGGCTGAAATTTCTCCAAAGATGTTTTCCTGAGATCCCCCCCCCCATTGTTTTGTGAAGGCTGTCCTCCCAACCACTGCCACGTGCTGGAACGATACTAGTCTGGGGACATTGTGGAAGATGCTAATGGCTGCCACCTTGTCAACAAATCCGCTGCCCCCACTTGAGACAAGCAGAGGGCATCCTTCCCAGACCTGCTGCCCTCTGGAGGCGGTTGGAGGATGGATGGCGGCTAACAGATTGAGGTTGAATCCTGACAAGACAGAAGTACTGTTCGTGGGGGACAGGAGGCGGGCAGGTGTGGAGGATACCCTGGTTTGAATGGGGTAACTGTGCCCCTGAAAGACCAGGTGCGCAGCCTGGGAGTCATTTTGGACTCACAGCTGTCCATGGAGGCGCAGGTCAATTCTGTGTCCAGGGCAGCTGTCTATCAGCTCCATCTGGTACACAGGCTGAGACCCTACCTGCCTGCGGACTGTCTAGCCAGAGTGGTGGATGCTCTAGTTATCTCCCGCTTGGACTACTGCAATGCGCTCTATGTGGGGCTACCTTTGAAGGTGACTCAGAAACTACAACTAATCCAGAATGCGGCAGCTAGACTGGTGACTGGGAGCGGCCGCCGAGACCACATAACACCGGTCTTGAAAGATCTACATTGGCTCCCAGTACGTTTCCGAGCACAATTCAAAGTGTTGGTGCTGACCTTTAAAGCCCTAAATGGCCTCGGTCCAGTATACCTGAAGGAGCATCTCCACCTCCATCATTCTGCCCGGACACTGAGGTCCAGCACCGAGGGCCTTCTGTCGGTTCCCTCGTTGCGAGAAGCCAAGTTGCAGGGAACTTGGCAGAGGGTCTTCTCGGTGGTGGCGCCTGCCCTGTGGAACGCCCTCCCAACAGATGTCAAAAAGGAAAAAAACTACCAGACTTTTAGAAGACATCTGAAGGCAGCCCTGTTCAGGGAGGCTTTTAATGTTTAATAGATATTGTGTTTTATTCTTCTGTTGGAAGCCGCCCAGAGTGGCTGGGGAGACCCGGCCAGATGGGCGGGGTATAAATAATAATATATTATTATTATTATTATTATTATTATTATTATTATTATTATTATTTGGGGCTGCAAGTCCTAACAGGCTGGTGGACCTAAGAGGAGTTGTAGACAAAAGATCTGGAGGGTGGGCCAGGTTGGAGGAGGATGACTGGGGTGGGGGTGGGGGAGAGAGAGAAGCTGTGCTACTGCCAATGTACCGGTATTACTTAGGTATATCCCGCTCATGGTCTCCCTCTTCTCACAGGAGAAACACCCCAACTCTGCTGTTCACAAATAGGGTAGAGAATTCAAGAGATCACCTGAGCACAGTTCTAGGGAGGGAATCAGGAGAAGCACAAAGTTGTGTGTTGACCTTAGAGAAGGCTGACTAAGGGATATTCTTAGAGGTAAGCAGAGTTACTGGCAGACCGTTCTGAGGTGGTTAGAAACACACAGGATGCTGCCATCTGCTGAGTCAGTTCATTGGCCCATCTAGTTCAAACATGGTCTATCCCAGGGTGGTCAGGCAATGATGGACTCCAGATGTTGGGTATCAACTCCCACCCGTCCCAGCCAGCATGGCCAAAGTTCAGGGATGCTGAGAGTTGTAGGCCAGAACATCTGGAGGGCATCATGCTGGCTGCTCTTCATCTATTACTGAAAATTGAGGTCTCTCTCTCTCTCTCTCTGGTTTCAGGCAGGGCTGTTTCTCAGCCGAACCTGGCGAAGCAAGGAACTGAATGTAGCGCCTTCTGCATATGCTCTGCAATCCCTTGCCCAAACATTATGGACGTGGGGGGTTGAAGCAGCAAGTCAAGTTTCCCCCACCACACCTAACTCTGAGATTTTTATTTGTATTGAGAGAATATACGTTGACGCCCCACACGATCAGGACGACTGTTTCTCATAATGAAAACAAAAGAATTGTGGTACTGTCACCTGGTAACCATTTTTTTAAAGGCCCTATAAGTCAGTTTCAATTAAATCTTGGATATTTTAAAATAGAAAAGCAGAATATAGGTATTTCCTGTTGGCATCCATCTGCCTTGAGAGACAATGGAGTCAAACTGCTGTGTTAGCAGCAGCAAAGTGACCTCCCCACGGCCCAGGCCTGTGCCATGAGTATCCTTGGCTGCCCAGAGACAAGGCCCCTCTCTCGGCCTCACTGATGCAGTCTAAAGGAAAGCAGAGCAGTATGTTTGGCACCAGCTTGGCTGTAGAAGTTTCTGGAAGGAGGCGCACAAGGCGTTATCCGGTTGTCTTAGGGACTCCGCTCCGGATTTGTGTAGGGTTTACTCCTTGGCCTTTTCTTCTGAAGATATCCCGCAAGGCAGCAGAGGTTTAGGAGCTACCTTCCCAGGTTGACAAGCCTCACCTGCCCCTCCCTTCCCTCTACAGCATGTGTAGAAACCGCCTTATTGACCATCGGACTAAATATTGGTCTCATCCACTCAATCCGCCAGAGACTGTCTTCGTGTGCAAGTATTTCTAATACTTAAAATAAAACTGAAGATTTTTCAGGGTGATAAATAGATGTTGTTGAAGAGCCACTGGTTGCTGCTGGGTTCTCCTTGACCCCAGTCAGCACAACCAATGTTCAGGAGAGCCACAGGTTCGTCAACCCATCTAAAGATTCCTTTATAAAGATGGATGCCGCGGAATCCCTAATTGCTGTCTGGAAGTCCCCAGCAATCTTAGTCGGTCACTGATCCTGCCCAGAAAGGGAGCTGTTCATTGCTTTGGAGCATAACTTCAAATGCATTTCAAGCCAGGAAAGTTTTTGCATATTTTTATTTACATACTTTTTATATAATTAACACATTTCCCCAATGAATGCCAAGCTCTCCAGTGGCGGCTATGCTGTACTTCCATCATGTGCCCTCTACCCTGTGGGCAAGCAGCAGTTTTGAAAAATAAATCAGATTTTTTAAAGTGCAAGTGCACATTAATAAAAACACGAACACAATGGCAGAGTAAATTTCTCTCTAGCAGCGTATATACGTTCCCACGGCACCAAATTTGCCTAAGCAGAATAGCCTGCCGCTCTTTAAACATTAAAAGCCCTTCACTGTCATGATATGGTTTGCAAAAGCAATAGGTCCTCGGACTTATAGTCTATGCAACCATGAGTTATAGTCTATGCAACTATATTAAGATTCTTGTAGAAGTCCATATAAAGTAAAGGTAAAAGGTAAAGGACCCCTGGACGGTTAAGTCCAGTCAAAGGCGACTATGGGGTTGTGGTGCTCATCTTGCTTTCAGGCCGAGGGAGCCAGTGTTTGTCCATGGGACACAGTGACTGAAACCAGAGCGCACGGAAATGCCGTTTACCTTCCCGCCACCGCAGCACCTATTTCTCTTTAGAACTGTAAGTTTTTAGGAGCTGGGACAGAGGAACGGGAGCTCACCCTGTCGTCGCAGGGATTCGAACCACCAACCTTCTGATCGGCAAGCCCATCATGTAGTTGCATGATGATGGTAGACCATGTTCTACCCAGATCCTTTTCCTTCCCTTTCCAATTATCACATTGGATCAGAAACTAATTTTTAGTGTACAATTTGGTATTTTATAATGCTTAATATTCTAATGCAGGGGTGGAGAAGCCCTCCAGATGTTGTTGAACTACAACTCCCATCAGCCCCAGCAAGCAAGCCCCAAAGTGCCAAAACTTCCCCACACCTGCTCTAAACTTTCCTTTCCACCTTAGGTTTGCAACAGTAGACTGCACTGCTCAGAGGACTATATTTGGTCAATGGGCTGCTAATTACTGACTTGTACTTTATGGAAACTGTCAAAATTAGGCTACGGCAGGTGATGGTGGTGGGTAATAACTGTAAAAAAAATAAATTGCAGCCTATTCTTTACAAAGCATTACTGGTAGCCAATGTTAAATGAATACAAATATCCTTTCAAATACACATTCCCTTTAACACTAGATTAATTTGGGGGGGGGGAGCTATTTGGCCAAAATTTCTTCAACATGTTAATTTTAAAAGGCACACATCAAGGGCGAATTATCTGAGCAGAGCTGCTTGCAAAAGGATACTTAAAACTAAACAGAGGAAGTTTGAATAGAAACAGTTCAAGTTCTAAAGCAGTCAAAATCATTGTGCTCTTCAACAAATTCTTTAACAAGTGTGAAAACTGTAGGGAAAAAATGTGGTTATATTGCCAACCCCCTCTCTTCCTAATCCACCACAATGGAGATTCAGCATAACTCGCTTCCAAATAAATCATCAAGCTTTGACATTATATATATATACGGTAGATATATACACACACAGAGAGAATATCATATTCTCTTGCACAAGACTCCTTGAAAGCAGTTGATCTGATTCAATTCCCCCTCCCCCCAAAAAAGATACAACTAGAGATGAAAGGGCCAAGTTGTTAAAACCTGGCAAAGCTTTTATGTACATAGTGAAAGTGGGGGAAATGAGATTTCCCAAATACAGTTTGTGAAGGGCAACTTGGTTTGCCTCAAATAGAGACTGCCATCTGGTGACAGGAGGTGGTAGTGCCCAATGTCAGCTTACACTCACTCCATGGAATGAAAGTGTGAGTTTGTCAGTGGGAAAAATCCTTTAAGGGTGAAGGAATGATCTTGGAGAAAGGCTTGTTCCAAAGCTTCCCATGTCTCTCCTGAAGGAGGAAACATTCCTGAGATACTTAATACATTTCAGCCGAGCTATTCTCTTATTCAAGTAAAGACAGACGGATAAATCCTGGCAACAGAAGATTTCTTGCTGAAAAATACTCATGAGTTGCCAACTCACCCCGATGGAAAGTGGAGACAAAAGTTTTGACTACAACCACCACGATGCAGTGCGTAAAAATGCAGATTTATAGCTGTAAAGATAATGATGCAGTGCAACTGCAAGACAAATAACATGTACGGCAATATCCAGGCCTAGATTTAACTGAAAAATTCGGTGATGTGTGGGGAGAAAGAGATAGCAAACAATAGGAATGCACAGAAATGGAAGAATGGTTGATTTGGTGAGTGGAATTTTCATGGAGATCTGTTGCAAAGTTTGGAAAATTTAATTAATGATAATAATTCAATCCAATTTTCCTAGTGAGCCAGACCTAGGCTCACTACCTTCCATCAAAGGTAAACATTTTTTCATTTTGTATGAAAGAAGATAAAATGAATGTGGCATGAATGCTTTCTGTTACAATGGGGAAGGGTTGCTGCTTTTCCATTTTCCCCTGCATTTGGGGAGGGAAGAAGTGTGGGCTAGGTGAATTGTAGAATTGAAAGGGACCCTGAGGGTCATCTAGTCCAACCCCCTGCAATATAGGAATCTTTTGCCCAACATGGGGCTCGAACCCACGATCCTACAATTAAGAGTCTCATGTTCTACTGACTGAGAGAAGAGACG
This sequence comes from Zootoca vivipara, assembly GCF_965207765.1. Lineage (NCBI taxonomy): Eukaryota > Metazoa > Chordata > Lepidosauria > Squamata > Lacertidae > Zootoca > Zootoca vivipara. Next base: position 35,705,685 of record NC_142595.1, read on the forward strand.
CTTTTTCTGACGACTATTTCAAAAGGGAGTTTGAGAGAAAATCTGGGATATGATTTGAAGACAGTAATTTGCTTTACAGGAACATATGCTCAACAACAAGAAGTTTAGCTCAAAACCAACACTGCTGTAGAATGCAGGTCTTGGGTGATGTGGGGAGAGAGAGGAATCGTCAAGTTTGAGATGATGGTGTGGCTTCAGAGCCTGTTACCATGCAGTTCCTCAGTGCTTCAACAGGGGGCACTCCCACACCAAATGGGGCGATCTCCCATCTACTGGTTCAAACCCTCCAGTTTCCTTTTCTGTTTCGCCATCACAGCCTCTAGCTCTGATACTTTCCCAGAATCCTGGAAGAAAATAATGAAAATGAAGAATGGATATAATATTATGTCCTGGCTTCAAGCACGCCCCAACTTTCCCCAGTCCCACCGTGGTGCATTTAATTATCAGAAAACTGTAGTGTCATAGAAAATTAGTTTGTGGCTTTCCTGGACCCCAGGAGCCTTCCTTGGTTTGTTTGTTTGTTTTGCTAAAGCCCAGTACTGTAGACTGCTTCCTGCTCAGGGATACAAGAAGTCTTAATTTGCACCACCACCCGCCCAACCCTTAGGAGAAGCTCCAGGGCTCCTTGTACTGTACCTCCAATAGGGCTCTCTGGACTGTAACCTGGCTGTAGACTCGAACTCCTTCCTCTGGGCTGACAGCTCTGAACTCGTCCTTCTTCAGGGAGAAAAGCTGAGCTCCGTTTAGGACCCCCAGGGCACTTACTGTCCTGTGAGGAGGAAGAAAGAGTGAGTTATGGGGGGGGGTATGGGAGGGAAAGGGAATTTCTGCTACTTTCACTCATAAAACCTTAAACAGGAAACAAACATGTTGCCTGAATACATACCATATATTTAAAGCACATCCCTGCCTCCCAAGAATCCTGACAACTGTAGCTTGCTAAGGGTGCCAGCAATTGTAGTTCTGGGAGAGGTTAACCAAAGTTTCCAGGATGACTGCCATTGTATATGGTATGTACATACAACTAAGTTGCACCACGACAGGTCTTAAGCTGTGGGGTGGAATATCCATGCAGATGAACAGCAGAATGTCTAAAACGGGCATCCCCAAACTGCGGCCCTCCAGATGTTTTGGCCTACAACTCCCATGACCCCTAGCTAACAGGACCAGTGGTCGGGGAAGATGGGAACTGCAGTCCAAAACATCTGGAGGGCCGAAGTTTGGGAATGCCTGGTCTAAAACAGGCATCTCCAAACTGCGGCCCTCCAGGTGTTTTGGCCTACAACTCCCATGATCCCTAGCTAACAGGACCAGTGGTTGGGGAAGATGGGAATTGTAGTCCAAAACATCTGGAGGGCTGAAGTTTGGGGCTGCCTGGTCTAAAACATCAATTAAAATATCTACAGCAGACAAACAGCAACCCAAGACTGGAGTTAGGTTAATGAGGGAATAGGGAGTCATCACAGCCAATGAGAAACCTTAACCAGGAGCATAGAAAAAGAAACCACAGCTAACAACTGGGTAACGGCAAACCATTAAGAAGCTATGAGCTATTGAGCTAGTCAGGAAAGTGGAAGCTGATTCAGATAGAGGCCAGTTAAGAAGGTGCTAATACAGTAAAACAGGCAAACTAGGAAAACTGGGTAGGTTAAGTTGTCACATGCAGGCCTCATGGCTGGCAAATGTGCAACATGAATCCGAAGAAAGTAATGCCAGACAATATGGGAAAGGCAGGAAGCTGCTTTGGTAGATACCAAGGAATATGTCTGGACTTTCATGGCCAACTTACATATCATCTCAAAGGAAAACAGAGGCCAACTCACAATGGGTTGAATCCTTTGGCCTCCAGCCAGGTCCGAACTTGAGCAGGGTCCGAATCGTATCCTAAAGGCACGTTGGTGTCTGAGGCCCGCTGGATGTGAAGGTTCCTGCTATGGCTAGTTGTCCCATTGGCCAGCCTCAGGGCGAGCTCCTCGTTCACCGTGTTGAAGCGCTCTGCCGGGGCAGGAAGTGATGTCACAGACGGCAGATGGGCAGGCAGACCAATTAACCCTACTTCCCACAATCAGATACAACAGACTCCAATCGCTATATGCGCAGTTCAGGAATTCTCCCACAGAACCCTGTGTCATGTCGTGCAATGTGAGGGCAGTTCTATGACAGCTTTCAGGTAGCAAAAAGCCAGCCCACCACACCTCAAACTGCACATTTCAGTCTAAATCCTTCATCCATGTGACTCTATTCCAGTTCTCACCTAAGTCGAGTGTTTTGCATCCTTATACTGTTGCTTCTGGGAGGGAAGGATGACTGTTTATACCTTTCAAACTCCAAAAAAACCTCTTGTGAAAAATGCTAAGTGATTGTTACAGCTTGTCTGACAGGAACCAAAAGGAGAGCCCTTTGTCATGGACTAGTTGGATGCAGAGGAATGGGGAGAGAGGAACTAGCTGGGTAACCACCAAGGGAAGAAAGCTCAGAGCCCAAGGAGCGTTGGTGGGACAACCATGAGCAGTTTTGACGTGCTTTTGGCTTCAAAGCTAGCAGAATCTGAGGCCCTGGCAGCTGCCAGTATTCCAGAGGCTCAGCTTCCCTTAGAGCCTGTTAGTCACAATCACCAATTAGTGTTCAGTTGTTTAAAATGATGTAATAGAAAGTGCTTTGCCCTAGAGCCAAGGTTTGGGCGTCCCTTAGGAAATGTGGCCTTTTTATTATGATTATTAATTCCTTTCTATAACCACAAACTCATATAAATATATACATATGTGGTGTGAAGAATTTCAACTAAAACCAACTCTGGACTGAGTAGTCATGTGTCCCCATGCCACATAGCAACGAGGAATGTTTCAAAAGCAGTTGGTCATGAGTTAAGAACGTCAATTCCACTAGGTCAGGGGTCAGCAACCTTTTCCAGCCGTGGGACAGTCTATCATCCCTCAGACCATGTGGTGGGCCGGACTATATTTTGAAATGGGGGTGTGTGTGAAAGGATTCTAATGCCCCACAAATAACCCAGAGATGCATTTTAAATAAAAGCACACATTCTACTCATGTAAAAACACGCTGATTCCCGGACCGTCCGTGGGCTAGATTGAGAAGGTGATTGGGCTGCATCCGGCCCCCGGGCCTTAGGTTGTCTACCCCTGCACTAGGTAGCAGAAACTCCTTGCATGACCCTAACTAGCTCTTTAGACCCAAGCCATTAAGAGAATTTGTTGCAAATAACTCTTCCCCCCCCCCTTCATAAAGCAGGTTTAAATACATTTTTAGGGCTCTAGGATGATAATGCATTCAAGTATAAGCTTTCCAAGTACAGTACAGGATGCTTTCAATTTATCAAGTGACATTGAACGTTTCACCAACCGTTCACAAAACCCACAATTTCTAATGGAGGTGTGAGCACTTCATAGACCTCTCCCCAGTTGTTTCCTCTATGCTTTCCCAACCTTAAATTTTTCGCGTTTTTAAAAAATGTCCTTGTGGCGTTTCACCTCTAGGGGACCAGCAAGAGTTAAGTTGTATGGGAGGTGAATAGCCAATAGGAGCTCTTCAGGCAGAAGCAGGGGTATATAGGGAGAAGCAGTCAGTCAGAAGGGGGTTGTTGATGAGTGAGGTGGAGAGGATTTGAGATAGATAGAGGGTTAGAGAAGCTAGTGGTGCTGAATCTGAGAGAGTAATAAGAAGGGAACTTCAGTCAGGGAGAATAGGGGGGGAACTAGTACTAAAGGTTAGGTTTAAGCAAAAATACCTGAGAAACTGAATAATTTACATGCTTGTAAGATCATCACCTAAATAAACTTAATTGTTTGGTTTACCTTTCACCTGACTGGAATCCAATATATGTGTACCAGTACGCAGACTTACTGGTTGGTGGCAGCAAGGAAGAATATAGGCGAGGGAGGTACTGGGTCAATAGACCGTGAAACGTCTGGGGGCCTTTACCGGGTAACCTCGCCACAGTCCTCATCAGAATTTTAGTGCAAATTTCACTTAATATGCAGATTTTTTTTTTACACATTTTATTGCTTATAATCCTTGCGGCCTGCCGCATAAGCTATTGTGTCCCCTGCTCTGTGCTGAGATTTCTCCTGCACCGCTTGGACCAAAGCTACGGTAAAACGGGGGAAAAAGAGCTTACGCTCTCCAGAGCTCCCCGGTTCCACATACAAAGGCAGCCTTACCTCGCTCACTCAGGTCCATGTTAAGTGCCTCTGTGCTGGCCCAATTCCTGCCATTTGTGTACAGACTTTTGGTCTTGGGTGGCGGCTGAGGTGGACTTTTCTAAGTAGAGGCAGAAGGAAGAAGCAAATATTAACAGCCCGGCCTCCTGCAAAGCCCATCTCCTGGTGGGACATCAACTCACAAAGAACACGCTATGCTAATATTGCAAGCGCCAATACACTTGCCTTCCCACTAGGGATGGAAGGAGTTGACAATTTCCATTCTCTCAGTTTCACATCCCCCCCCCCAATCTTAAATTCAGTCCTCCTTATTTCTGCATCCATTTCTTCATTTTAAATTCTTCATTTTAGTGTAAATTTCTCCTAATAAGCACATTTTGGTCTGCAGCACACCTTTTTGCAAGCAACTTCTTCTAATGCTAAGCATTTTTAGATCTCATTTTCACCAATGTATTCATTCCTTTGCACACACACCTCCCCCCACAAGGTATACATTTTTTGTGAACACTGTTTGGTTGGGGAACTGCACTGCAAAATTCAGATTAAGTGTGAATTTCTGCAGGATGGCTGTTTTTCCGTTCTCATATTAGTTTGGAAAGCGAACATTTGATAGGTTCACCTTCAACTGCAAACTGGATTGATGTTCTCCCCTTGCTTCCCACTGCCTTCCAGACTGCCTGGGTTTTTAAGCATGACTGAACAGTTTGGGTCCCATATATGTTCTTATGCCGTGTTGGTTTTTAAAAGTGGCCATAAGCATTTAACTGGAGAAGGAACTGGCAAGCCACTCCAGTATCCCTGCCAAGAAAACTCCATGGACAAAGACAACAGGCATATAAAAGTTATGACGCTGGAAGATGAGCCCCTCAGGTCGGAAGGCGTCCAACATGCTACTGAGGAAGAGCGGAGGACAAGTACAAGTAGATTCAGAGCTGATGAAGCGGCTGGGCCAAAGCCGAAAGGACGCTCAGTTGCGGATATGCCTGGAAGCGAAAGGAAAGTCCGATGCTGTAAAGAAAAATATTGCATAGGAACCTGGAATGTAAGAACCATGAGTGGAGGTAAGCTGGATGTGGTCAAAAATGAGATGACAAGAATAAATATCGACATCCTGGGCATCAGTGAACTAAAATGGAAGGGAATGGGCGAATTCAGTTCGGATGACTATCATATCTACTACTGTGGGCAAGAATCCTGTAGCAGAAATGGAGTGGCCCTCATAGTCAACAAAAGAGTGGCAAAAGCTGTAATGGGATGCAATCTCAAAAATGACAGAATGATCTCGATACGAATCCAAGGCAGACCTTTTAACATCACAGTAATCCAAGTTTATGCACCAACTACCGGTGCTGAAGAAAATGAAATTGACCAATTCTATGAAGACCTACAACACCTTCTAGAAATGACACCAAAGAAGGATGTTCTTCTCATTACAGGGGACTGGAATGCTAAAGTAGGGAATCAAGAGATAAAAGGAACAACTGGCAAGTTTGGCCTTGGAGTTCAAAATGAAGCAGGGCAAAGGCTAATAGAGTTCTGTCAAGAGAACAAGCTGGTCATCACAAACACTCTATTCCAACAACACAAGAGACGACTCTACACATGGATATCACCAAATGGACAGCATCGAAATCAGATTGATTATATTCTCTGCAGCCAAAGATGGAGAAGCTCTATACAGTCAGCAAAAACAAGACCTGGAGCTGACTGTAACTCAGATCATCAGCTTCTTATAGCAAAATTCCAGCTTAAACTGAAGAAAGTAGGAAAAACCACTGGGCCAGTAAGATACAATCTGAATCAAATCCCTTATGAATACACAGTGGAAGTGAGGAACAGGTTTAAGGATTTAGATTTGGTGGACAGAGTGCCTGAAGAACTATGGATGGAGGCTCGTAACATTATACAGGAGGCAGCAATGAAAACCATCCCAAGGAAAAGGAAATGCAAGAAAGCAAAATGGCTGTCCAACGAGGCCTTACAAATAGCGGAGGACAGGAGGCAAGCAAAATGCAAGGGAGATAGGGAAAGATACAGGAAACTGAATGCAGATTTCCAAAAAACAGCAAGGAGAGACAAGAGGGTCTTCTTAAATGAGCAATGCAAAGAAATAGAGGAAAACAATAGAATGGGGAAAACCAGAGATCTGTTCAAGAAAATTGGAGATATGAAAGGAACATTTCGTACAAAGATTACCATAATCAAGGACAAAAGTGGTAAGGACCTAACAGAAGCAGAAGACATCAAGAAGAGGTGGCAAGAATACACAGAGGAATTATACCAGAAAGATATGGAGGTCTCGTACACCTCAGGTAGTGTGGTTGCTGGCCTTGAGCCAGACATCTTGGAGAGTGAAGTCAAATGGGCCTTAGAAAGCATTGCTAATAACAAGGCCAGTGGAAGTGATGATATTCCAGCTGAACTGTTTAAAATTTTAAAAGATGATGCTGTTAAGGTGCTACACCCAATATGCCAGCAAGTTTGGAAAACTCAGCAATGGCCAGAGGATTGGAGAAGATCAGTCTACATCCCGATTCCAAAGAAGGGCAGTGCCAAAGAATGCTGCAACTACCGCACAATTGCGCTCATTTCACACGCTAGCAAGGTTATGCTTAAAATTCTACAAGGCAGGCTTAGGCAGTATGTGGACCGAGAACTCCCAGAAGTGCAAGCTGGATTTCGAAGGGGCAGAGGAACCAGAGACCAAATAGCAAACATGCGCTGGATTATGGAGAAAGCTAGAGAGTTCCAGAAAAACGTCTACTTCTGCTTCATTGACTATGCAAAAGCCTTTGACTGTGTCGACCACAGCAAACTATGGCAAGTTCTTAAAGAAATGGGAGTGCCTGATCACCTCATCTGTCTCCTGAGAAATCTCTATGTGGGACAAGAAGCTACAGTTAGAACTGGATATGGAACAACTGATTGGTTCAAAATTGGGAAAGGAGTACGACAAGGTTGTATATTGTCTCCCTGCTTATTTAACTTATATGCAGAATTCATCATGCGAAAGGCTGGACTAGATGAATGCCAAGCCGGAATTAAGATTGCTGGAAGAAATATCAACAACCTCAGATATGCAGATGACACAACCTTGATGGCAGAAAGCGAGGAGGAATTAAAGAACCTTTTAATGAGGGTGAAAGAGGAGAGCGCAAAATATGGTCTGAAGCTCAACATCAAAAAAACCAAGATCATGGCCACTGGTCCCATCACCTCCTGGCAAATAGAAGGGGAAGAAATGGAGGCAGTGAGAGATTTTACTTTCTTGGGCTCCTTGATCACTGCAGATGGTGACAGCAGTCACGAAATTAAAAGACGCCTGCTTCTTGGGAGAAAAGCAATGACAAACCTAGACAGCATCTTAAAAAGCAGAGACATCACCTTGCCGACAAAGGTCCGTATAGTTAAAGCTATGGTTTTCCCAGTAGTGATGTATGGAAGTGAGAGTTGGACCATAAAGAAGGCTGATCGCCGAAGAATTGATGCTTTTGAATTATGGTGCTGGAGGAGACTCTTGAGAGTCCCATGGACTGCAAGAAGATCAAACCTATCCATTCTTAAGGAAATCAGCCCTGAGTGCTCCCTGGAAGGACAGATCGTGAAGCTGAGGCTCCAATACTTTGGCCACCTCATGAGAAGAGAAGAATCCTTGGAAAAGACCTTGATGTTGGGAAAGATTGAGGGCACTAGGAGAAGGGGACGACAGAGGACAAGATGGTTGGACAGTGTTCTCGAAGCTACGAACATGAGTTTGACCAAACTGCGGGAGGCAGTGCGAGACAGGAGTGCCTGGCGTGCTATGGTCCATGGGGTCACGAAGAGTCGGACACGACTAAACGACTAAACAACAACAAAGCATTTAACTGCGGGGGGGGGGGGCATTTCCAGCAAATTTACATTGGTGAGAATGGATTTTAAAAGTGGCCCTCTTCCAACCTTCTAGGGAAATCCTATTTATTTACAGTGGTACCTCGACTTACGAACGACTCGACAACCGAATTTTTTTACTTACAAATGGGGCAAATGGCCGCACAATTACAAATTTCTTGACATCTGAACGGAAACCGCAGAGGTTTTAGATAGGGTTTTTTTCGACTTACGAATTTTAAAATGGGGTTGCTTCAACTTACGAATTTTTCCATTTCCAATGCATTCCTATGGGAAATCGTGTTTCCAATGGCGCTTTTCGACTTACGAATTTTTCAACCTACGAAGGTGCCTTTGGAACGGATTAAATTTGTAAGTCGAGGCACCACTGTATTTAAAAATACATTAAAAAAAATCTTCTGTACCCATTCCCTAAACCGGCCCATGTGAGTCTAACATTTCCCAGGCTTGTTCAAGATTCCATGGCCAGGATCATTTGAGCATTTGAGCCAGTTGTGCTGTTGGACCACCAAAGATCCATTTAGTCCAAAATCATCTTTCCAGCAGCATGTAGAAAGGAAGGCAACATCTATTCCCTGTTTCTGCCCAGCATCTGCTATGCAGAGGTACAAATGGGACCTGTAATAAAACGATGTTGGGACCCTGATGTTGGGAAAGATTGAGGGCGCTAGGAGAAGGGGACGACAGAGGATGAGATGGTTGGACAGTGTTCTCGAAGCTACGAACATGAGTTTGACCAAACTGCGGGAGGCAGTGGAAGACAGGAGTGCCTGGTGTGCTATGGTCCATGGGGTCACGAAGAGTCGGACACGACTAAACGACTAAACAACAATAAAACGATGTTATTTGAAGCGCTCCTGTTTACTGTTCCAGCCAGCCAGCCATGTTGGATATTTTATTAGAAAAGTGGCACATAGCTCTACAGCAAATACAAGCAAGCAAGCAAGCAAACAAACAGACAAGCTCTAATTAGTGCTGTAAGCCTCACCTTGGATATCGCTGGGCTGGTTCCGTTGACCTGAGGAGTGCTGTTGTGGTTTAGAACTGGGGCGAGAATATTATAAGGGACGTAGCCAACCTGACCGTAGCGGTTCTGAACTTTCCACCACTTCTTGCTGTCATCCAGGACCTAACAGCAAGGGAAAAGGAGACACGTTCCTAGCTAAGCAAAAACAAAATTCCACTTGGTTCTCAAGTTCCCTGTCAGGGGAGGCCCCGATTCCATTTCACAAACAATTCTATAAATGTTGCCTAACCCATCCCATCCCATGCACATTTCTGTTAAGCCATTTAGGGCTCATTCATGGCCTACAAGTGTGGTGGGAGGCGAGATCAAGACATCTAATGTACAAGCATACTCCATTGCCTAGGATATTCTGGCTTGGGACAGGTGACCAGGTGTCAGGGGACCACCAGGGGTCAGGAGGGAGCCCACTGGGTCGGTGGAAGGGCTCCGAGATGTTGCTGTCTCAGAGCATCGCCCGGAAGGTGGTGCTGAGGCTCTCTCAGCGGAGGAGAGCTCAGGGGATGCTGACAGATCACAGGAGCATTGGGGTAGGTCGGAAGGACCTGAGCGCTGTAGAGGGAGAAGTGTCAGCAACCAGAGAACCTGCCCAACAGCTTAGTAGTTCGGGGGGGGGGGGAGAGGCAACGTCCCCGCCCCTTCACCCCAGGAGCGCAGGGGGGACAAACATCAGGAGCAAAGCAGAAACTGAGGGCTCCCAGGTTCCTTTGTTGGCGCCAATCTAGACGTGCGCCACTTCCGGATTCTGATTCGGACTAGACAGTCATGGACTTTTTAGCTCTGTTGTGTACATATGTATATAATAAAACTCTTTAGAAACCAGCTACGGCGTTTGAAGCCTCTTACTCACGAGAAGCCAACAAGCGCCCTTACAGCAGGCAATAGGGTGTTTCCAAATGCCCTGAGTCCCCAATGAAAGCAGCTTCCCTACAGCAGTGTCCAACCTGCAAATCACATTTCTTTCTATTCTGGCCAGATCAGGAGCGGGGTTGGGGGTTGGGAATCTTCTGACCCTGCAAGTGTTCTGGGACATCAACTCACCTGCAACGTGTCCCCATGAAGTACTGAGAGTTCGTTGCTGTTTCTGGCTGTGAAGTTATGGGTGGAGATCACAGACTTGCTCTCTGGGTGTTTATGTCTGTCAGGGGGGAAGAAAGAGCACATGGGGTTATGGGCAGGAAGGCCCATGACTTGCGGGCTTTCTAGAATATCAGCGAGGGTTAGGATGGGGGCTGGAAATCCAGCACCCCCAGCTTAAACAGTAAAAAATGGCCATACAGAAGGCTCTGTCTGCATCAATGTGCTTGTGGAATGCCCTCCTTTCAGAAGTGGGGCTGGCACTTCTGGTGCCAGGTCAAGGCTTACTTTACCCAGACATTTCAAGAGTTTTTAATTTGATGATCATGCAACCCTCTCTGTGTCACTTTTTTCTTTTTAAACTCTCCTTATTCGTTTGGGTGATGTGTTGTACTGTTTATAGCTGATCATAATACAGCTTGTTTATTTTTTAGGTTTTGTATCGTGCACTAGTTTCCATATAGATGATGGGCAGGTCGTACGTATTCCAAATGAACAAGGAAACATTTTAATTTCACTCTGCCCATTGCTGTTCCCCAAATAATCTTTCTCCTGGATTTGCATGCTTGTGGCATTTATGTAGTTTTGGGATCTTCATTTGGTTTAATCTAGGGCTGCAACGTTTAGTTAATTAATCAGATAGATAGGTAAAGGGGCCCCTGACCATCAGGTCCAGTCGTGTCCGACTCTGGGGTTGCGGCGCTCATCTCGCTCTATAGGCCGAGGGAGCCGGCGTTTGTCCGCAGACAGCTTCCGGGTCATGTGGCCAGCATGACAAAGCTGCTTCTGGCGAACCAGAGCAGCGCACGGAAACGCCATTTACCTTCCCGCCAGAGCGGTCCCTATTTATCTACTTGCACTTTGATGTGCTTTCGAACTGCTAGGTGGGCAGGAGCTGGGACCGAGCAACGGGAGCTCACCACGTCGCAGGGATTCGAACCGCCGACCTTCTGATCAGCAAGCCCTAGACTCTGTGGTTTAACCCACAGCGCCACCTGGGTCACTAATCAGATAGATAAACCCAATAAAAACAATTTAACTGATTAAAAAGGTGCTCTTGATACATGGGGCAGATGGTGTGTATGTGTGTACATACACACACACACACACACACACACACACACACACACACACACACACATTTATAATAGCGTCAGACAGCAAGTGCCATTTTGGAAGAAATGTTCTCATTTGACAGGGAAGACGAGAGGTGGGAAAAGGAACCTCTTATAAGATGCTGCTGTGGTATACGTACTTGCAGTCTAAAAACAAAGGAAGCATGCATTTTGTTCAGAACTACTGTTTCATTCATTTGCAAACCTGTAGTTTTAATCAACTAGTGTTATTTCCACAGTGAGGTCCATTTACTTTACCCCCATTAGCTGATGGCAGAATTAATTCCCCTCCCCCTTTCGTTTAAGTATTACTTGATAATAATTTTCGTAAGAAAAATAAGCAGAGGAAACCATAAATTAAGATCCCCTCGCAGGAAACAGGAACTGAACCATTCAAAGGGAAATTCATCAGTGATGCCCCGGCTGTTCTGAACAGGAAGCAATTAATTAGAGACACAAGATGGAAGCTTTTAAAGGCATAGTAACCCTGAAAAGCCTCCACAGAACTCTTCCTGGCCACATCAGATAGGCTGGCGCTGTGTGGTTCCATTTGAAGTAATGGACTTTGCCTCAAATTCAGAGGCCAGAACAATACAAGAGAGAGGATGAGGTATGTCAATTCTGAAACGAATGGGGGAATTTATTGATTGGGCGACAAATCCATTTTAAAACCAATTAAGATATCAATTAAAGCTTCGGTTCAAGTTGTGGAACACTTTCTCCAAGGTTACTTTGGGGTTCAGTGACATTAGTATAAGAGGAATGAACAAGAAACTATTAAGCACAGCCTTTCTAACAAAGAGTGGTTGCAAGTAAATGTCGTAAGTAAATATTGTACACTTCCTTCAATATCTCAGAAAGGCATGCAAATTTGGGCTTGGCAATATGAAAGTTCACTGAAATTTCAAACCCTTGACTAATCTGCTAAAAAGGTCGGGTGATGAATCAACCGAAAGTTATTTCAACCATTCAGCCCTCGTTTTTCATCACTTTTTATCTAGTTGAATGGCGGCATATGATGCAAATTCATGATGACACCAGTTCTGAACAGGGGGAAAAAATGTAATATTGAAGGAAGGGCTGGATAATGGGCAATGTGAGATATTGGCCCCCACACCACCTGCCTCTTTCCTATAGTGAATGGAATTTCCTGCAAGACAAAAGAGTCTCTCGCCCCTCCATGAAGATGAGGATGACAACTGCAACCCGCTGGGATACAAAGTTTGCCAAGCGCTTCAGAACAGATGATAGGAGATGGAGAAGAAAATGAATTAGAGCCCTTCACCGCACCGCCCCCCCCCAATCCTACCTTAGCTGGCTGCCTAGCGTCCCCCTCTTGGCTCTCTTCTGGGCGCCATCTTTCTTTAACCGCTGTCCTCTTGTTTTCATCCTGTTATATTTCCCTTCTGCGCCCACCACCAGAGCATCTGGCCTTGCCTTCTGTGATACCTACATTCCTTTACACCTCCCTGTTACAACCAGCCAGCTCCTATTACGTTACCTTATCCCAGTAAACCCAAGAGCCCTTAATTCCTGGTCTGTTGTTCCTTACATTATTCAGCCCTAACAAAACCCCATTTTGTTTCAAGCTAACCCAGGCAGCCTCGTTGTTCCCAAGCCCTGCTGCCCTGGCTCATTCTCACGGCTTTTCTAGAAAACCCAGTTCTCCCACATTGTACACACAGCCTGGAATGGAATTCCTTTGTGCTTATTTAGCTTCCTGCCAAGCCATGGCTACCCAGGGGCTGAAGAGATTGTCATGTTCTCTTGAGCCTGCTGCTTGTGTGCTGTTCCACATTAAGAACTCCCTGTGCCCTGTGCCCAAATTACAGTGCCTGCTGGCCATTACCACAGTGTGCTCCCGTCTATGGCGGCATTTGTGTTAACGTTAAGTGAAAACAAGTAACTCTACAGGAGGCCCTCACTGAAGGGGACATCACATTCAGCAATATCTACCTGGGGATATAGCCAACGAGTCTGCCTGGCTCTGCTCCCGACTGCTTACACGCCCACACTCTCTGTGGTGCGCAGGTGCATTCTGAGAAGGAACCGTGTAATGTGCGCAGGAAGCCAAACTGTGTAGGATCCAGCATATTAATTCTGCGCTCTTATTGCTTCCTTGCTTGAACTCCTCAGCGGAACAACTGGGAACCATGCAGCAGCCTAGGCCTCCACTGCGGACTACAACTCCCATCATCCCTGACCACTGGCCATGCTGGCTGGGTGTTGGAGTCCAACAACAGCTGGAGGGCAAAAAAAAAGTTGGCTGCTACTCCAGCAGCCACTTAATGGGTGGAAATAAATGGGTGGAAACCCTATAATTACTCCCAGCATTATTAATCATCCTCCATATTTTCTAGAGTGAAACTTTGCAAGGGCTGGAAGGTGACATGGAGTGGAAATGGGGTGACACTGGGCTTAATCGGTGTGTGTGTGTGTGTGTGTATGGAAGGAGCCCCTCTGTACATAGAAGATGTACGATCTGGTGTATGTGACTATGACCTGTTCAAGCCTTCTGCCCAGTGCTGAAAGAGGAGGGCACAGGCAAGCAGAAACGTATGCGTGGATGAACGCATGTCTCTTCAATCCAGCCACATGGCACAGAGCCTGGGTACATGTTACACTCACTGTGTTAGGGGAATCCCTACACATGAGAACTCTGCCTATGGTGACTTCTGAAGGGCTTGCCATCAACAGGCAGAGGAAGCTGGAAGGGACAGGAATCGCACACACAGAGTGAAGGAGAAGCTGCCAGCTGTACCTTTCGTACAACCATAGAGTTAAAAGGGAGCACGATAGTCATCTAGTCCAACCCCCTGCAATGCAGGATTCTTTTTGCCCAACATGGGGAATCGAACCCACGACCCTGAGTTTAAGAGCGTTCTCGTTCCCCCCCCTCTCCTACTTTCCCCTCCCAATTGGTAGGGGAAAGGAACACAGAAAATCAGCTGCGAAGAGGAGTGGTAGACAGACAGAGGCTACTAGTGCTTCCTCCTTCGCTGCATCATGTGTCCGATTGTGGGATTCTATTTTGTAGTGACTGTAACGTGAAGCCAAGGCTTTAGCCAAGCCAAGAATCCACGGCACTTTTGCAGAAGTACAATTCCCAGTCTTCTTTTTGGGAAGACCTGGCTCGGGACTCAAAGCTGTTTGCTCTTTTTAATGTAAGTGTTGCTCGGCCCCTTTTTCTGAAGGGTTTTCCAGGAAGTGGAGACCTTGGATCTCAACACTTCACTGGAACCTTTTTGTGACTTCTCTATGCAAACAACATCACATCATAAATACTTGTGGAAAATCCACCCTAAGTAATAAAAAGGGGAGAGGTCACTAGTCTAGATTATTTCAATGACCCATTGGGACCTTAGTCTATCTTTGTCTTGCTTGAAATCCAGAATTTCTTGTTCAGCTAAAAAAAAAGGCATCTGGTTTTAATTTGTTTCAAGAACTATGAGGGAACCCACTCCCTCCCTGACACGGTATGTATCAGTGAACCGTCATTTCCTCATTTTTGGGCAGTATGTGCACACACACACCACTTATGGGACCAGAATTGTCTCCCCCCCCCCCATTGTACATGTCTACTTTAGTTCAAGGTATCTGTTCTTGCGCCCATCTCCCTTTGTTAAATTGGTTATATTTCAACCTTGTGGACCTCAAGTAAATCATTATGGGCATATCTATACTAAATATGTTTGAAAAAAGTTTAATAGTCATTATATCTTCCTGAGAGGCGGTTCCTGGAGTGAGGGAGCTAGAGACCACTCACAGATCTTACCATCCTCATCAAAGTGCAATTCTCAGGATTATTTGGTGTGTGTGTGTGTGTGTGTGTGTGTGTGTGTGTGTGTGTGTTATAGTTGGAATGCTATAGAACTGAATTACCCCAAATCCCAGGGTGGTCGTAAGGACAAAACTATCTATCTATCTATCTATCTATCTATCTATCTATCTATCTATCTATCTATATCTATCTCTATCTACCATCATCTAAAATTGCTATACTACTGGTTAAAGATAAATTAATTAGTTTGCAGCTGAGGTGCCAGAACATTTTGTTTCAGTTCGCGATTGGACCTAATGGTCAGGGGTCCCTTTACCTTTTGATTCTTGTTCTTGGCAAGTATTAGGACTCACTGGACAGTTAGGCAGCAGAGGATTAAACTACAGTAAGCATTTGTTGCTGTTTAGTCGTTTATTCGTGTCCGACTCTTCGTGACCCCGTGGACCAGAGCACGCCAGGCACTCCTGTCTTCCACTGCCTCCCGCAGTTTGGTCAGACTCATGTTTGTAGCTAAGCATGGGAGTTGGTATAATGACCAACAAGGCCTGTATGTTTTCTCAGAAACCTCTTTCTTGGCCACGCTGGATCTGAATTTACTTTTCAGTTGTTTTTAAATCTCGTGTCAGGGTTGTTGTTTTTAAGTACAGTGGTGCCTCGCTAGACGAATTTAATTCGTTCCACGGGTCTTTTCTTATAATGAAAAATTCGTCTAGCGAATCCCATAGGAATGCATTGAATTTTTTTGAATTGTTTTTTGCCCATAGGAACGCATTAATTGAATTTCAATGCATTCCTATGGGAAACGAATTCGTCTAGCGAGGCAACCTCCACTAGAAAAAACCTTTCGTTAAGCGGAAATTTCGTTAAGCAGGGCATTCGTTAAGCGAGGCACCACTGTAGTTCTCCCATCAGTGAAGAAGACTAGGAACCTTTTTTTTTTTTGAAGCAGATGAATTTAATAAGCTGGATTCTTTGGCAGCTGCTAACATTTTGCATTCAGAATTCATTGTTGTGACAGTGGCTAGGTAGGTCCCTAGACACAAATGCAAACAGGTTCCGATTTGGGTAGGTAATTGCCAGTCCCCACTCAATGTTAAATGGCTGCTGATCACTGATCCGAAGCTCCCTTACTCCCACGCACCCTAACAGCCACTTGCTGCAATTTATACTGACTTATACAGACCACCACCCTCACCTAGTAAAGCCCCTGCCATTCCCACCACCACCACCTTACTAGTCCTATCGCTAACTTTCCTGCTCACCACCGGACCCAGCTTCACCCAATGCAGAGAGACAGAGAGACAGACGGAAACAGAAACAGAAAAGAACAACATAGAATTTATCTAAATTTCCCGTGATCAAATGGTTCACAAATTTTCCCAGCTGGGAAGACTCTCTACATCAGGCACCCCCAAACTCGGCCCTCCAGCTGTTTTGGGACTACAATTCCCATCATCACTGACCACTGGGTCCTGTTAGCTACGGATGATGGGAGTTGTAGTCCCAAAACATCTGGAGGGCTAAGTTTGGGGGTGCCTGCTCTACATGAAAGGCATATTATGGTGAGAAGGAGTCCTTCATCATGACAATGGCCCAAGCCATTCCATTCCCAGCCCTTGCGTGCTCTCTCTCTCTCTCTCTCTCTCTCTCTCTCTCTCTCTCTCTCTCTCACACACACACACACACACACTTCTTTCAAGCTCCCCCACCCTTAGGGTCCAGCAAAGACTCTGGAGGTCTGTGAAGCTGTGATTCAATTGGTGCCTGGATGAGAGCCCAGCACGAAAGGGTTTTGTGCAGCATGGTTGGGAAAGGCCTGTGACTCTGGAGAGCTTTTGTCACTCACAGGAGAGGCAACACAATGGCCAGTACTTTCAGTTCAGTATAAATTTAGCTTTCTATTCCCATACGCTGCCCCCGCCAGTGTTGCACGGGGGCCCATGCGTCTTAGGTCACTTGTAGACAACCTGTTTATTGAACATTCATTCTGATTTATATGTTGGTTGGGAGGTTATAGGATGTTGCATCAAGCCATGGTTATCCCACACTTTCTGGTACATTTCCCCATCATTTTCCTTATTGCAAAAAGTCAGACTTAAGAGGAAAGCGGCTTTGTTGCGCAAGAGCACCAAACTTTAATTGTGCTTGTATGTTACTGAATCTCCCGTCTGCAAAATAGCAATAGTCTATATTACTGTATCTGCTGCACACAGAAATAATATTCTTAAGGTTTTATGGGGCCCCTCTTCTATGTAGTAACAGATAATAATAATAATAATAATAATAATAATAATAATACGGTAATAATTTCTTTTTAACTAGTATTTATTAAGACTCTCATATATATATATTAAAAAGGGAAAGCCAACATCCCTTTTCAGAAAGCTGACATTTTGCGGCTCCAGACACAATAAGACAGAAAACAGACAATGCTGGTCAAATTCTGAAATTTTGGGAGAACTTTACCAAAACTTTGCTAATCCCGTCCTATCCTTCAGTATAAGAACAGCCTGCTGGATCTGGCCAATGGCCCATCTAGTCCAGCATCCTGTTCTCACAGTGGCCAACCAGATGCCTATGGGGAGCCTGAAATATCTTTCCCCCCCTCTCCCCCCTTTCCTCTCCCCTTGCCCCTCAGATCCAATTTCCAACCCTGCCTCCCAAGCTCCATCCGTCCATCCATCTGTCCATCCATCCAAACATCTCAACATACCCTCCCAAATATAAAAACTGATTGGCCAGAGGCTTGAAAGGGACTTACCCATTGGCTGCAATTGTGGGAGCTGATTGCTGCAACGGAGGAGAGCGGGGAGGAGAAACAGATAAATGGTTAACTAGCAAGACCGCACAGTCACCTTAGCCCAACATCCAGCTCAAGGCAGGATCCTCCCCAACTTATCACCTCTAACTGATTAGGCATGAAGTCATACCGACTGTAGTCAGAGCCAACCTTCCTCCTGCAAACTGGTGCCCTCCAGGTGTTCTGGACTACAGTTCCCATCAGCCTCAGTCAGCACAGTCGTATGTGGCTGGGGCTGATGGGATTTGCAGCCCAAAATGTCTGGAGGGCAGCAAGTTGGGAAAGGCTGATTCAGATCCACTCTGCCTTTGCGCATACCAGCGCAAAGTGGTGGCTAGAATGTTTGGCCAGCAAGACCTACGTTCTCATCCTCACACAGCCCATCAAGCTCCCTGGGTGGTCCGGGGCAAGCCTAATTAATGTGTAATTAAGATGCACGGGAAGATACAAGATTGGACACTTCAAAAGGAAACTAGACAAATTTGTGATAGATAGTTCTACTACTGGCTGAATAGAGCCCCCATTTTCAGTGCCACTATGCTGATGAATATTAGGGAGAAGAGGGGAGGACAAACAACGTGGGATAGGTCTTGCCTTAACAACCTGTTTAAGGGGCTTCCCTGAAGTATCTAGTTGGCCACAGAAGGAAGCAAAAGGCTAGTTTAAAATGACTTTTAGTCTCACTCAGCAGGTCTATTCTTATAGCAGAGAGAGAGAGAGAGGTGGAACTGTAGGAAGTTGTTTTTTAAAAATGGTCTGAATTATGCAGTGAGTAGCGGCTGTGGAATCAAACAGTCATAACGCTCTTCTAGAAAAGTTGGTTCCACCAGATTCTTATTTGTAGCAATGGCAAACAAACAAGAAATGAGCTATTGGATCCACCCAGAATGGATTGTGATGCCCCAAAATACAGTGGAATTTGCTGCCAAGGAGTGTGATGGAGTCTCCTTCTTTGGCGGTCTTTTAGCAGAGGCTTGACAGCCATCTGTCAGGAATGCTTTGATGGTGTTTCCTGCTTGGCAGGGGGTTGGACTGGATGGCCCTTGTGGTCTCTTCCAACTCTATGATTCTATGATCAGAATGGATCCTTCGAGCTACTTTCTGCCCACAAGGAGAACTTGCTCTTTCTTCCGGGAGGAGCAGATGCTTTTGCAGCTGTCCTCTTGCCCTTGGTGTGGGTTTCGCAAATGTTTATCCTGCCTGCTTTCCACCTCATCACTCACTTGGGCGCGACGTTCTTCGTGCCGGTGCTGCATCTCCACTGGGTCTTCCCAAGGCTGGCCAGAAGCGTCTAGGCGTGGCGTCTCCCAGCCACTCTGGAAAGTTGGGTTGTAGGGATCTGCGTAGCCCCGGGGGAAGTCCACTCTGGGGTGCACAGGGCAGAAAGGAGGTAGAAATGAATAGAAGAAAATAATGCAATTGAGAATGAGTGAAATCATGAAATGAGGGGTTGTTTTTGTTTCGATTGTGTTTTTTGTGTTTTCATATTGTGATTTTTATCTTGTGAACCACCCTGAGACCTGCAGGTATAGGGTGGTATAAAAGGTAAAGGGTAAAGGGGTCCCTGACCATCAGGTCCAGTCGTGTCCAACTTGGGGTTGCGGCGCTCATCTCGCTCTATAGGCCGAAGGAGCCGGTGTTTGTCCGCGGACAGCCGCAGACAAGGTCATGTGGCCAGCATGACAAAGCTGCTTCTGGCGAACCAGAGCAGCGCACGGAAACGCCGTTTATCTTCCTGCCGGAGCGGTCCCTATTTATCTACTTGCACTTTGATGTGCTTTCGAACTGTTGGTGGGCAGGAGCTGGGACCAAGCAACAGGAGCTCACCCCGTTGCAGGGATTTGAACCGCCAACCTTCTGATCAGCAAGCCCTAGGCTCTGTGGTTTAACCCACAGCACCACCTGGGTCCCTCAATATAGGTGGTATACAATAGGGTGGTATACAAATGTAATAAATACTACTACTACTACTACTACTACTAATAATAATAATAATAAATAATAATAATAATCATGAAACCCTGAATCACATACTGAAACTTGCCCATTAATTTCTGATTAAAATTGCCAAAACCACTCAGCTGATCTACCTCAACCCGACCAACACTGAATCACTAGCCAGTGTCACAAATGGATGGGTCTAATTTATCAGCAACATATCAAAAACCTTGGAATGCAAATCCCCAAGGTTTCCAATGCCCTATGAGTCTGAACTGAACCACTGAGCTCCAGTGACCAAGCTCATCTGGTGACATCAGCTCAGTTCAGCCAATGGCAGGCAAGAGAGGTCATGGCACCATGACTGCAAAGCTGAGCAGCCAGTGGCATGAAGAAGGGAAACAGGGCCAGCATAGAACTGAGAGTCCGAGGAGACGGCTGCTCGGTTTAGGAAGAAGTGGGTGGAAAAGCAAGTGAGCAAAGCCATTGAAAACACAAAACTGGACAAAATTTGAAGAGGGAAGGACAGGGCCGGATTTAGGTTTGATGAGACCCTAAGCTACTGTCCTTTGTCAACAACAGCTGTCCTTTGTCAACAACAAATTGTCGCTGTTTTTTGGTGTTGAATATATGCTATATGGTAATTTATGGACCTAATAGGAATCTAAAGCCCTTTGTACATGTTGCCATGCAATCAGTCCATGCAGAATGTAGGCACCCTATATAGAGAAATGAGCACACCAGTGATATTTTAGGGAGCAGGCTAGCATTACTTACATCATAGGAGCCTACACAACACAAAACACTGTTGCTGTATGTAGGTTTTATTTTATTTGTTTTCATCTTATATTTTAATTTGTTTGGGCCCCCCCCCCAAGAAAGTGGGGCCCTAAGCTATAGCTTGTTTAGCTGATGCATAAATCCGGCACTGGGGAAGAAATAACAAACCAAGACAAGTCTCAAGTCCCTTCCCCCTTACCTTGGCCTGGTCCAGTTTTCACCCAGTGAATACCACAGTTCCGCCTCCTGGTCTCCCAAGCAGCCTCGCATCAGGGTCACTGCTTCTAGGGTCAGCATGGGGCTGCGCAGCTCAGAAGCGAACGCTGGTCCCCCTGAAGACTCCACAACCTGAAGTGGGATGCGAGAATAAAAGTTATTGTTATTGTTACATTCTATTTATTTATATCCCAGTCCAGGACTCAAGGGGGCCCAAGTTCTCCACAGGAGGTGCTTGACTCTAGACCAGTGGTTCCCAACCTTTTTTTTTTTGGCCATGCCCCACCTAAGCATCTCTAAAACCCTGATGCCACCTCCCCCCGCCCCATAATTCTTTATTGTTTGTTTATTTATTTATCCCCGCCCATCTGGCTGGGTTTCCCCAGCCACTCTGGGTGGCTTCCAACAAATACCAAAATACATTAAAACATCACAGATTAAAAACTTCCCTAAACAGAGCTGCCTTTAGGTATTTTCTAAATGTCAGGTAGTTGTTTATCTCCTTGACCTCCGATGGAAGGGCGTTCCACAGGGCGGGCGCCACTACCGAGAAGGCCCTCTGCCTGGTTCCCTGTAGCTTTGCTTCTTGCAGTGAGGGAACTGCCAGAAGGCCCTCGGCGCTGGATCTCAGTTTCCGGGCTGAGCAATGGGGGTGGAGACGCTCCTTCAGGTATACAGGACTGAGGCCGTTTAGGGCTTTAAAGGTCAGCACCAACACTTTGAATTGTGCTCAGAAACATACTAGGAGCCAATGTAGGTCTCTTAGGACTGGTGTTATGTGGTCTCGGCAGCCGCTCCCAGTCACCAGTCTAGCTGCCGCATTCTGGATGAATTGCAGTTTCCGGGTCACCTTCAAAGGTAGCCCCAAGTAGAGCACATTGCAGTAGTCCAAGCGGGAGATAACTAGAGCATGCACCACTCTGGTGAGATAGTGAGATAGTCCGCGGGCAGGTAGGGTCCCTACCGCAGGCAGGTAGGGCAGATGGAGCTGGTAGACAGCCACCCTGGACACAGAATTAACCTGTACCTCCATGGACAGTCCAAAATGACTCCCAGGCTGCGCACCTGGCCCTTCAAGGGCACAGTTATCCCATTCAGGACCAGGGAGTCCCCCACACCTGCCCGCCTCCTGTCCCCCCAAAACAGTACTTCTGTCTTGTCAGGATTCAACCTTAATCTGTTATTATTCAAAAAGTGAACTCCTACTCATGTGAAGGAAGTCTAAAAGGCCATAAACTGTTAATAACTCATTCTCGAATCCCCCCTAAAAATAAAATTGCTCCCCTGTGGGGGGGGGGTGTGCCCCACATTTGGAACCACGGCTCTAGAGCCAATCTGTACACGCAGCAACATCATGCAATGAAGCTTTTCATGGATTGCACCACGCTGCTCTCCAAGGGTGCTGGGAGAGGACTGCACTTTTAATGCTCTCCCATGGCAAAGGAGACTTCACATACAGGTGCCTAGCATACCAGGGATACGTGTTCTAGGCTCCCCTTTGATACACCAGTTTTCCACATGCCATGATTTATTTATTTTTTAAAGGGTTTCAGTCCCATGTCTGCCATCCGCATGGTATAGTTCACCCTGTCATTCTGCTGCTTGGGCAAATCACCTTCCAGGGTTTAATTACCACTGGTTTGTAGAGCAGCAGCCCCCTTGTTCAGCTGCCTGAGAGTTCATCTTCCCCTCCCCTCTGCCCCATCGAGCCTGTTGCTTACCAGCTTCAAGGGGTTGAAGAGAAAATGTATGAGCTCCTCTGAGGTAGGGTTTGCAATGTTCGATTTCAGCCTTGCCTGGGTGGCGGGAACAAAAGCGTATCCTAGTGGTTAGCATGAGCCAGGCAGGCGCCCTCTTGCTTTCTCGCGAGAAAAGTGCATTCAGAGACACTCACCAGAAGACTGAAGGAATATTTCATCTTGGCCAGAGCATCTTCAAACTCCTCTTGGGAAGGAGGCCGGGATCGGATTGTCAGGAGTCCCTCTGCGGATGCAGCAAAGTAAGAAGATATTGACACCTGCGCTGCAACTTGGGCTATTGTTCTACGATGACATGACATGCAACCTAAATTATGTATACTTCCTCTTGGAATCGCAGCGGAACAAAGCAAGAGGCATGAAAGCACAAACGAATGCCAAAACAGACTCAGGCGTGTGCCTACATCCCACTTCCACCTCACCAGTCCAGAATCTGTTTTGGAGACCAGAGCCCCCGGTCCCGGTGGCTCTAGAGGCTTCCTCAGCACAGGTGCCCAAGGCCTCCATTATATGCTCCGCATAATGATATTACTGCGTTACACATGTCAGTACAAGACGCCCACATGTGGAGCTGCACACACGGTGCGCAGCAACTGTGTCAGCAAGCCTTTGGAGCCAGGACCAGAGTTGCAGGATTTCTGCCTGCAGACTGGAATCCGTTGAGGGTTCTGGAGAAAAGCCCCTTGCCCCAGGTTCCGGCGGGTCTGGTGGTTTTCCCTGAAAGAGCGACTCACGTCAAATGAGCAAAACACACACACACACACACACACACACACACACACACACACACACACACAAAGAGACCTCTTATATATGCAAAGCTACGGTGCTATGCCGAAACAGGAGACCTGGGGCCTGTTATGTTAGGGAAGCCTTTCAGAGCCCAGTGAAACTTTCTGGATACTGGTGGGTTTCCAGAATTGTCCAGAGGGCAGAACCAGAATGTTCAGCCAGACAGGAGCAGCATTCAGAGGCATCTCTAGTTTCTAGCCGCCTCAGTTATCGTGGCAGGAAAGAGAGGGAAAATGTAGTTTCCTGGAGCCCGGTTTGATCTATATTTCTCACCGCCTGGCCCCCGGCGACGCCCCTTTGCGGAGCGCTTGCGCTGATCCAGGACACGGAAAGCTTCGGCTGATTTCTGCAGCTTCCCTATGAAGGCTTCCACGTCGTCAAAAACATGGTTCAGCAGCTCCTGTCAGATGGAGAGAGGAAGGGAGATGACAATAGACAGCTCCAGCTGAACACTCTATATAGAGCCCTCCATGTACCAAGAACCAAATGCACAAATCTGTACATATCGACTCCACTGAGTTCAGTGGAGCTTACTGCTAAGTAAGCGGGTATAGCATTGCAGCCTCAATTTCTAAAAAGAAAGAAAGAGTTGTGGCATGTACATGTACTGGAATTCCCTGTTCTATGCAAATTCATGTGATGTTCGCCTGCCCTAACTACACTTTACTCCTGGAAAAGCAGAAAAGACCATCTCCTCAATCTTGAACTCCTTGAAGGAAGTGCAAGATATTTATATCAACGGCAGCATTCCACTGTGCTACAGCAACATAAAACTACACGTGGTTTGCAGAACAACAACGATACTTTTAACAGAATGAAAACACAGTTCCCTAAACATTACATGAGAAAAAAATAGTATTTAAGAGATCATCCCAAATACATTCTATAGGTTGTGTGTGTGTGTGTGTGTTTCTTAAAGTCCAGATATGCCAATACGCTCTGCACTTTTAACAGCTGTACAACAAGCAGGGAAAAATCCCCACCACAGGTGTATCTCTCCCTATCATTTCTTTGTTACCTGTCCAAACCTGCACATACCTGTCAGGAAGATGCCAAGGGCACTGAGTATGCATCAGGGGCAAAAGGTGACGGGTCCCACTGGGTGCATGCAAATATAGGCAAATCCACAAATCCTACCTCATGGCAATCACTCCTACCTCCCACAAATCATTCTAACCTCTTTTACAGGCCACCTGGTTTTTCACACCACACCTTTCCAGCTAAACTTACCACATTTTGCTCGGACTGAACAAAGGCCAGGTCAGATTCAGCTGCCGAGGTATCTGGAAGTAGAAAGAGCCAGGAGGTTAGACATGCTACACTATCCTCTGCCCACCCTAAAGTTCAGTGGTGTTCAACTCAGGCATAAAGGTGTGCATAGTTTTGCAGCCTTCGGCTAAGGGTCAGGGCTCCTGGCTTCTCACCATTCTCCCTTTGCTCTGGCACGATAACTGTTGTCCTGGAGGGCACCTGTTTAGGAGACTGAGGGAGGGTCTCTGGAGCCTTGTTGGTCTGACTGCCAAGCCAGTTCTGGGTAGCTCTGAAGACGAGAGACGAAAAGCAAGAGGTTGAGATTAAAAAGGAAGGGCTCTCACCCTGAGAGAGAATGCTATTCTAGACAGCTCTAGCTCTCATAGCTGCCAAGTCTCCCGTATTCCCCGGGAAATCCCCGTTTTTCCAGCTGTTCCTAGCTGAAAAAACGGACACCCCCCCCGGTTTATTCTGGCATGACAGCCATTTTGGAACTGGGCAGAGCATGCTCAGAAGCGACTTTTGATGCTGCTCTGCCCAGTTCCAAAATGGCTGCAGTGCGACTTCTGGCGCAGCGGCCATTTTGGAACTGGGCAAAGCAGCATCAAAAGTCACTTCTGAGCATGCTCCGCCCAGTTCCAAAATGGCGGCAGCGCTACTTCCGGTCTGCTACTTCCAGCCCGGTCCCTTATTTCTCCGACAGCAACTTGGCAGGTATGCTAGCTCTCCTCTGGCTCAAGCGTAGGGAATCTTTTTCTGGTCAAGGGCTACAGTGCCTTGGGTGTGGGAGGGGCTGGAGCCAGTGGTGGGTGTGGCCAGAACCAAAGTGGGCAGGGCCAGATCCCAAACTATGTCACTCACAAACATGTGTACTGGCACTCCAGCAGCTGCTTTTACTAGTGAAAACAGCTTTGGTGAGGTTTTCTGCTTTGTTTTAGCAGAAAAGCAGTGCATGTGGGTGCTTAACCCTTTTCCGTTGCTTTTTTGCTGCAACTCACTCCCACTTCAAGCCACTCTCCACACCTCCACTCCGCAGGGTTCAAGAAGCATGGGAGGAAACTTGCGGGGGGGGGGGAATCAGTGGGACTTGCGTTAGAAAAATAGCATGTGGGTGAAAGCGTCAGATGCCTCTACCAAAACATCTCTACTGTAAAACCACACAGACCATTCCTTGTAGCTGCTCTTCCATAGAAAAAGCCATCAGCAGGATTAAAATACAGTGTGTGCGCGCATGTGCACTTTGCAGCCTTCCTAGTTTTAGAACTCCCCTTTCCCTAAGACCTGTGGCTATACAGTGGTACCTCGGTTTATGAACACAATTGGTTCCGGAAGTCTGTTCATAAACTGAAGCGTTCATAAACTGAAGCGAACTTTCCCACTGAAAGTAATGGAAAGTGGATTAATCCGTTCCAGACGGTCCGCGGAGTAACCGTTCATAAACTGAAGCGAACTTTTCCATTGAAAGTAATGAAAAGTGGATTAATCCGTTCCAGACGGGTCCGCGAAGTACTTAAACTGAAGCGTTCATAAACTGAAACATGGGTGTAATTGGTTCCGGAAGTCTGTTCATAAACTGAAGCGTTCATAAACTGAAGCGAACTTTCCCATTAAAAGTAATGGAAAGTGAATTAATCCGTTCCAGATGGGTCCGCAGCGTTCATAAACCGAAAATTCATAAACCGAGGTGTTCATAAACCGAGGTTCCACTGTACAGGCTTATGGGTCTGCACTCACCTGAGTGCCTCCTTCCGTTGGGCATTTCCACCTGACTTGAAGTCCAACAGAGCTCCATTAATGTCCTGCTGGATCAATTCTGCCTGTAAAATAGAAGAGAAAATAGAACTCAGAATGCTTGGCAGTGAGAGATAAAACTCTCTCTCTTCCCCAGCCCATCCCCAAAATATGCTTTGTGGCAGGCACCCCCAAACTCGGCCCTCCAGATGTTTTGGGACTACAACTCCCATCATCTCTAGCCAACAGGACCAGTGGTCAGGGATGATGGGAATTGTAGTCCCAAAACATCTGGAGGGCCGAGTTTGGGGATGCCTGCTTTGAGGCATCACATTAGCCTTCATAAACCTGGTGCCCTCCCAATGTTTTGGACTCCAGCTCCCATCAGCCCCCGCCAGCAGAGATGGGCATAAGATTGGCAAAGACTGCTTTAGGTTACATTTCCTGAAGCTGGAAGAGGGCTTCACTATCAAGAGTCGGTTTTCAAACTTCCCTTATGGATCCACAGTGTCCCGTTTCCTTACCCCTACATGGTCACATTCAAAGAAGTGGACATCTGGTTTGAGCTGGTGGGGTTCCTGGCACACAAGCAGAAGCAGCGACTGGGATCGAGACTCAGTTCGAACGGCTTCACAACGAGCCACAGCGGCTAACCCGTAGTTCTCCAGCTCATCCTGTAGGGGGAGACAAAGTCACCAAACAATCCAGGCAACCCATACGGAGCCCTCTCCAAAGAAGAGATATTGGATCACAGGGCTACAGCCAACAACCTCTTGGTCCCTATTCGCCACCCAACATCCCAGTCCTGGGTTGCTCCTCTACCTTTGAGTCTACGTCGAAGAGCTTGATGGCCGACCCGTTGACCTGAAGCAACATCTCCTGAACCCAGATCTTCCCTTGGGCATCCATGACAGACAGTTTCCTGGTGGCATCCTCCACAGTTGCCAAGTCATCCTCGTCCCCGATGGAGAAGGTCACCAAGTGCTGGAAGATACAGAAGGGAGAGAAGCCTGTGCAAATCCGTCTTAAGTCACCGAGGTTACTTGTTGCTTTATTGCACTAGTTTGCAAATGGTTCTGGGGACCATCAGAAGGGCTTCCCTAATAATAATAATAATAATAATAATAATAATAATAATTTATACCACGCCCCATCTGGCTACTCTGGGCAGCTCCCAGCAGAATATTAAAAACATGATGAAACATCAAACATTAAAAACTTTCAGATGTCTTCTAAAAGTCAGATAGTTCTTTATTTTCTTGACATCTGACAGGAGGGCATTCCGCAGGGAGGGCGCCACTACCGAGAAGGCCCTCTGCCTGGTTCCCTGTAATTTGGCTTCTCACAGGGAGGGAACCGCCAGAAGGCCCTCGACGCTGGATCTCAGGGTCCTGGCTGGAAGATGGGGGTGGAGATGCTCCTTCAGGTATGAAGCTGTTTAGGGCTTTAAAGGTCAGCACCAACACTTTGAATTGTGCTTGGAAATATGCTGGGAGCCAATGCGGGTCTTTCAGGACCGGTGTTACATGGTCTCAGATATGGTATTCATGGGCATCAGAATGACTACCAAAACCAACCCTGCCTTAGAACATCCAGGTGCCCAAAAGTGGAGTGTGAGTGTTTGTGAATGAGTATGAAAGTGAGTGAATAAATACATAAATAAATGAGAGGGAGGGAGGGAGAGGAAGAAGGGCCTTAACAGGGTCTCTCCGCCATCTGATGTTCAGTTGGTGGGCAGAGAAGAGAGTGGGCCTTTTGGAGAGGACTCTGCCCAGAAAGGCTAACTTGGCACCAAGTATATTGGTTATTTGATGGTAGACCAGCTCATACTCCAGCTGGGCTGTCCTCTCCCTCCACAGAGCCATCTGCTACTACCAGCTGCTCTGTGGGAAGCATCTCAGTGACATTTTATACGTTGTGAGTCATACTCAGTACGCTTCTGAGTACCAGTTGCTGGAAGCTGCAGGAGAGGAGGCTGCTCTTGTGCTTGGCTGCTGCCTGAGGGTTTCCCACCGGCATCTCTTTGGCCACGTTGAGAACAGGATGCTGGACTAGATAGGCCATTGGCCTGAACCAGGAGGGCTTCCCAGGAGGGTGGTTCCCTCACTGCAAAAAGTGAGATTACAGGGAACCAGGCAGAGGGCCTTCTCGGTAGTGGCACCCTCCCTGTGGAATGCCCTCACATCAGATGTCAAGAAAATAAACAGCTATCTGACTTTTAGAAGACACCTGAAGGCAGCCCTGTTTAGGGAATTTTATCGTGTTTTTAATATTCTGTTGGGAGCCTCCCAGAGTGGCTGGGGAAACCCAGCCAGATGGGTGGGGTAATAATAATAATAATAATAATAATAATAATAATAATTTCTTATGATAATATAGTCCAGTGGTTTAAGTACACAATTGGTTCCGGAAATCTGTACTTAACCTGAAGTGAACTTTCCCATTGAAAGTAATGGAAAGTGGATTAATCCGTTCCAGACGGGTCCGCGGAGTACTTAAACTGAAAGTACTCAAACCGAAGCGTTCTTAAACTGAGGTATGGAATGTAATGTGTGTAGGTAAGGCATGTTAGTGTAGGCAATTGATTTTTTGTTTATGTCTTGTATGACGAACGGCATGAATGTATGTGTATGTATCATTCTTTGTTTTATTTATATGCAATAAAAATAAATTAAATAAAAAAAAACAAAACACTGAGGTATGACTGTATTGTTGATCATTGCTTTTCCCCCTAAAAAGATTATATTTAATTTTACTTGTACACCACACCTTGGAATAATTTGTGTCATGAAAGGTGGTATAAAAATAATTGTGAGGAATGTATTTGTCCTGGCTTTCCAGTATTAAACATGAGCTTATTCACTCTGCTGATTTTTGCCCTGTGCCATGGCTCTACTTTGTGCTTACTGCTTCAGTGTGGATTGTATAACAGGGGTACTTTTTAAAAATTGTTTTCTTGTTTAGTTCCCCATATATTTCTACCCAAAAGACAATCCAAAAAAACATGAACACCAAAACTTTATACAGGCCTAGGCAACATCCCAAATGAACTAGAATACCCATCTTCCAACTCATGAGTCAGGATCCCAAAACTAGCTTGTAGGCCAACCTCAGAGTGAGTCGCAGATTATTTAGATGATTCGTTTTGGAGGGAAGACTGTTGTCTTTTAAAGAGGAGACAGGCAGGCAGGCAAACAGAAGCGGAGGGAAAAGTGCAAAGTTAAGGAGTACATGTGTGGTAAAAAAAGAAGTCAGAGTCAAGTGACAGGTCAAAATAATGGAAGGTGGTTGTTCTAGAATGTTCCTCAGAATCCACTGCAACACAATGGGTTTCCTCAAAATAACTCTGGAGGCAACCAAGAACCCCTCATCCTTATAACTTCTTCCCTAATATCACTCAGTTTTCCCCACACTAATTCACTAGCCACTTATGTCCCACAGCTCTTGCCCCCCGCTTTAGCACAGCCCAGACCCAAACTTACATTGACGGCATATTGTGAGACGTCTGCCATGATAATGCTAGAATACTTCTTCCTCTGCTCTGCAGAAAGAGACAAAACATTATTTAAGGAGGAGGAATTGTGTTGCAATGTTGACTTGAAGCAGCAAATGTAACCTGAAACTTTAGTGTCAACTGTCAGCCGGGTCTGTTTAGCATCAACCGGAAACTTTTATTTAAAAAAGGTGGCAGTGAGGTGGCAGTCTTTGGGGGCCGGGCTGCTGCTATGTCCTATCCAGAACAAATGGGCAGGGAGGATGGGATTACAGGATACATACACATTTATTCAAAACACAAAGAATCCTGGGAACAGCTGTTTGTTACCCTGTGAGAAGTGACCTACAGTAGCCAGGACGGTGCTTGAACTATGGTGTATCCCCAGCCACAATGCACATGAGGTCTGCCTTCTTTGTGACAGGGCTCCTGACAGTGGTGTGACAGTCGAAAATTCAGCAAATAAAACTTCATTTAACTTACATCCTAGGGGAAATTGCACATGCTTAACAGCTGCATGCCAGGGTCATTTTCAAGACACAGAAACATCAGCATAAAAATGGGAAATAAGCATAAATGTACTGGTATATACAGTCATACCCTGGTTTTCAAACAGCTTAGTTCTCAAACGTTTTGGCTCCCGAACGCCGCAAACCTGGAAGTGACTGTTCTGGTTTGCAAACTACCGTGTTTCTCCGAAAATAAGACACCGTCTTATATTTATTTTTCCTCAAAAAACCCCACTATGGCTTATTTTCAGGGGGTGTCTTATTTTTTTTTTAATTAAGCATGGTACAGTTTAAGCTACAAGGTTAAACTACCTATCACTATGGCTTCTTTTCAGGGTATGGCTTATATTCCATGAATGCTTAAAAATCCTGCTATGGCTTATTTTACGGCTACGTCTTATTTTCGGAGAAACAGGGTATTTTGGGAAGCAGAATGTCCAATGGGGCTTCCACGGCTTCCAATTGGCTGCAGGAGCTTCCTGCAGCCAATCAGAAGCCGTGCTTTGGTTTCTGAACATTTTGGAAGTCGAATGGACTTCTGGAACAGATTCTGTTTGATTTCCAAGATACGACTGAATGTACACATATTATACATATTACGATACCTCTCGCTCATGCACACATGCAATGAGCGAGGGTTTGCCTACTTTAAAGGACAGTGGGTTGTATCCAATGCTAATCTGACTCAGAGTAGACCCATGGAAGTTAACGGACATGACTAACTTAGGTTCATTAATTTCAATGGGTGTACTCTGACTAGGACTAGCACAGGTTAAAACTATTAATAAGAACATCCAGGGATTTATCTCTCTAAGGAACACTTTTCAGTTCTTAAGAAATTATTACCTCTCCTAAAGAAGAGGGATGTAATTACTGCCTCTCCCTGCGGGAACCAGTTTAGCTTGTGAGAAACACCCACACACCCATCTCCTCCCTTCTTACGGCTTCTCTGCTGATTCCTGCTCTTTCCCCACCCCACGCGGCAAAGATGTGGTTATTGAGGGTGAGGAGCAAAGAGTTAAGCCAAAGGCTTCCCAGGTAAGGTGTTGACGTGAGAAAGGGATCCCACGTGATATACTCAGGAGGGGAGTTCCAGGTATAAAGATCATCAGTAGATCCGTTTATGAGAGCTGATAATCTTCGAAAAAGCTGAGGATGCTACAGCTTCAGGACTGAGAAGGTCTTCAGATCTGAAACGTACTACCATACTCATAAATAAACAAATCTTCCAGATACATTCCTATACGCCAAAACTCACCATAAATGGCTCTGGCGCTGGGCCTGGAGCGGTCACTGTCTAGGCTGCAAGACAAAACGGACTAGTTATTCAACAACCAGAAGAAATCACCTCAGGTCCATATTTCCAGACTACTATACATCTTTCTCAAAGCTTGCTAGGCCCTCAGACTCCCCTCTGCCCATGAATCCTGGAGGCCAGTATCTTCTAGGGATGGGGAACCCGTTCGAATCCTATCAGCCTCAGACAGTATGGCCAATGTTCAGGGAGTTGTGGCCCCGGCAACATTTGAAAGGCCGCAGGCTCCCCATCGCTGGTCTTAGTCCTCACAAAGCCCCACTGTGCACCCAGGAAAAGAAATATTAGGAATCTGTGCCACTAAATTTTCCTTTAGCTCCCAAACAAGGCCATTACGCTATACTGAAACAGCCCAGTTTCTGTTCAAAGAGGTTTTGCAGCCATTAGTGCCCCAGCCCACGTCAACTCTAGTCCCACCAACCCCTTTTGTCAACCCAGAAGTGAAAGAAAAAGAGAGGGAGAGGCAAGACTATGGCGAGACGTCCTTGCCAACACCAGTAGGACCTCAACATGAACCCCAATGGCAGTTTTCCAAGCAGTCCTTTGACAATGCTCAGCAAGTTCAAAAATCACAACGAAAGGGTCAAGAGAACAAGGGAGGCGTTCATGGTGAGTTCCGGCAGCTCATTTTCTAGAAAAATCGCAGGTGAAGCCTAGGAGACACCCTTGCCTTAAGATCTGGGAAGGGTGTGTGGCCTGGAGAGAATCCTAAGGTTCAGACAGGGAGGTTCGAAGGGTTACATTTGCCCCCCGCCAGGCCTGAGGGTCTCCACCTTTTGTGGAGGGCAGTGGCTCTCCAAGGTTTCAGCCACAAGGCCTTCTTCCCAGCACAACCTGGAGGTGTGAAATGTCAGGGTTAGCACCTAACACCTTTTCTATGCAGGTCGGGCTCTCTCAGCCCTCAGGGCAGAAAGTGAGTGCATGCCCAGAACACTGCAGAAGGTTCTGGAAAGCAAAGAACTTTGCACTTAAGCTCTACTTCCCAGATAAAACCGGGCACACCTTGAATTTCGGTGCCTCCCTAGGTAGTCTTGCTCCCACATCTGCAGGTGCTGGATACAATTCTCTGACAGCCCCTCTTACCTTCCCGAGTCACTCATGATGTCAGCGGCCTCGACCGAAAGTCCCAATGCAACCTGGCAAACGTAAGAGGAGAAGGTTATCCGTTCCATGACAAGGCTGCGTAGAGAAAGCAAGTAGCTTTTGTTGTCTATGGCAGGCATCCCCAAACTTGGCCCTCGAGATGTTTTGGGACTACAACTCCCATTATCCCTAGCTAACAAGACCAGTGGTCAGGGATGACGGGAATTGTAGTCTCAAAACATCTGGAGGGCCGAGTTTGGGGGTGCCTGCTCTATGGGGTGGGGAAGCCCAGACCCAGGGGCCATTCAGCACTCTCTATCTGGCCATCTCCCCACACCGGTCCTGCTTTGCACCCGGAGTGTTTTTGCCTGGCTGGGATGTGCCCCTGAAAACTCTGTGGCTTGTCTGGGTGGAGGACGGAGAGGGATGTGCTGTACAAAAGTAACATTTGCCTTTGCTCTTCTGCCCACTTTTGCCTCTGGCCCTGCCTACCTCTGGCATGTGGCCTTCAGCAGGTCGCCTATAAGGAAATACAGCCTTGGGGCTGAAATAGGTTCCCTATCCCTGTGCTAAAAAGAACAACGGCAAATGTCTGTTCTCCCACTAGAAGGGTGGTTTCAGAATTTATTAAGCAGGCCCAGGCAGTTGCCAATGGACACGCAGTGGACATTTGATTTCAGGGATCACTACCCCCGACCCCAACACACACACACACACACACAGGTGAGTACTCTGAGCGCTGCACTCATTTCCCTTGTTCTCGCAGTTAGAATCCACTTCGCCGAAGCTTTCTAAACAATATTATATGACTAGCAAATTCAAGCTGACATTGCTAGTTGAGAGGTGAATGCTTTGCATCGTGGCTTAGGTACCTTGACACTACATTTGCATGCCTTCACACCTGAGGACTTAGGTGGGCACTGTCAGGCTTTGGGCCTTAGCAAGAGGGAGGCTCAAAAAGTAACTTTTTAAAGGTCTTGGCTGTGACGAAGGAAGAAAACCCCAATGTTACGAGAAGTAAGGGATGGTTGTTCCCTTCTCTTCCCCGCCTTTACTGCCCTAATGGCTTGATTTATTTACATATTTGCTTAATTTTAATCACCATTTCAATCCTGCTTTGATTCAGCTTTAAGGAGCAGGTTTCTGTGGGGGATATTTGGGGCAAAACAAACAAACAAAAAAAAATTATGCTTGGACATTAAAGCGCAGAGCTCAGCCTGGAAAGAGTGGGGCTGGGTAAAAGGTAAACCCATTTGTGCTCATGTACTACAATCATACCTCAGTTTGAGAACGCTCTGGTTTGAGTACTTTCGGTTTAAGTACTCTGCAGACCTGGAAGTGTCTACTTCCGGGTTCCGTGGCACACGTATGTGCAGAAGCGATCTGCACAGTTTGCGCATGCACTGAAGCGATCTGCACGGTTCACGCATGCACAGAAGTGCACTATCGGGATAGTGCTCTATTTGATTTATTTTGTTGTGTTGTGTTTTATGATGGGCGTAAAGCCGAATAAACATCTTTGTCTTGTCTTGTCTTTGTCTTGTCTTGCTCTATCGGCGCTTCGCGCACACACGGAAATGGCACTCGGTTGAAGTACTTTCCGGGGAGCAAAATGGCTCCCCGGAACCAACTGAGTACTTAAACCGAGGTACCACTGTAATCTGATGTCAATTATTTATTCATTTATCATCACATGTATTCTTCCAGGGTGCCTTTCCGTTTTATCCTCAGAACAACACTGCGAGGCAGGTTCGGCTAAAAGAGATAGTGATTGGCAAACCAGTGGGCTTGGTGTTTGAACCGTGGTCTCCCAAGTCCTATTCTGACACTCTAACCACTTTGCCACACTGGTATTCTGTATGTTTCACCTACCTCATTGTATTCTGATCTTATTATGCTGACCGGCATGATGTAGCTACATGTGGGCGGTATACCGGTAGGGGTGTGTGTGTGTGTGTGCAAATAAATAAAACCCCAGATCATTTACAGTACAAGGGTGTGCTATCATGTACACATGGTAAAGAAAAGTAAGTAGGCCTCGCTCCTGCCCAAGAATGCTGCAGCATCTCTTGCCAACGGCCACACCTGTTTCGTTTCACCTGGCAAGGTGCTTTGTTTATTAAAGGTGGGATCCCATCTCCTTCTATGCCTGGAGTAGAGCCAACCTGCTCTTGTCTAACAGTGAGCTCCTTTTTCAGAGAAGAAGCCACAGAAGGAGCAAGAGGCCTAATGGTTAAAGCTGAGGTTGTAGTGTTTAATTGTGCAGGTGGTGGTGAGAGAAACAGGATACTCTCTTCCCGATATTTGCTTAAATATCCCAGCTACAGATTTGCAAGCAATGCTCATTTATGCACAGGTCTATGGCCAGCCGTGGTTGATATGAAGAAACAATGGTCAATATTGACTCAGTTGGACTGTGTATTTGGGTTTAGGCCAGAAAGGAAAAAAGGATTGCTGCTTAAATGTCACTGCTTTCCCTCCAAAACATTACCTGCCCACCCCCTACCCCATCCAAGTTAGGTGGGTTTCAAGGAGCTGGTGTATCCCTTTTTAATTCTTGCAGGCTTCCTGCCTTTTTAGAACCCAAGAGGCAGAAATTCAAGATTTCACGCGTGTTGTGCCTCCATTCACAAAGAGACTGCACCTGTTGATTTTCTGTCTGCCATGCACAAGGTGAAAATTCTTTGCTCGGGGCCCCATGACTTCTGGGTCATTTTTACCAATTGCTAGGTACCGCTGCTGTATCTGATTACTATACCCAAAGCGTAACTCTGAATTCGGTAATCTGTTTTGAAAGCCACTGCCTAATCTTGGATGTGTGAAAGGAAGCGACAAAATATAGGCGCACCTCTAAGCATGCATAATGCATTTTCGCCCTCACCTCTGAGACAAACCGTAACTAGGCCTTAGATGTTAAAGGGACTTGCAGGTGAGAGAGGGTATGAATTGTAGGCAGGTGAGAGCTCCACTACCTGTCTCTGGAGAAAGTATACACTATCTACATGTTAGCCCCACTTTTTCTCTTCTTACACATTTCTTTCATTTCCAGAACGTCTATACATCCTGCTCTTACATGCAAAAGGGCACAAACAAGGCTGTTTGCAAGAAATAGCATATGCCCCCAACTGGGGGCAGTCCCTGTTTCCTGGTTCTGCTCTCTGTTAAATCTCTCTCTCTCTATTTTTTGCCTTTGGGGGATGCCTAATTAGTATGTTGCTAG
Organism: Zootoca vivipara; assembly: GCF_965207765.1. Classification (NCBI taxonomy): domain Eukaryota; kingdom Metazoa; phylum Chordata; class Lepidosauria; order Squamata; family Lacertidae; genus Zootoca; species Zootoca vivipara. The sequence goes on from NC_142595.1 coordinate 35,741,636, forward strand.
TGCAAATTGCTCGAGTTGTCATTTATCAGGCTCAGCCCCAGCTCCAGGGCTTTGGCAGTAAAAACAGCACCTTTGGAGGCAAACAATTTAAGGCACTTTTTTTTTAAAAAAAGGGAGAATAATGTCATGTGGCGTTTGGCCCAAATTTATCATAGGAATACTGTATAGGAAGCTGAATTATAACAAAACAAACTATTGCTCCATCTAGCTCTGTACTGTCTATACTGAATAGCGAAAGCTTTCCAGGGTTTTAGACAGGGAATCTCTCCCAGCCCTACCTAGAGATGCCAGGGATTGAACCTGCAACCTTCTGCATGCAAAGCAGATGCTCTACCACTTTTCTGTGGCTTTCCCCCTTCTGGTCTAGAGATACACATTAGTACATGCGCTTGAACAATAAGCTTCCGCATAGGGAACAAAGCCTATTTTACAGATTGTCACTGCTGAGGTTGCAGACCCTTGGCAATGTGTAAATTGTGTGTTGTGCTGTTCTGGTGGTGGTGAGGATTAGGCAGTGATCCTTGATGTGAGAGCAGGAGGCTTACAAAAATGGACATCTTCTCATCTAATATATTGGAGGATAAAGGGCCCCCTGACCATCAGGTCCAGTCGTGTCCAACTCTGGGGTTGCGGCGCTCATCTCGCTCTATAGGCTGAGGGAGCCAGCGTTCGTCTGCAGACAGCTTCCAGGTCATGCGGCCAGCATGACAAAGCTGCTTCTGGCGAACCAGAGCAGCGCACGGAAACACCGTTTACCTTCCCGCTGGAGCGGACCCTATTTATCTACTTGCACTTTGACGTGCTTTCGAACTGCTAGGTTGGCAGGAGCTGGGACCGAGCAACGGGAGCTCACCCCTTGCAGGGAATCGAACCGCCAACCTTCTGATCAGCAAGCCCTAGACTCTGTGGTTTAACCCACAGCGCCACCTGGGTCCCTGCATATTAGAGGGTAGGCAGCCATAAAGAAACCAAGTCAAAGATGAATCAACCATTCTGGGAAATATACCAATAAAGCCACAGATTTAACAGAGGAAAATTTGCCTAAAAGAAGCCTGCAGAAGCAACATTGTCCTTGGACAAAAAGGTAGGATATAATTGTAAAAAATGAAATAAACGGATCAGATACCCAAATAGTTTCAGGTTTAACCCTTGCCCATGTTTGCTGTCAAAGCCTTTAACAAAAGAGAGGCATATGTATGCTGATGCTCAATACTTACAATGATGACCCCCTAATGAGAACACTTTGACCAATGGACAAAAGTCAGTTATGATGACTAAGATTTCAGTGGGTCTACTCTGAATATGACTTAGTCAGCTGCAATCGAGAAATGTAGGACTAGCTTTTGATGCTTTGGCAAGGAAAGTATTTCTGTTTATGTTTAGAGGTTCTCTCATTACTATATGAAAGCTCACCACACAAACACTTGGTTTTTTTCTTTTTAAAAAACAACATGCTTCTTTTCTGTTCCACACAAATCTGGAATCTCCCTGTTCAGAACCAAAAAGCTTCAAAATAGCAGCTCCCTGGGCTAGAACTTCCTGGATCTCACGGCAAGAAATTGTGTAAAAAGAGATTTAGCCAACACTGAGGAAAGAGAATCAGAACAAGCACCCTCAAGGGGATTGTGGCGGCAGTGGGAAAATGTGACTGACACACGGAGAATACCGTTAAGAGAAAAAAGGGGCATGTGCAGGCCTATCTCTGCTCAATCTTTCTTTAAAACTATACGTTCATGCGGAAGCTTTTTTTTTGTGCGTGGGGAGGATCAATGACACAACCAACGCTCTGGGGGCCTGGCCCCTTGCAGGTATATTCCAGGCCTCTCTGTGATGTCCGACTTTCAATTAAAAACAAAGCCTCTACCCTTTTTATTTGTGGAAATATAAGTGCCCGGTCAGTATTCTAGTCATTTGCTAAGAAGAAATGCTTTGCAAGAGACCTCCCCCCCCCACTTAATTTCCAGCCCCCTCTCACCAGTACAACAATGTGATCTCTTTTTGGCAACCGATAAGATCCACGTTAAACCCGTACAGTATCTGGGTTTCTTCCAAATACAGTAAAAGGGCTCCCATTTTAGGAGCCACAGCACGGTCCCTGCTGCAAATCAAGTGCTTCCATTTGTCCAAAGTGCTGCCCCTCTCAGAAGAAATTGACCCTGCCACGAAGAAAGGCAACTTTCTTGCTATAGCCGTCAAGTTTTCCCTTTTCTCGCGAGGAAGCCCATTCAGCTTAAGGGAATTTCCCTTTAAAAAGGGGAGAACTTGACAGCTATGCTTTCTTGCTCTGTTGAGCAAGGCCTCCCCCCCCCCACCTATACCAGAGAGTTGAGGACCAAGTTTCCTCAGTGCAACCAACTAACTAGGCTCCATCCCCACGAAGCCCAGCCTTATCCCTCCCCTCTCCTCCCGCCATACTTTTTAGACTTACCTTGTACCGTACGCAGCAGTCCTTCTCTTCAGTTCTCAACCATCTCTCCTTTGGGCACCCAGCTGGTGGCATTTGACATGGCAAGTTGAAACTACTGCTGTGGCTCGAGACGTCCAGTCCCTATGAGAGCGAGCCTGTCAGCTGAACCACACCCCTTGCATACCTGGGCAGGTAGCAGTCACTCACCAGGTGCCTTTTTTTTTTTAAGCCTCAGGAACACACACACACCAACCTGTATTTGAAAGGAAACTTTTGCTAGGGGAAAAAAAAGTGGCAGGTCTCTTTCTGGAGGCAGCTGGTTGCAGGAAGAGGGGAATGAGGGCATGCTTCAAAACGTGCTTGCAGGCAATGTACGTGCATGGTGAAAAGCTGTGGTCCTTTTCCTTGCACGTGTCTATGCACTAAAACGCCTGCATATGTGCTCAATATACATGACAGATCTACACAGCTTGTTGAACGCCCATTAATTCAGATGGTTCAAGGCTCCCATGTCGACGTACAGAGCCTTGAACAACTTGGGTCCAAGATAGCTTAACGACCTTATATCTTTGGTGGACCTGGTAAAAGAGTATTGGGAAATAATCCATAATGAATTGAAAAAAAATGTTTAAAAGTACTTTCCCAAAACAACCAGAGTCCTTTTTTTGTTGGGGACAATTCAAATGGAAATTCCCAGGTGTCAAAAAAGGTTATTTATGTATGCCACTACCGCGGCCCGTGTCTTGTTAGCCCCAAAATGGAAAATGAATTGAAGAAGAATGGCAACTGAATGCTGCAAACACAGAATATGCGCAGCTCTCAGACTTAACATACGGAATAAGAAAAAAAGAAGAACATACATTTAGAGAAGATTGGAAAATGTTTATTGAATGTATGGGGGGAAATTGTGTACACTTGAAAACGTTGGCAGCATTAAGATAAATTCAACTGGGTAAATAAGTTTTGATGGATGTAATAATGGAATACTGAATGCTTTAGTTTTTGTAAAATATGCAGGGATTTGCGATATGCAAAATGAACCATGGAAAGAGAAGGTGGGAAGTCATTGATATTTTAAGGATGTTTAAATGAGTATCCTAAATTGTAAAACAGAGAATTTAATAAAAATTACACACACACACACACACACACACACACACCCCTACCTTATGTCTTAGCTTGATCAATGAGATAATAAGCGGAGCTTGCTGGATCAGGCCAATGGCCCATCGAACCCAGCTACCTGTTTTCACAGTGGCAAACCTAATAAGCTAGAGCAGGGGTAGGCAACCTAAGGCCCGTGGGCTGGATGCGGCCCAATCGCCTTCTAAATCCGGCCCGCGGACGGTCCGGGAATCAGCGTGTTTTTTACATAAGTAGAATGTATCCTTTTATTTAAAATGCATCTCTGGGTTATTTGTGGGGCATAGGAATTTGTTCATTTTTTTTTTCAAAATATAGTCCGGCCCCCCACAAGGTCTGAGGGACAGTGGACCGGCCCCCTGCTGAAAAAGGTTGCTGACCCGAGAGGAATACTAGTAGTTGTCTCCTGTGTTACAGAGTTCTGATTGGTCTCCACTAGAAGTATTTCTTGCCATGCTGTGGACTGCAATTCCAGCAGAGATTGGCCAGGCACCCTCACTTTCGACTTTCAGGCATCTCTCTAAGACTTTACAGCAACAGACCTACACAGTTATTCAATTCCCCAACCCCAGCTAGCCCATCACTTTCATTAGTTGTATTGTTATACACCACCCTGAAATTTTGTGGTTGGGCAGTATATATATATATAAATACTTTTGTAAATAAAATACATATTTTTTTGAGGGGGAAAGGCATTTCAGTTTTGTCCAGTGTGATACCACCCTTCCTAGAAAAGGCGCCTGCCTTTTAACATTGAAGGCAACACTGATTTGGGGGAGGGACACAAAGTCTAGCTGGGCACAGCAAAGGGGAAGGGACCCTTCTGGGTTCTAAAGGCAGGAAGTGTTGCTGTCCAATGCATTTTTGCAGAGAAGGGCAGAAGTTCAGGACCCTTTTCCAATGAGCATGGTCTATAACATGTCTGGGGCAGCTCCTATTTAGTATTTCTCTCGGGTAACCCATATTTTGCTGAACTCCCTCGTAGCTGCTATTTTGACCACCTTTTGAGGTAAATTCACTCAGGTTTCTGGTAGCTGTGTATAGTGCTCTCCTTGGCTCAAGCCGCTTTACAGCTGTTTCCCAAAACATAGGCAATAAACTTCCATTTGCACTTTTAGACTTTTACGATCTTTTTTTGTTTTGGTCTGCTATAGCATGCGGTGGTTCTTGCTTGTTCAAGACGCCTGGAATAATTTGCTCTGCATGAACACATCATGTCTTGGCTGAGGTCAGTTAAATTGATCTCTGTGTGTGCGTGAAGAGGCAAATAGCTGTGTAGAATGGTTCTCCAGCTCACCTGCTAGCCATGTAATCAAAAGGGTGTCAGGCTGTGTTGATTTCCAGCGCTGGCTGTGCTTGGTGTGTGATCCCTAAAAGGGTAGCGGCAGGACACTTGCTCTGCATGTAGAAGGTTCCACTTTCAATCGCTGCCGCTTCCAGAGAGGGCTGGGATAGACCCCTGCCTAAAACCCAGGGCTGGATTAAGATGCCCTAAGCATTTAAAAGTATTTGGTGCCCTGATATATCTAATTCAGAATATAAATACGAGCCTCAGTGGACCACCCACCCGCGTGGTTAAACCACAGAGCCTAGGGCTTGCCGATCAGGTTGGCGGTTCGAATCCCCGCAGCGGGGTGAGCTCCCGTTGCTCGGTCCCAGCTCCTGCCCACCTAGCAGTTCGAAAGCACGTCAAAGTGCAAGTACTGTAGATAAATAGGTACTGCCCCCGTGGGAAGCTAAACGGCATTTCCGTGTGCTGCTCTGGTTCACCAGAAGTGGCTTAGTCATGCTGGCCATATGACCTAGAAGCTGTCTGCGGACAAACGCTGGTTCCCTCAGCCTATAGAGCGAGATGAGCTTGCAACCCCAGAGTCGTCCGTGACTGGACCTAACGGTCAGGGGTCCCTTTACCTTTACCTCAGTGGACCAAGTGGCAGTTTACCAGTTACTAGATTCTCATTTTGTTGTTGTATTCCCAATATTAATGTATATCATTAATGTACATATACAGTCATACCTTGGAAGTCAAATGCCTTGTGAATAGAATGTTTTGGCTCCTGAACGCCGCAAACCCGGAAGTGTGTTCTGGTTTGCAAATTTTCTTTGGAACCCGAACGTCTGACATCCGTGGCTTCTGATTGGCTGCAGGAGCTTCATGTAGCCAATTGGAAGCTGCGCCTTGGTTTCCGAATGTTTTGGAAGTCAAATGGACTTCTGGAACGGATTTCTGAGGTAACACATTAATTATTATTATTATTAATAATAATAATAATAATAATAATAATAATAATAATAATAGTTGGAGCCTTTTTTCAGCTGCACCATATGGTCCATGGTTAATCCGGCAATGGGAAATTTCTGTGGTGCCCTAAGCATATGCTTTTGCTTAATGGTTAATCCAGCCCTTCTAAAACCCCAGAGAGCCCCCGCCAGTCAGTTGTTGATAATGCTGAGCTAGATGGACCAATGGCCTCACTCAGTATACAGCAGCCTCCTACGTACAGCAACTTCCTCTTGTGTGCTTCAGAAATGACCCATCAGAACAGACCAATGAAGTGCCAAGGTCAGAGGGTACATGAGGCAGCCACTGGCAGAAGCTACACAGGTTCGGATAGTGGGGGGGCCCTGGGAGCCTCCTGTACACACACCCCCTTTGAGTTTCACGGCAGAGAAAAAGCAGGATATAAACATTTGAGTGACAGCTGCCTGAAGCAGCTACCCTACCCACCAAAGTAAGGAAATTATTATCTGTGTGTGTTCACAGAGGGAAGGAATGCTCTCTGTTCTCACTCCTTTTGAAAAGATCCAGAACGACGCAGGAACAGTAGCAGCTCAGGTGTGTCCCCACCCAGCCAGTTTCAGGTGTCAATACAACACAGGCTATAAAAAAAGTATCAAAGGACATTCCTACCGCACACTCTCATTGTTTAGTTGTTACCCAACACTGCAACGCTTCTACTTCCAGCCTGGCATGCTCATTTACAGTAGGGTCTCTTGCCCGCTGTCAATGAGACGCAGGCCTGAATGAAGTGGGCAGGGAGATGTTTTCTTCTTCTTTGGCGATCACTCGTAGCCGAGTAAGATTGTCTTCATAAACACAGTTTTAACAATGGGTCCGTAAGTGACTGTGGAGGCCAATTCTGGATCCACACGTCCTCCCACAGTGGGGGCATTGGTTTTTGGGCAGGAGTTGATCACGGTGTGGATTTGCCAAGCGTGCCTTCCTCTTAGCATATTTCTCCCTTGCGTGGTGAGTTTGAGCGTCTTTAAAGCCCATAGCTTCAACACTGGTGATCTTTGCTTCTTCCAGTACACCGGTATTAGTTTGCCTGCCTTCCCAAGTGATGTGTAAAATGTGTCAATGAGACGCAGGCGTGAATGAAGTGGGCAGGGATATGTTTTATACTGAAGGTAACAGAGCAACATCCTTGAGGCTGCCTCAGAACAGGCCATACTCTTTGCTCATCTAGGTCTACTCTAACGGGCAGCAGCTATGGGTTCTCTCTCTCTCTTTTTAAGGGTGATCATTAGTATTGCTTACTCGCATCCTGCCCTAACTCCCCAAAGAGCAGCAAACACATAAGCAATTAAATAATTGAAACATGGAAAGCTCCACACCCCACACACCCCAATACCAGTACAGATGCAGACTGGGAACGATCTCTACTTAAAAGGCTTGTTGGGAGAGAAAGGCTGTGAATAGGCGCTGAGAAAAGAACAGCCAGTCTAATATTTAAAAGGTATAGGGACCCCTGACCATTAGGTCCAGTCGTGACAGACTCTGGGGTTGCAGCGCTCATCTCGCGTTATTGGTCGAGGGAGCCGGCATACAGCTTCCAGGTCATGTGGCCAGCATGACAAAGCCGCTTCTGGCGAACCAGAGCAGCGTATGGAAACGCCGTTTACCTTCCTGCCGGAGCGGTACCTATTTATCTACTTGCACTTTTGACGTGCTTTCGAACTGCTAGGTTGGCAGGAGCTGGGACCGAGCAATGGGAGCTCACCCCGTCGCAGGGATTCGAACTGCCGACCTTCTGATCGACAAGCCCTAGAGGCTTGTGATTTAACCCACAGTGCCACCTGCGTCTCACCATATTTAACAAGAGGGAATCCTAAAAAAGGTTGATGCCACCAATCTAAAAGCCTGGATATCTTCTACTCCTTTCGAGAGGCAGGGATTGAGCCTGGGGCCTTCTGCACCCAAAGCATGCTCTCCAGCAAAAAAAGTCACAGTTCCTTCCCCTAACTGACTAGTGCAATGCAGCCAGTTATTGGGAGATGGGAGCCCTGTGTGTGGGGAAAAGCCCTGGAGCCGAGTTGGCAAGGCCGCAAGCAAGGCCTCTCTTGCTAGGTGGGGCTGCAGAGCAAAATCATTTCCTCATAAACCACTAAAACTGGCTGTGTACATTTTAACGCCTCTGGGTTGCTATAGCACAGGAAACACGCAGGCAGAACAATAAAGTTCTTCTTAAAAAAACGCACACACACACACCCCACCATACATTTTGATGTACTGTACTAATGCTGATTAATACCTTAAAAATGCAGCTCCCATGAATCAGAATCATAGAGTTGGAAGAGACCACAAGGGCCATCCAGTCCAACCCCCTGCCAAGCAGGAAACACCATCAAAGCATTCTTGACATATGCCTGTCAAGCCTCTGCTTAAAGACCTCCAAAGAAGGAGACTCCACCACACTCCTTGGCAGCAAATTCCACTGCCGAACAGCTCTTACTGTCAGGAACCTGACATGCAACTTGTTGGAGTTGCGGGACATCATCCCACATCATGAAAGCATGACATAGGGGAGGGGGGTCTTAAAGAGGATCTACCCTGAGCCAGGAAGAAACCTAAGCATGCGGAATTTGGAAAAAAGAAGACAACAACCCTATTACCAGAGTTGGGGGAAGCATAAAAAAGAGACACTCCCCCCCCGCCCCATCTGACACCAAGCTATCAAAAAAAATTAGTGGGAGCTCTAATGTCAGAGAGGTTTCCCCTAAAACAAAAGTATTAGAAAAGAGGTGGAAAACAAATTAGGGCTCTGGGCAAGCTGGCAACCCCCAAACCTCTACCCTGCCTCTAGTCCAGTGGTTCCTAACCTTTTTTTGGCCATGCCCCACTGAAGTACCTCTAAAATCCTGACCCCCCCCTCCAGTGACATATAATTCTTTACTTTTCAAAAAGTGAGCTCCTATTCATGTGGAGGAAGCCTAAAAGGTCATTAGGTAAAGGTAAAGGGACCCCTGACCGTTAGGTTCAGTCGCGGACGACTCTGGGATTGCTGAGGGAGCCAGCGTTTGTCTGCAGACAGCTTCCAGGCCATGTGGGCAGCATGACAAAGCTGCTTCTGGCAAAACCAGAGCAGCGCATGGAAATGCCATTTACCTTCCTGCCGGAGCGGTACCTCTTTATCTACTTGCACTTTGATGTGCTTTTAAACTGCTCACCCCTTCGTAGGGATTCGAACCGCCGAACTTCTGATCGGCAAGCCGTAGGCTCTGTGGTTTAACCCACAGCGCCACCCGCTTCCCAAAAGGCCATTAAAGTTGGTCTTAAACAAGCTTCCAAAGAACATGGCATCCGTGAGAGAGAAGAATGAAAGGACACTTGAAGTACTGAGGAAGAAATCACGAAGAAAGTGTTAAGAAGAAAAAATGATATGGGAAAAATGGCAAATAAAGTTTCAAAACATATAATAAAGATGTGTATGTCACAATATATATTTGTATACTGTATTATGAGGCCCCTAGAACCACAAGAAACGCAAAAATAAATAAATCAGCTAATAACTCATTCTCAAATTGCCCCCCTGTGGGGCGTGTGCCTCCGTTGGGAACCATGGCTCTAGTCCTTCGCATCCGAGAAGCCAAGACTATGAGGTGGTGCCAAAGTGGAACCGCACGGGCCAGAGAGACGAGGCCACCTTTCCTGCCTAGAGGGATGCTCAGATCCGATGGATCACCCTTACTCTAGGGGTGACACCTTGCCACAGCATCCTTACCATTCCTGAAGGTTCGGTTTGGCCTGGGGAGGAAGGGTGGGGCAGAGACCAGCTCTAATTTTAGCCCAAGCAGGCTTAATAACAGCCTGAATCACCCAGGCGTAAGAACCTAATCTGAAGAGCTACCTTTTGTTTGTCCTGGGGGTGCGGGAGCAAGTTACGCAATCTTGTGGCAAAGGTCTTGGCAGTGAGCGGAAGCGTCGTTTTGGTCCGAGTTTGGCAGAGAGCAATGATCAAAATCAAGGAGGCCGGATGACAGGGGAGGAGACAAAGAGACTTGAGCCACATCTGTGCAAGAAGCCTGTAATTGGAAATAACTGTGATTTAGAGGGACAAGGCCAACTGCAAAGGAGGAAGCAGGTGTAGCTGAGCAAGCGAGAGCAGACAGGCCCAGCCAACACAAACTGACTCAGGCGCTCTAGGAGGTCATAGCCAGGACACCTGGGTTTTCTGAAGTCGGCAGGCCGTTTCAGCCAGGGTTTTCCAAAGCAGGGCACCCACATGTGCATAAAGTGCTGATTAAGGTACTGGTGCTAATAACTGCAATAAGGTCCTGTATTCATGTCTTCTGATGCGGAAGGGCACAGGGAGCCCCCTGTATAGCCATGCATTTATCAATGAAAAAACTGAGAGGGATCAGACCAAAGGTCGGTCTAGGCCGACATCCTGTTTCGCACAGCAGCCAATCAGATGACTCTGGAAAGCCAAGGCAGGGCACAACAAACAGCACTCCGCTACTAGTCAGATGGGCAGGGTACAAATAATAATTACTACTACTACTACTACTACTACTGTTGTTCCATAGCAATTGGGATCCAGCAACATACTGTCTTTTGAATAGAGCTGGCTCTATTTAGCCAACATAGTATAGAGCCATTGACACATTGATGCGACCATGGGTTTGTTGAAGCCACCATCCCTGTAAAGTTAATGATCCATTAAAAACAGATTAAACAAGCCCTTTTCTACCAGGTGGTAATGTGTGGACAGTAACTGCTTGAAGGGTTAGGGCAGGCTTCCTCAACTTCGGCCCTCCAGATGTTTTGAGACTACAATAACCACCATCCCTGACCACTGGTCCTGCTAGCTGGGGATCATGGGAGTTGTAGGCCAAAAACATCTGGAGGGCCAAGGTTGAGGAAGCCTGGGTTAGGGCTTAAGGAAGAATTAGAACCAAATCCAACAAACACTAGAACAGCCTTCCAGAAATTCTGGACTACAATTCCCATTGTGCTGGTTGGGGCTGATGGAATTGTAATCCCAACATTTGGAAGGCAGCAGGCTGAGGAAGGCTGCACTATACCAATCAAAAACACGTACATTTTACGTGTTAAAAGAAATGAACACACCTAAGGAGCAATCTTTTTTTTTATTTTCAATTATATTCAACACGGTAATTTCAATTCCCTGTTCTTTAAAACATATGCAGCTGAGCTGCTGAATAAACAAGTACAATATAGAGACTTCTTTGGAAAAAAAAATACTCATGCGATATTGCACATTTAAGTTTTTCTGCATTTTTTCTTCTTGTTTTTTTTCTCTTGGCGATGCAACCATATAGAAAATACTTCTGTTATGTACAGATATGTTTGGGGAGGGGGGAGTTCACAGATCAGGGCAGGTGGAGAGAAAGAGAGAGAGAAAGAAAGAAAGAAAGAGAGAGAAAATAAAAAGGGGTGGGCGAAGAAAAGAGAAAGGGGTGATATGGTAGAAAAGAAGGGACAATTTATTTTGGCAGAGGAAATCTTGGCTCATGATAGCGCAGGAAAGAAACCACACACAGACAGGATTTTCAGGGTAGTACTTTGGACCCGTTTCTCTTGAAATTACTTCTAGCCCTCAGTTTCACTTGGAAGTACTTCTAGCCCTCAGTTTTAACATTGAAAATATTTGATTGTGTGCGTGCAGGAAGAGGGATGGAGGAGAGCCGTGAAAATGGACACCCTCCCCCACCCCAATGCATCCTCTAGGAAAGCGGCGGCAGAATCCAACAAACCGGAATATGAGAGGTCAAGGAGGCACAGGTCCCGGAGGAGGAGTGGAGTAGCTGGCAAATGGGACAATGACAAATGTGGACTTGTACGGCCAATGTTGTCCATTACACAGCCCAGGGTTGCAGACATCCAGGAGATCCTCACAGTGGGACTGGGCGTTGGCAGAAGGCTGAGGGGTGGGGTGGGGCACTGTCCAGACAGCGGGAAGGGGAATAATGAGACCGTTTCCCTGGGATTTGGCCTCAAGTTCAGGCAAGGGAACATTAGAAGCATCCTTCAGAGCCAGGCTGGACTCTATAGGACGCTGGAGTTTCTGAGAAGGGACGAAGCCACACTCGCACCTGAAAAACCGAGATGCTGAGGGAAGTGAAGAACAGGAGCAGAGATCAAGACCCTCCCGATGTAGCCCCACCGCTGCAACTGTCTCCCCCAACCCCAACCCCCAAGCTATGGCACTTAACAGCCTCATCTTCACAGGCAATACTATCTCGGCTCCTAAATTAATGCCACTGCAGAACTCTCCTGTCCGTCTGGCTCTAGAGAGCCTCGTGGCAGCCAACCCCAAAAGACCATTAAAAAAACCCCAACCGTTACCCACAATTCCCCGCTGATTAAACAGTGCTAAGGCGCTTCTCTTTCTCGCTCATGCACATACACACACACACACTAGCCGCACCCAGGGCTACCACATCCCATTTTTAAACTTGTCTGCTCAAGTTCTCCGACTTCCAGGCCAGCTGCCAGCCTCGGCTGTAAAGCTTGGCTGCTGGGTGCTACCTTCAATTCTGCTGCCCTCTTGTGAGAACTAACCCAACTGTGAAATGCACTGGTTTGATTCGGCAGGATGTGAGTGGGTGTGTGGACTGAGTCCTGCCACCCTTTCCCTCACGCAGCCTTGAGATAGCTGCCCTCCTGAGCTGCAGAGCTATGGGGCCAGAGCTATGAGCAACACCAATTACCCAAGATACCCTGCCGGTTAACAGGGAACCCCCGTTAACTCGACTTTGCCCCCAGCCTCAAAAAACTTCCCAACCTGTAAAGCAACTCTTATTTGCCTGCTGTCAGGAGAACGACATCAAGGCCACCTCGCTCCTCTTGAGCCCCCAGAAAGACTGGCTCCCGTCATCCCCTCTCCCTTTGTTTGTTTAAGGAAAAGCAACAAGCAAATAGCATCACTTTTAAAAGGAAGCCACAAAATAAATACTGTCTCTGGAGAGGAGGGGTGGGGTGGGGGGGAAGAGGGGGGTGGGGAGGACATTGGGCTGGAGAAAAACTTGGCCCCTCTGTGTAAAACAATGGATGATGGGTGTCTGATTGGCTGAGGCTCAGAACCCCCCACATTTGGAGTGTTTTGAGTGGCGAGAGGGAGTTGGCCACCCCTATCCTTGCGTTATGTCTCCTGTTCCGAATGAGGATCTGGTACACAAGGAGGTGGGGTGCGGAATAAGGCCCCTGCATCCCCCCCCCCGGGGGCGGTGGCAGCGGCGGTCACTTGGAGAGTTTGCTGATCACACGGATTAGGGCGGCGTTTTCGTCTTTGAGACGCTGGTTGTCTGCCTTCAAATCCGAAAGAGCCTGCAAGAGAGAAGACGAGTAAGACAAAACCTGCACCACCTGGTAAAATCCTCCACCACCACCCCTCCCCGACCAGGCCGCAACTTCTCTCCGTCAAGCTGTAACTCTAGGATGAGACCCGACGGCTGATCCAACCAGGTGGGAATTACCTTCAATTCTTCCTCTAGCTCTGCTGCTTTCCGCTCCAAAGCTCGGCGCTCCTGGAGGGAGAAGAGGCAAAGGTGAGGATAATGGGAAAGGGGCAGGGGAGCTCCAAGAAGAATGTATTTCAGGAAAGCCAGTCCCTTCAGGGCAGAGGTGGGCTGACTTCAGTCTTGTGTGTCCTAAAAGGCCACCTATGTGCGCGCGTTAGCTTTACGAAGCTCTTTACAGGTTGACTAGTTAAGTGATCCTGAACACACACTCTTGCTTAAGATCATAAGAAGCATCTGGCTGGGTAAGACCAAGGTTGACACACCAAATGCATACTTTGTAAGAATCTCAGAAACCCCTGGGGTACACCTGCATCTACCCTCCCCTGCTAAAGAACGAAAGGATAACCCCTCCGGGCCCACACGATACCCTTCCTACGACTATGAAAGAGCTGGGCTCGTTCTCAGGCTTCTCCAGCAGGAGGAATCAAACAAGTCTTGCAGTTCAGTTCGTTTGAAGCAGCAGAATCCTTAACACACGGCAAGGGGAGAAAAAGAGAGGCAAAAAGAGGTACTTACAAATCTCTCCAGCTCTAGGAGAGCCGGCCGCTCAGCAAAACGCTCTTGCCTCTGTGGGGAACAACGAAACAAAACACACCACGTAAGGTACCCAACACAATGAAGCCCCCAACCATTGAGGGGGAGAGGGGGGTTTGTTTATCTATTAAATCAATTCCCATCATCCCTGACCACTGGTCCTGTTAGCTAGGGATGATGGGAGTTGTAGTCCCAAAACATCTGGAGGGCTGAGTTTGGGGATGCCTGTATTAAATGAAAATTCTACCACCTTCAAAGACTGTGTTAAAAATGGGGGGGGGAGGGGAGCCACGGGATGAAGAAACACATAAACTGCTTTCAGGAAACCAAGGAATTTAAATTTTACCTTCTGAAAATGTCAGGTAATGCTACATTAATAATAATAATGATAATAATAATAACTTCCAAGTACTTGGCAATCATTTTTAAGGAATTTATATGGATTTTTACATACATTTTACTTACCAAGCAAAACTAAATTATATTAATTTAACTAAAATGTCTTTTGAATTCCCAAGTCGTGTTACAACTTTTGAGCACCCCTCACTGTTGGGATTTGCAAGCCCCTTATCTTAACAATGCTGTATCTCAATAGGTGCGCATGGAAGCCAGGTACATATAAAACACACGGCATCCCGTTGCAAAGCTGCCTGTTTCTCTTCATGTCCCCACCGTGTCCCAGCTGCCACCCAGCCGAGAAGCTTCTGTTCTGCCCTGTTCCATACCTGGGTCACTCTTTCCAGCTCCAGCTTGATCTGCGTCAGCTGTAGCTGTGCTTCTTGTAGCTGCTCCTTCAGTTTTTCATTCTCAATCACGAGATCTTCATACAGCTTAGGGTCACACAAACACATGATAAAATAAACCGAATAAGGTACTGAGATCCCTATGAATCCCTTTCCCACCCATATCCCTTCGACCTAGGAGCCCCAACCTCCAATCATGGGAGCTGATATAGCACTTGTGCTCCCTCCTCCCTCCCACTCCTTTTTCCTTGTGTGTCATGATTTTTTTTAGAAATCTTAGTACTGATTTCTAGAAGTTGCTCCAAGACCCTTTTCGGCTAGAGGGTGGGGGTATAAATGCCTGAAATGAAAACGTAGGCAAAACAACTAACTTTCTTGTAATAGTGATCAGGTTCCTCTTTGCAGCCCAAATTGCTGTTCTGTCTCTGGCAGCTGTAGGGAGCTGTCCGGTTTGACAGGACGCTGTTTAGGTGTTCACTGAAAAAGAAAAGGGTAGGGGGCAAACATTATGGGAGATCACCCCTCGGGTGGCTCCTCACACTGTGCAATCCAGGTGGGCGGTATATAATTTTAATAATGGTCTGAAAGTTAAGGCACGAGGATTGGGCACATTAGCAAAGCCACGCGCAGACTTTTGCATATTAAGACTATTGGATCTTGCATTATTTTGGGTTCACCGTTAAAAAAAACCCACCATCCTCGAGGCCAGCATTAATGTCTTTCTACAATATGAATGGCATGAGTACTGAGAAGCATCAGCAGGCAGGCAGGCAGGCAGCAACTCGTGAGTCAACCTACCCCTGAGCCCGTCTCCACACCCCAGTTTGAAGTGCTGGATCCCAAAGAGGAACCTACCTGCCATGTCCTGATGGATCTTCATTGTTGACATGCTCGCTGTCTACATCCTCCTCCCGTCGGCCTTTCCTGCGGTCCCTGATGGCGAGTCTGTTCCGTAGATCCGAATCTGCCTCTGAGCTGGTATCCTCGGCTTCTGAGACTGCAGCGCGGACAGAAAAAGACATGCAGCTGAGGTCAATAGATTATGTTACAATATCAGCAATGGAGCTCGGGAGAGATTTCGGAAGGTTTAAAAGAAAGTTGCCGTAGTACAGAAGTTCCCACAGGCCCAAAGCTAAACATGCCAAAATGAGTGACCTGAAAAACAGAAGAGGAAAGAGGGCACAAAAGTTGAACAGGAGCGTTACCTTTTCTGGGCTGCGAATTCACCACTAACGGATTCACAGTATAAACCGCAGAACCTTCTGAACTCGGGAGCCGGAATCTCCTAGAGGAGTCCTGCATGAGGCAGCAGGGTTAGGATCAGGGGAAAAGCAAGAAGGGAGATAAATTACACACAGGCTGCACGCTGGTTCAAGGCAACAAGGCAGCAATTTGCGGAGGGCCAGACGAAAGCAAGGAATGAGTGAAATGGACTGGGTTATGGGCGCCACTGCGCCATGGGATGTGCAAAAACACAGCAGACTCTCACCCAACCCAGTGCCAATGAAGAACCCACACTATGCAGTCTGATGGATACAAATAACCCAACACCTATCATGAAGGTTGGGAAGTGGATACAGCACACAGCCTGCCATAAGCTACCTTGATTTCACCTGTGTTCTGCTTGGGAAGATTTGTATCTTGAAGAGGCAGGTAACAATTCTAATCACCCTAGATCAGAGCAATAGCCTCGGCATAGGTCCACCTATCGCGGTTCCCTCTGAGCAAGCCAGAAGTTCCCCCACTGGCCTGGCTGCCACATCTTCCACCCCACCAGAGCCCCTATGCATCCTGCCATCTCTACCGTAGTCTCCTGGGACTGCTGCTCTCCATCTTTGTCATGCTTCTCGTCCTCCTTATTTCGCTGCTCCGGGGCTGCTCTGGAGTCCCCAGCCCGGCCCATGGTCTTCTCAGCCTCCTTCAGATCCGTGAGGGTGACACCCTGCAAGTGAGAAGAGAAGGAAAGGCACATGAAAATGATGCGCCAAACAGAGAACCACCCCGCCACCTAGAGGTGGATACTGGCACGACACAGCAAGAGTTCTTTGTCAAGTCTCTGAGCTAGCCCAGACAAGCACATTCCCTTAATCCCGACAGTCCCCTCTTCCGGTATGCTTAGCGGTACCTCCACACTTGAACCACCATGACCTGCACCAACCCCTACCCGTACCCCAGTATGTTTCCGAGCACAATTTAAAGTGTTGGTGCTGACCTTTAAATCCCTAAATGGCCTAGGTCCTGTATACCTGAAGGAGCGTCTCCACCCCCATCGTTCAGCCCGGACACTGAGATCCAGCGCCGAGGGCCTTCTGGCGGTTCCCTCACTGTGAGAAGCAAAGCTACAGGGAACCAGGCAGAGGGCCTTCTCGGTAGTGGCACCCGCCCTGTGGAACGCCCTCCCATCAGAGGTCAGAGGGATAAACAACTACCTGACATTTAGAAAATACCTAAAGGCAGCCCTGTTTAGGGCAGTTTTTAATCTGTGATATTTTAATGTATTTTAATGTGTGTTGGAAGCTGCCCAGAGTGGCGGGGGGGACCCGGCCAGATGGGCGGGGTATAAATAATAAATTATTTTTATTAATTATCATTACCTGCGTGGAACGCCTGGACTGCCTCATGAGTCTCGAACGGGCCTTCCTCTGGGACTCCGACTCTTCGTCCCGCACGGGCGTCTGGTACGACCTGGCAGAGGAACGAAGGGTTGGGCAGCATATACAAGGCTTTCTCTTTGTGCCCCTTCCATTGCTCCAAGGGGCCTCCCCGTTCTTACTTGCCAACCACCTCAGAGCCTGTGCCCTGGCTGGTTGCTTCAGTAATGGGAAGGAAGCGCTATGCAACCAGGCCAAGGGCCTTCTCGGTAGTGGCACCCACCCTGGGGCACGCACCCCCATCAGATGTTAAGGAGATGGGTAAATTATATAACATTTAGGAAACCTCTGAAGGTAGCCTTTTATAGGGAAGCTGTTTAAGGTTTAATGTTTTACTATGTTTTTATATATGCTGGAAGCCACCCAGAGAGGCTGGGGCAACCCAGTCAGATGGGTGGGGTACAAATGATAAATTATATTACTACTACTACTACTACAGTCGTGCCTTGGATCCCGAAAGCCTTGGCACTTGGACGTTTTGGCTCCCGAATGCTGCAAACCCGGAAGTGAATGTTCCAGTTTGCAAACGTTCTTTGGAACCCGAGCATCCGACGGGGCTCCTGTGGCTTGCGATTGGCTGCAGGAGCTTCCTGCAGTCAATCAGAAGCCGTGCTTTGGTTTCCGAACGTTTTGGAAGTCGAACGGACTTCCAGAATGGATTCCGTTTGACTTCCAAGGTATGACTGTACTGCTAGGCATGTCCCTTTGCCTACCCTGGTAGTTTCCTCCCAGCCTTCTTGACTTTGGAGTGGGAAAATGCAAGTCTGCCCTCCCTCTGATGTCCTCTTCGGCCTGCCTAACTGGGCACAGAACACTCTGAGACAGGTCAGATGCCTCGCAGAGAAGCTCACTCCTAGCTTCTAGGAGCCACATGGTGAGAGCTGAGTGCAGGGTGGGGACCAAAGGGGGACAAACTACCCCCGAAGGAGCATGACGTGTCCCCTATCAGAGATGCTACCACTCCCCTAACACCCCATGCACTGCTTGCATGTTTGCAAGAATCAGGGGCTGGTACGGTTTCAAATTGGATGGGGGGGCCTATGTTGAGATTCCTGTACTTCAGGGGGTTGGACTAGATGACCCTCAGCCCCCTTCCAACCCTTACGACATCAGTGGCAGCAAAAGCAGCTGGTGAGTAAGCACTGCTCCCCCCTACCCCCCCCCCCCCGGCACCAAGATGTGGCTGCCATTGTAACAGTGATGAAGAGTCAACAGAAAAGGAAAGATTATGTAGAAAGAAGAGAAGCAGCAGAGAACCGGCGGGGGGTGCTGCATCAACAAGGAATCCCCGCTCCTTGGATACAGAGACGAGCCCATCTATCGTGACCCTAATTGCTTTTTGTAGTCTGCCTGCCCCGGGCCCCACCAACCCTCACCTTCGGCGGTCCCGGGGATCCATGCCAGAGCTGATGGCAGTGGAAGGAGGGGGTTGGTGTGGGGCAAGGGCTGTGTCTATCTTCATCTGAAGGCCACCTTCTAAGTTTCTGCGGGGAGGGAGGGAGGAGAGAAAGGAGAGAGGGAGAAAGAGAGACAGCACGTGGAAGAGAGTGTGTTCAGAGGAGGTCCCTGAAAAGGCCTTTCACTTGCACTCCCAACCACCCCATGGTTACCTAGAACTCCTGCTTTGACCCAGAGGGCTCCCAAACTTGTGAGTTAAGCCCCCACCCGTTACAAGCTCTTGCTTGTATGAGCCGTTCCCACAAACCACCTAGAATTGACGGCAGATGTTTTTCCTCACTGGCTAGTCCCCCTTTGAAACTGCTATATACAGCATGCCTGATGCACAAATTATTTTTACTGTTGGCATTTTATTTGCCACCAGTGCAGCAAGGCAAATCTTTAATTAATCCTGTCTTATGGGTAAGTGAAGACATAGCTAAATTCCCAAAGCAACCCGACTTCTATTTAAAGAGACTCAGAACTCCTCCTTTGAAGTCTACGCCGCCGCCCCCCCCCCTGCCAACCATTTGTGCTCAGTGATAAACTTTAGGAAGACTGTTCTATGAAATAATTAAATAACCTAAGCACCCTTAAAATCCACTCCAGACCTTTTGTCACTTTGGACACTACTGTCAGCAGCCCCAAATTACAGATTGTGAAAGGAGAATGAAAACAAGATAAGGAAAAGGCAAGATAAGAGATGTGCTGAAGACAGACAACAGAGTTCACATCCGCCCAAGAAGCTGAGTACCCAAGGAACGTGGGCCCATGCTCTTAACCACCAATAAGGTGAGTGGAGCTTGCAGGAACCTAGCTTTCCCAACCTAGAGCCCACCAGAGGTCGCTGCACTACAACTCCCATCATCCCCTGCTGCTCGCCACACTGGCTGAGGTTGATGGGAGCAGGAAGCCCAATGACGTCCAAAGGCTCAGGAAGGGATTACACATCGCTCCTGTCTTCCGAGTGCAGAGAGGAATACAAAAAGGAATGTGGCCTGTATTCCTCTTGCACTCCCCCAGAGTCAAGGGCTTAATGCCTTACTACCAACTCAGCTCGTTCCCTTTCATCACATTTCTTTCTAACGCTCAGGGCAGCAGGCGAGGATGAAACAGAAGGGAAGATCCATCCCGTCGTTCAGCGAGCTTCACACCGGAGTGTCTCCCTGACAACGGCCTGGAATCCCAAGTCCCACATGTTGGCTTGCCAGCGGTCGATTACTCACGCTCGCCTGGGATCCCGGTGGGGCTCCGTGTCTGGGAGGGCAAATATCCGCCGAGTCGGGGTCGGAGTTACGCGGGCCAGGCGTGGTTCTTTGCTCTGTAAAAAGTGGGGGGAAAGGGGGAATGAGGGGGGAATCCCTATGTCAGGGGTCAGCAAACTTTTTCAGCAGGGGGCCGGTTCACTGTCCCTCAGACCTTGTGGGGGGCCGGACTATATTTTGGAAAAAAAATATGAACGAATTCCTATGCCCCACAAATAACCCAGAGATGCATTTTAAATAAAAGGACACATTCTACACATGTAAAAACACCAGGCAGGCCCCACAAATAGCCCAGAGATCCATTTTAAATAAAAGGACACATTCTACTCATGTAAAAACATGCTGATTCCCGGACCGTCCGCGGGCTGGATTTAGAAGGCAATTGGGCTGCATCCGGCCCCCGGGCCTTGGTTTGGGGACCCCTGCCCTATGTGCTGTTACTGTTAACACTGTGAATTCACATTCTGCCCAGGAGGGGCAGTAGCTCAGAGGCCAGCTGGAGACCTGGGAAGCTTTGGCTGTGCTTTTGGCCAGATACCACAAGCTCTGTCTGTCTTAAGCGAGGTTTTGTGAGTCTCTTGATGGATACCAGAGACACGGCTCTACCAGAGAGCAGCACTGAGCCCGATGCCGAACACGGAAGCGACGCTTACAAGTAGCTGTGGCCGAGACCAGAGAAAGGTCAACGAAACAAGGGAGCGAGGGCAGAGTTAAGAGGAAAACCACACCAAAGGACGGAATGGAAAAGGACAATCTGGAGAAGATTTTTCTTGTCCCCAAGTGACCCCAGTAGGGGGTTCCCTGCCCAAGGGAATTCCCTCCCGCACATCCCCATGGCTCTCAAGCTAAGCCCCACATGCCTAACCCCCCCCCCAATGCAACAAGCTGGCTAGCAAGCAAGCAAGGTAATCAGCCACACCCTCTAATGGGCAGAGGCTCCTACCGCATCACCCGCTGGCTCAGAAGCTGTGCTCCTATTGGCTAACCCTGGGCCAATGGGGTTCTTGTTCCACTTCCGTAAGAGCTCCCGGATGTCTTGCTGCAGGTATAACAGGCAGTGATGGGTTGAGGTTGGGAGGAGTGGGGAGGAGGGAGGGTGAGAGAAAGAAAGAAAGAAAAGAGGGCAAAAGAGGCTACACTCATGGCAGAACCCCACACGCCTTGAAATCCTCTTCTGAGAAGCCGCCCAGCTGGAATGAGGGGTCCCACATAACTGCAGGCTCTCTTCCCATAAACCGGAGCCTTTAAAGCTGCTAACTCTTGAGATGGAAACTGGGGAGAAGGTCAGAAAAAGCCTCCCCTCTTTTGGCACTCCTTTCAATTTAGCCCCAGTGTTTTAAGTTACAATATGGGAGGTACAGGGACCAAGGTGTGTTTGTCTCCCCAGCTGAGAAGCCGTACATGTTTAAGACTCCGGAAATATTTAGGCTGGCTGAAGGAGACAAAAAAAGCATTCTGCACTTGCTCAGAGAAAACAGTTGCTCAGCCAGCCATTATGTGGGAGATCCCACAGCCAACACCAGTGTGCCTCTGAGCATGTGCAGAGGCTATTTCCTTAATCGTCCTGGTCAACGAGGGTGCAGGGTACAGAAGCTGCCTGCAAGCTTTAAGAGTTAAACCAGAGCACTAGAAGAATCTATCTTTACCCACCTCAAGGTTAATTCAAATGCTATGCCGCGATATCCAAAAAGAAGCAAAAGGTGAGCCAATGAGGCTGCTTTACAATGAGCCAAGTCATTGGTCCTTCTAGTACAGGGATCTCCAAACTTTGGCCCTCCAGATGTTTTAGACTACAATTCCCATCATCCCTGACCACTGGTCCTGTTAGCTAGGGATCATGGGAGTTGTAGGCCAAAACATCTGGAGGGCCACAGTTTGGGGATGCCTGTTCTAGTATCTTTTCCTCTGATTGGCAGAGACTTTCCAAAGCCTCAAGACAGAGGACTTCCCAAGCTCTGCTTCCCAAGATCCATTTATCCGAGCAGAGATGCTAAGAGCGCGAACTCTCTACTTACTTGCTTGCTTCCAATAACTTAATACTGCTTCTGATAGCCGTGGGGAGTGGCAGGGTGTCCTATGCAGAAGACTCCACCTTCTGGTCCCCGGAAGACCTACCTGCCCTCCTCCAGCTGTGGTTTCTCCAAAATGCTTTCAAGAATTCCCGTGCAGCCCTAAGGGCTAGCAGCTAGCTTACTATTTTTAAACATTAAGAAAATGAACACCAAAAGCTAAATTCCAAGCGAGAGAAAGCAAATGGAATGCACACAAGCCTGACTGTATCACAAGATGTTGCTAGGGATACGCAATGTACAAATAAGATAGAAAATCCTGAAGGTCCGACTTCTCCTGTATGCACCTGTGTGTCAGCAGGTGCCCTGCTCTGGGTGGCCCCACCCCTGTCCTGAAGATGAAATGTCCTCCCCAAACACCTGCCTGTTACATATTCTGCCATTTTTAGGCACCCTCATTGCGCTTTCCCAATCTACCAGATGAGATACAATCTGAGACCGCTTGGTAATTTTCAGTTGCTGTCTTCTGCACTGTTTGGTCTGTTGCTGGTTTCCTTCTTATCTTACTTGACACTGTTTTAAATCTAACCTCATCCTTAAAGAAAAACAACCCAAGCCATAAACTGCTTAGGAGGCCAATTGGTGGAAAGAAACAGAATGAATCTTAATTGCACCAAACAGAGCCTTAAAGTGCTCACTGCCCCTTCATAGCAAATGGAAAGATCCTTGCTTTTGCTCCAATCCAACGCTGCCAAGCTGAATTGAAATGCCCCCCCCCAAAGTTAGTCACTCAGGTATTGTAACGGCACAGCTTACCTTTTCCTCCGTATCAAGCCTGGGGCTGGATGCCGACCGCTTGATGCCACTGGCCTCCTTGGCAGCCGCCTCCTCCTCCAGCTTTGCGTCCTGCAGCACCCCAAAGCTGCTGGTCTTCCGTAGGCTCTGCTTCCAGATTGCGGGAGCTGCCGTGTCCTCTGGCTCCATGGTGCGGCTAGAGCCTCCAGAGAACTGTTGGGGGGGTGGGAGCGGGAGAGGAGGAGAAAAGAGACAGACAGAGGAAGTGGGGAGAAGAGGAAGGAAGGGGAGTCAGGATGGATGGAGGGAACTTGAGAAACTCGGGACAATGGAGTTGGGAGCGGACAAGCAGGGAATAACCAGGCAGGGCTATGTGGGGATGCTCAGTCCTTTGCACAGAACCTGACAGCTCCTTGGACAGCAAGCAAGCAGCAAGCACTGCTAGAGAATGGGGCTCTCAGTTACCTAGAACAGGGTTTCCCAAACTTGGGTCTCCAGTTGTATTTGGACTACAATTCCCATCAGGGGCGTAGCTAGCTGCTCCGGTACCTAGAGCAGTTGGGGCAGGGCGAGCCGCCCAGGGGGGCAGTGTGGCGAGCCTGATGAGTCCGCCTGATGAATGCAAGCCCCACGTTGCTGTTTCGGGCAGCGCGGGGCCCTGAGCCACTCCCAGGTGAGACGTGTGGCTCAGGCCCACTGCAGGCCAGGCTCTGCGGTACGTGCTGCCCCCCAGTGTGCCATTTTGTCACCCCCCTCAAGGATGACATCTGGGGCGGGGCGCACCCCCCTTCCTATGCCCCCGATTCCCATAATCTCTGACCACTGGTCCTGCTAGCTAGGGATGATGGGAGTTGTAGCTCCCCCCCAAAAAAGCTGCAGACCCAAGTTTGGAAAACCCTGATCTAGGAGAAGGACTAGGGTGGAGATGAAGGATGTTATGAGTCCCAAATCAAGAAAAGAGGGCTCAGCAGAGTGCAGACGAGAGCTGGGAGACCCTTGGGAAGGAAGCAACATCTATGCAACAGAGGCATGGCCAGAGTTTGGGGGAGTGGGGCTGTGCAGCCAACTAGGGGAGAGCCAGGCCTCCCGGGATTGTCTCTACAGGAAGACAGATTTAAAAGCAAGTGCCCAGCAGTGATTTCCCCAAACAAGAGGCACTACAGGGAAGGTCAAAACCACCAACTCCCTGCAATCCCCAACTCAAAAGATTTGCATGCTGCCAAGATTGCTGGGAGAAAGCCACCCTGCACATGCTCAAGAGACGTTTCGTTACTGCTTTGCATGTTCCAGGCCAAAGTCTTGGCACGGAAGTAGGTTAAAGGACTGGATTTCAGCTCAGTTGGATGGATGCAGCTCTGTAGCTTTCCCACCGCACTCACAAGAGAGATCTACCCAGAACTGTGGAACAGCTTCTATTAAACAGACAAGCTATGGAGGCCTCTCTCTTCTGCATAATGACATTCTTGGCAGTGCTAACAAACAACGCTTCACTCAAGGTTGCAACAAGGGTGTACGTGGATATTTAGCATCAAACTCCAACATGGCATGTGGGGCAGGGAGAGGAGGGTGTGCAAGTGTCGGGGCTGCAACGAATGCCATGCCAGGGGCCACCTCCCACCTCCATGCACTTGGGGGGGGGCTCTCTCAAAATGAGGCTGCCCTGAGCTCCCCCTCCCACCCACCCACCCCCACCAGCGGCCCTTGCTGACTGGGCATTCCAAAGCAGAGCAGCCAACGCTTTTAATGAGGAGGACCGTCAAGAGCCACATCATAATGCATCAGCCCTGGGGAATCTTGGAAAGCTTTCAGAGCAGAGTTCATGGCAGGTGAGCAGGGCTGGAAAGCTGCCTGGGCAGAACCGAAAGCTGGTCAGGAAGTTGCTGAGCTCTGAGAAGTTCGCATCAGCTTCCCTGCTGAGGAAGGCTTGGACCGCAGCCCTTTCGGTAACACATTCCGCACCGCCTCCCTTCGCAGGAAGGCTTTGGGCTTGGTGGCCACGCTTCCCTGTTCCGCTCAGGCAGGCTCATGCCGAGCCGTGCTGTCCAGGTTCCCAGCAGCCTCTGCCCCAACCCAGTATTGCCCCCTGAGTGGCCCACCAGACCCCTGGTCCTCAAGCACACCATCCCACAGGCCGCATATAGCTCACTTTAAACCTCTACCTATTTCTCTCTCTTCCCAAGTAGCAGCAATCTTACATCTTCAGGGGAAACCCCCTTCTCTGCCGATAAAAATAAAATCCCCACACCTGCACTCGCGGGAGCTGCCCCTGCTGCACACCTGAGACTGAACACCCACCTAGCCCAGTTCCACTCGGTGGCCAAAAAAGAGGCTTTCGGGTTTTTTGCTGGCATATTTTTAAAAGCCTGCGGTCATCCCAAGTACTCCCACTTCTAGCAAATGGATCTGCCTTAGGAAATACAAGAGGGACCTGCAAGAAAACGTTGCATGGTTGGAATCCTCCTGTTCCAGGGTTCCGGCCAGCCTGTCAGGCCCCTTTCAAGGATACTCCAGTTCTTTCCTCCAGCAATGCCACCCCACCCACTGCCAGTCATCATTTCATGCCCACTGTGGGACACTTTTAGAACCTGCCCCACCAGTTCCCCCACATCCCAATACAGTACTGTAATTCCTTGAGGTTCCCTCCAGTCTCCCAATGCCTCTCTCTTCTATGTACACGGGTTGGCGCTCTGGGAACGAGTTTGCTATATGTGGCAGTGGCTTGGACTGGAGGTGCTGAAGACCCCGGCAAAAGCCGCCCAACCAGGAGGTGGGGGCCTGGTCCGCCACGATAATCTGATTAAAGCAGCTCTAAAAACACACAGCCAGTGGTGACTCGCCAGGCAAGAGAATGCTCAGCTTCTTTTAAGGCCTTGGTGTCATGAAGCCAGTCTTCTCCAACCTGGTGCCGTCCAGATGTTAGGTTTCCAACTCCCATGAGCCTCAGCCAGCATGGCCAACAGGAATGATGGGAATTGTGGCTCAACATCTGGAAGGTACCAGCTTAAGAGACAATTGTGCCAGACCATTAACGGGGGAAACGACACCCACAATGGCACATTCTCTCCACACCCCACAGCCCCCTTGCATCAGCATGGGACACTCACTGCAGCTTTTTGCTCCTTCTGGGGCACCAGAATGATCCCTGTTTTGCGCAAGCTTTGCCGCCACATGGAAGGCCCCAGAGGGCTGGGGATGGGCAGAACAGGGGTGATGAAGGCAAACTGTGGCTGGAGTGGGCAGGCGGAAGGATGGAAGCAAGAAGCGGGACGAGGTGCAAGCCAGAAGCAGATGGAAGGCGTATGAGGAAATGTGTAAAGGAAAACAAAGGCAGAAAAAGAAAACACAAAAGTCCGACGTATTTCACACAGTGCAGGCAGAAATGGCATGCGGTGGAAAGGATGGCCGACCAGGCATTAGAATGTCCGTGTGCCCAAGGCCCAACCAACTTGGCCAACGTATTTAGGAGGCCTCTTCTTGGAGAGTCACCTGCCAATCAGATCGCCAGACTCGCCTGTGCTGACGTCCCAAACAGGATGACGGTCATTCTGGCCTCATCCCAGGGTAGGTGCAAGAGAGGTGACTGGTTAATCAAGCATGCAAGATGAATGTGTTGGTGTGTTAAAACAGGAGAAGTTATAAATGGGGACTCAGAAAGTGTTGCGTGGCAGAGGGGAAGGGAGCATTCATGCAAGGACCCATGAAAAGCCAACTGAGAGGGGAAAGAAAAGAAGCTAGTCCTTAACAGGCAAGTAGCACCCCGTAGAGGACCGAGGTCTTGTGGCTGTCTGCTCCCCCTGTGTCCAAATCCTGATTCCACAGAAACTATGAGTCCTGGTTCCCAGGACATAGAAGTCCTAACTACCTTCACTCTTCATTCTCCCTCCTCCCAAGACAACCCCTTAGTGAAGTGACTACTCAAGAGGGGTAAGCTGAGGCCTGAAGCCTTAAGTCCAACACCATGAATGCAAAAGTGATTGGAAATGTCTCTTTTAAGAGGCCCCGCTGCTCATCACCTCTTAATTCTCAAGAGCTGGATTTTGACAGGAGTCCAGTAGCTCCCAGGCCTACACTGTGAAAGGTGACAGGGACCTTTCACCTAAGGGAGAAGATAAGAGTTCATGTAGGTGAGCAAAGCCTCACCTTCTGCCCCATGGGACTGGGGGACACAGGGCTGACAGGGGTCACGGAGACGCCATTCACTGCACTGCTGTCTGTTGGGGGAACGGCCTTCACCTCTGCCAAAGGAGAGAAAGCAGTTAGCATCTAATTGGCTGTGCCAGACCCTTCCGAGACCTGGGCCAATGAGGGCCATTGCCCACCACGTAGCTCCGCCTACCATTGGAATGTGGCGTCTCCTCCCCCTCCGAGGCAGAGCTGGTCTCCTCCTCGCCAACAGCAATGGTCCCCAGGGTCTTGCGTTCCTTTGACTGGTCCTGGACGGAGATCTTCTCCTTGCTGCTCATGCGGCACACAGAGCTCCTAAGAAGCAGCAGAGAGGAGATGCGGGGAATCAAGGGTGTTAAAGGAAAGTGGATCATTTAAAAAGTAGCTAAGTTGCTCAGCCCACCACGGTTAATTACATCAATGGTGTGTTTGCCCAGACAGAGCCAATGGGAGCCATTGGAAGGTTGCAAACTTCAGCCACACTGACAACTGCTTCGTTCCAACAGCCCTCATTTCCCTATTTACGATCAAGTTCAAGGGGAGATCTCGAGATGAAAGAGTCTGGGCTTAGAGGTCACATGGGCTGGGTTGGCATACTCTGGTGAACTGGTTTAGGCCAGGTGTAGCTTCATGGCAGCTGCCCTACAGGGGAACACTGGTTTCTTGCACGAACAGCTGCTCTAGAACTCAGACAACTCAGGCACATGACGACATGCCATTTCTCCTGAAATTTGGCTTTTTGCTGCCAACCAACCTAAGGGCTTGCTCCTTTGTGCCAATCCTGGAAGTGCTGCACACCTGTATTTCCGTATTAAATCTTTTCCTGCTCTTCAGCCAAAAAGGCTCTCGATCAGTGGAAATCGAGATTGTTCTGATCCTCAAGCCTGCGATGTGACTGAGCAACAACAAAAAGAAGATCTACAACTCAACGGGCAACGTGGAGGCTGCGCCCCCAAACCTTGCACTTCACACGCTTCGTAACTTCACACAGGGGAGAGGTGTTTGAGCTGGCACATGACCTCCATGTCTGAACATGCGCGAGCTAGCGCATGGCTTCCTTTTAGAAAACAACCACTGAGGTTGCCTTGGTGATGTCTCGTAACGAAATGCCCAACCAACGCAAGTTTGAGGCAAGCGAGCTGATGCTTCCTGCTAACAGGAGAGGCTTTGCTTCCCTGCTAATGTTTGTGGGACGACAGGAGACACTTGCAATTTGTACAGGCTCGACGCCTAGAACCACAAAACAGTTGGATAGCCCAACCTGACGTCTGCAGTCTGTAACAGTAAACACTTCTGCAGCAAACCGGGCTGCCAAACTTGCTGCACGCCAAATAAAGACTTCTCTCTGAACCTGTTTTGCAACATGCACTTGGCCTGGGGTTTGCATGCGTCTGTTCTTATACCGCTGAGCCACAAGCTGCATCCTAGATTAAAAGAACCGATAGCCGACAGAGCTGCAAGCCAGGGCCTTTACCAACTCGTGGGAAATGACGGCTGGGAGCAAGGGAGGAAGCTGTGGACTTTAGAACCAGATATGCGGCATTAAAAGGTTGAGAACCTAAGAGACAAATGCCCCACGCGCCCACACCTCACCTCCGGTGCTTGCTTGTGTACGATGGGGGCTGCTCCAAGCTGGTGTCAATCACTGCCTGCTTCAGGTGAGCTTCCTTCTTGCTGCGTAGCTGAAGGTTATGGAGAGAGATGGGGGGTGAGGGTCAAGCTCTCATTCCCTTTGGCTATGTGACCTTCGTAACGATGAACAGATTTTGCCAGGGTAGCAGAGGGCAATGGCACCTGCCCTTCTGGGCAGACATACCTGGGGCGAGAGCACTAGGAGAAGAGCAGCAATGGCTGAGATCTGTACCAAACAAGCTGCGGGAACCGATACTGAAATGGGCTGCTGAATTTAAGGGGGAGGGCGACGTGTTTGGGAAAATAAAGCGCAGATGTGCCCACTTGTTGGCATTTGCATTGAGTGCAGCCGAGAAGGAGCAGAGTACTTGCACGGCTTAGGAGCTAGGAAAGGTCCACCACAAGGATGGTCATGGATACAGGAAGAGCCTTGCTGGATCAGAAGAGTGGCCCATTGAGGACACTGGTGCTCCTTTGGTCTGATCCCCGCACCCCCAGCCACAAATATTCAGCATTACATCATGTTCTCTGGAAGTGGAGGCAGCGTAGACAGCCATCATGATGTGAAACCAGTGACACAATACTTATGTTCTGCTCTACAACCACAAAAGGCTCTCAAAGCATCTTGGGAATCAACCTGAACTCAAATCTGGTACGCTGCCTGGAGCTGGTAAGAGCTGGGAGCTCCAACAAACCCAGGAGGGCACCACAGACTTCTCGCCTTTGCCACACGTGATTTTGGAAACCTCCACCTAAATCAAAACACCCCAAACACTTTAAGGCCAGGCTTTGCCAATCTGGTGCCTTCCAGGTGCTGTTGGACTACAACTCCCACCATCCCCAGCCAGAGGCCTCCAACAACACCTGTTGGGAAGCTGCTCCAGCCCCTTGCTTCTTCACATGTCCTGTGTGCCAAGGCTTCTTTCCCTCTTTATGGCTTACAAGCTGGCTCTCTCAAGACTGGTTCTCACAGGAAAACTCTTGGGGGAGAGAGAGAGACCTTTTAAGGTTTCCAAAGGGCCCGAAGGCTGATCTGGTTTCAGTCCACTGCTGGAAAAAGAGCATGCAGCTGACAGGCGGGCGGGAGAAGCCCATGCTGCTTTCCATCCCCTCGGGAACAAGCCTCTCTCGCCGCGGAAGGTTTTTGCCGGGAGCACTGGAAAAGGGAGGCGTGTGGGCTTTGGCCCACCCTGCGGTTTCAGAAACGCTGCCCTGGGCTGGTGAAACTCAAATTAAGCTGACAGGTGGGGTCGGCCTTGCTCCCTGACCTCCTGCCCCGTGGGGTCGTTGCCGTTCCTCTCTACTTTCTGCTCTTGTGGCTGATGCTGCACAAGGTAGGAAGGCTGTGTAAAATAACATTAACCATGACTGAGCCTCCCCTGCCCCCCTCAAGCATTTTTATTTATTTTAAAGAAGTCAACTGAAAAAAAATTACGGGAACAAGAATTTAAGCCATGCCCCCATGATGTGAGCAAACAGTTAGGCAAAGAAAATATAGGCTGCTGCTTCATCTGCATGCCATATACATAGCCAACACAGAAACCAGCTCCACTTGGTGCTGAATTATGGTCTTTTTAAAATTGCAAAGTGCACACAGGTCTGGATGAGTCTAGTCAGCCATTGGAAGAAACTTCTGTCTGTCCTAATGCACCCAATAAAATTTGGGGGAGGGGCAGGAGAGAAAAACTACCCCTGAAGTTTAATGAATTAGCACACAACCACCTCTTAAAATATTGTATGTGTGTACATGAATCTATGTAAACACACACACACACACATAATACACATATGTGCGCGCACACACACAAGCAGTTGTTAAGATGGGAGTCCTAGATAAATTGCAACTATTCATTAAGCACCTGGGCAAATGAAATGTCTTCAGCTTGCGCCTAAAACTCATCAGGTGAGGTGCCAGGTGAGAAGCCCTAAGGGAGGTGATGGAAGAAGAAGCAAATAGCGTCTTCCTCCATGGCTGCCTGACTAACTGCTGACGGTGGGAGCCACAAGGACCTGCCGGTGAAAAGGGTCAAGATGCAGGGGGGTTTTTTGGCCCAGGGACACCTTTATGTACCTCAAATTTTGGCACAAGACATTTGTGAAGCGCACACACAGCACAATGCCACCCGCACGACAGCCTCTCAATGGGATTGACAGCAGCAGTGATGGGACCCAAGCATTTCACCGCTTGTAGCTTCTATTTGGGACTAGGGGTCTTGCAAGCGTCCCCCAATGCAGCTCAGCCCAACTCCTCAAATTGGCACCTGCAAGGTTTCCTACCCATTCCAGAAACAAGGCGTTCAAACGCCGTCTAGCTCCACACAAGAGCGAGGGCTCCATGCGCCATGCGCTTTCCGCATAGACCCAAGGCAGCAGTCCAGATTCTGTTGTATCCGCCACACACGGGGGCGGGGGGAGAGAAGGGTAAGAAGAAAAGTCACTCACGTCGATTTGCTTGCGTTGGAGATCCTCGAGCAGAGCCAAAGTATCCTCATCCGCAAGGTCGCAGGGGCGCTGGCCCTAGGATGGGGAGGAAACAGCTGGGGCTGAGAAGGGCTCCCTTCGTCACAATTTGCCATCAGAATAAAACTGGGAAACATGGTGGGTGAAGCAGCTTCCCTCTGGTGTAGATGCATCTTCTTTCAACCAGCTGTCCTGCCTCCCTCCTCCAAGCCCACCCACCCACTGAAGAAAGCAACACCCAGGACTTCTATGAGTTTCACCGAGTCCCTACCTGCTTAGAATTACTGGCTGCTGTTTTCAATGAGGAGAGGAAATAAACCCACCTAGGTAGGTACAAATGGAGGGCTTCTGGGTCTAAGCAAGGGGGTAGCCCTTGCAGAAAATAATCTGGAGGGGAGTGGAACGAGAAATAAGGGACCACCCTTTCACAGCTTAAGGGGGGGGGAACCCTTTAAGATGGAGAAACATCCACAGCCATTTCAAGACGTTCTCCTCTGTCGTACCCCAAAACCAAGTCAAGCCTTTCCAGGTCTCTGTCCTTCCTCCAGCGTTTTGCAAGATCCACAAGCTTCTATTTGTGGCTGCAGTCAGCAGATTTAGAATTCCACCCTCCCACATCTCCTTCCCCCCTTTGGGTTTTGGTTTTTTAAACCTTGAATTGAACAACGCAGAATAATCATCTACTTCTTACAAAACACAAACAAAACCCTCTGTAACCTTAAGAAGCAACATTTTTTTTTATTTTAAAAAACCTGTTTAGGACACAATTATAAAAAATGCAGATGGCATTTCAGAAAGGGCATTTTCCCTTCACCTCGTGAAAGAGAGCAAGCCTCGTCCACGACGGTATGGGCTGTGACACAGAAACGCACCATCTAAAAACAACCTGATGTTTCCCCCTCCTTCAGATCCATTTTTTTTATTCAAAAGAAAATGTATACAGATGTAATGAATTAATTGACCCATCGGAATGCTTTGACACTAGTCCATTAAGATTTCCTTAAAATCTGGTGACGGTCCTCATTTTGCTGTGCTAGAAACACCCCTGCACCAAGAATAGTTGCAAACGTATGAAGTTGCCTGACACCAGGCTCGAGTGCTGGGCCACTTAGCCCAGCCAACCTACTCTGACTGGCAGGGCCTTTCCAATGCCTTGGGCAACACCAAGTCCCCTCCAGCCCTGCTGTGTGGGCCCTTCCAACTGGAGCCACATGAAATGAAGCCTGGGTTCTGCAACACACACACACCCCAGCCACCTCCTTTGCTCTCACCACGTTGTTGAGTGCCTCCATGTCGCAGAAGTGCTCTGCCAGGAGGCGGCAAGCCTCCTCCACTCCCCAGTGGGCTGCCGCATGCAAGGGAGCCCAGCCGTCTTTGTCCTGCACATTGGGGTCATATCCAGCTTGCAAGAGCAGCCTGCAACGGGGCAAGAGAAAGCAGCGGTCAGGGGTTTCCTGGACTGCAGCAGGGTGCCTTATGGGAAAACTAGATATTAATAGACAAAAGAGGGGAAAGGCAGACTCTGGGTGGGACAGAGCAAAGACAGTGCTGGACACAAGAGCTACAGGGTCTTCTGTGAGGGCTGGGGATGACAATGGTCCAAGGGAGATACAGAACTCAAGAGTCCCAAATTACCCATGGACAAGAATTCTCCCGAACACTTCTGCGAGGTGTGCATAACTAAGGGCCAGGAATTGGAGGTTCTCGTGGCAGGGAGCAGGTTAAGGAAGAACAAGGGGGGACAGGAGACTAGGAGTTTTGGAAGAGCGAGTGAGTTAGAGAAGCAGCGTGTCTGGAACTTGCTGGAAACCTCCTGGGGTCACCTCTCTCTTTCTTTTCTTCTTTTTTGAGGGGAGGGGTCCAAATGCTCAAAGCAAGATGGCTGGGAGCAGGATGCTGATATCCTGGATTCTTATCGGCTCCGAGTCACCATCAGGAGGCTGGGGTGGGGACTGGCACTGACTTGGCCTACGCTTTTCCCTAGGCCCCGCCTTTGCTCAGGGGATGTTTGGCAAGGCATGGAGGACAGGGGGGGGGGGGGAGGACCAGAAGAAGTGGCGCAACTAAGCACCTGGGCTGGGAGAGTGGGTATGGCAAGTGCCCAAACCTGTTGAGGCAAATAGGAACCTGAGGTGTGACGTCGGCAGCCATTTTGTAAGCCTACGTGCTTCTATGGTGTTCGACATCTAGCTTAAAACTGTGAGAGGGAGACATAGGATCGATCCCATTTCCTGCTCCAAAAGGGGATTTATCAAAGGGTTTTATGTGCTCAGAATGCATGTCCCTCAGGGCTGGGGGAAATCGAGGACCACGCTCTCACCTCATGACCTCAATGTAGCCTTTGGCAGCTGCCACGTGGAGGGCCGTGGCCCCTGTTTTGGGGTGCGGCTCGTCGGAGATTTTCCCACCGTTCATCCACTGGCGTGCATCGCGAAGCATCACCTCCTCCTCCTCTCGCTTGGCTACTTCTACATCTACCCCTGAAAAAGGAGTCAAGGGAGAGCCGAGAAGGCGACAACTATGAATTTGAACAGCTGCAGCCGCACCAGAGAGCTGCAAAGAAATAGGTCTTCTCCTAACGCTGCCGAGGAATCCTAGCAACTGGACACTTTTAAAGTCCTCCCTCTTCCAATTAAACATCTAGCCATCATTGTTTTGAGGAATTTGTGTATGGTGTAATTATGGGTGGAGGGCACAATTACATCATACACATACGGCTCAGGGATGGGGGACCTGTGGCCCTCCAGATGAGGCTGGACTGCAACTCCCATCAACCCCAGGCAATATGGGTCAATGGCCAGGTATGATGGGAGTTGTAGTCTGGCAACATCTGGGGAGTCCCAGGTTCCCCATCCTTAACCTTCACTGGGTTTCGATGCAGAATAAATTATGGACAGTAAACAAATATGTGCAAATATATTCTTGGTCGACACTGTATTTTTAAACTGTTCCAGAGCCAGAGAACTTACCAGATTTTGGAAGTTGTTGTTTCGCTCTGTCTGCAGTAAATAATCCAAGTTGAAAATATTGTGATGGGCCATATATTACAACCCTGTGGTGTAAACCAGGATCCATTTAATTAATCCATTTGGGTGTGGGGATGAAAACCTGAAAAGTTGATTCTATAATCTTTCTGCAGCACCTAAGGAGGGGGGGGAACCCAGCAACCTGGAGCGCTGGTTGGAGAAGCCTGGCCAAGCCCTGAAAGGGTCTACAGAGGGACAGAGCATTAGAGGAAGCAGAGCTACATCTCTCCTTACCTCTCTTCCCAATCTCCGAACGCAGTAAGGCCTCCATGTTGTCAGCCTCCGCAATGTCCAATGGCACGTCCCCGTCGCTGTTCACTGCAGCGATGTTGGCACCGTGGTCCAAGAGGTATCTGGGCCAGACAGTGATGCCCAGGGTCAGATCCATGGGCCCATTTAGACCCCCACCAGCCCCCCCTGCAATCCTGGATTAGGCCACACACAAGCCTGTCTCGTGGGGTGACAGTTGCTGAGTGCTGGAATCCTTTGCGCCCTTGCCTCCTGATTGCCGACAATAAGCCTCCCTCCCTTTCAAATGCAGTGAGGAGAAAGGACCACCCACTCAGAAATGAAGCCTAATCCAGGTTGCCCTCGGCTTCCGTAACCTCCCCCTGCACCTTAGATAGTTGTGTGCATGATGACTGGCACCCACTAATCTGGACAGGAGCCCTGTCCCCTTCTCCATCCGGCTACCCTGTGTTGGGAAGGGCGTAGGTTATGTGACCACCATTCAGCCCCAGGTGAGAAGCACTGTAAGACTGGCCTGCGGATTTATTACTGTCATAACTTCAGGCAAAAGGCGTTTATCTACCGCAAGGCTAATAAAGTGATCCGTGAGCTGGCATGGTTTTGGAAAGCCGCCTCCCCTGCAGCCCCAAACTCACTGTGCAATCTCAATGTAGCCGCAAGAAGCAGCAACGTGCAGCGGAGTCCAGCCCTCGTTGTCAGCCTGGTTCACGTCGGCTCCGTTTGCCACCAGAAATTCCACCACCTCCATGTTCTCATCAATGCAGGCCTGGAAAAGACAGAGAACTTGTCACAAGGAAGCTCCCAGCTCCCCGTTTCTCTCTCCTCCATAACAGGGCCAAAGCTCAGTGGTAGAGCATGTTCTCTGCA
Organism: Zootoca vivipara; assembly: GCF_965207765.1. NCBI lineage: Eukaryota > Metazoa > Chordata > Lepidosauria > Squamata > Lacertidae > Zootoca > Zootoca vivipara. Next base: position 35,776,786 of record NC_142595.1, read on the forward strand.
CACAGAAGGTCCCAGATTCAATACTAAAAAACCATAGTGTAGACAACACAAAGCTAGATGGACCAATGGTTTGATGTGGGTGGAACACAGCTTCTCTTTTTTTTTTTTAAAAAAAGACATTTTATTAAATTTTACAATTAAACACATTTAACAAATAACAAAACAAAACAAACAACAACAAACACAACATAATAAACACAAAAATTTTCTTTTAAACATCTTCTCAATTATTGCAATTCTCTTTGCTCTGCCGAGCTTTGACTTCCCTCCCTCCCCCCAGTCGTTTTTTTTTGTCCATTCCTGTCTTACAGTTTCTTTGTTCCTTCTATCTAAAGTCAATTCGTAGGATTTATTTCATTCCTGCGAGTGTCTTTAAACTTCTACAGTTCTTTTCCATATAGTCCACAAATTTACTCCAATCCTTTTAGAACTTTGACTCTCCCTGGTTTCGGATCCCGCTAGTCAGTCTTGCTAATTCCGCATAGTCCATCATTTTTGTCTGCCAATCATCGGTAACTCCTGAGTTTTCCATTTTTGGGCTAATAAAGTTCTAGCCGCGGTTGTCGCATACATAAATAATACTTGATCCTCTTTCACAATCTCATGTCCTACAAGTCCTAATAGAAAGGCTTCAGGTTTTTTGGGGAAAGTGTATTTAAGAATCTTTTTCAGTTCGTTATATATCATTTCCCAAAATCTTTTAATTTTTTCGCATGTCCACCACATATGATAAAATTCACCATCCTTCTCTTTACATTTCCAGCATGTTTTACTACTCATCCTATACATATTAGCTAATTTTACTGGTGTTAAATACCATCTATACATCATCTTCAAAACATTTTCTTTCAAGGCAGTGCATACAGTAAACTTCAATGTTTGATTCCATAATTTCAACCACGCATCATATTCAATATGATGCCCAAAATCTTTTCCTCAGGGTGGAACACAGCTTCTCATGTTCCTAAGGAACCTTTGCTCCCCTGAGCAAAAAGAGCACTTCCATATCGTTCTCCCCTGCCCCACTCAGCACCTTGCCCTCCTTTCCTGGTGCCACAAGGAAATGTCCCATAGCACCATACAATGCAGACGATGACTGAAGCTGGCAGCCCCTGAGCAGAAGGGCAGTGAATGCCACAAACCCCTTCAGAGCTTTTTATTTGCCACATGGTAGGCCAAATAACACCCCACCCGCCTGGGAATTTTATAGTCAATGGTTTGGGCAGATTTCTTTTTTCAAAATTCCTCCCCCAGTGCTTTACTTTTCTGCCAATAAATAAATAAAAATCCTTCCTTTTCATAGGACTCATTGGTAACAGTAAATGGGTGCCAACTACAAATACGAGGCAAGCTTGCCAGCTTCAAAGCTGCATTGAATGTTTTCCAGGTGATTATACCTAGTGAGTATGAAAATGAGCATATCCTGCAAAGTTCTTTCAGCTGCCAAAAATTTATTAGTTTTCAGCACTTTTGTTTTCCTCTTAGATTTAAACAAACCATGTATAGGAAGCACACCCGATTGCCATCGCTTTTTTTAAAAAACAAGCACTGTATTGCAATACAAATTGCTACATGGTACCACATTTAAACCACAAGAAATGTGGTTTAATTTCTCCTCAGATACTCCAGGTCAAATGTTTGTGTTGTATTAGGACAAAAAAGTAACATGCGGATACTTTTTCTAAAGCTTTGTTTACCAGAGAGAAGATAGATAAGAACGCTAAATCTAATCTCGGCATCAGAAAAAAATCTGATGCAAATCACACACACGCAAATACTATGCAAACCATCCTAATTTGCATAAGAAAATCTTCCCAGTTCATTTTTTTTCCCCCAGGAAAAGCCCCACCTCTATTGACAGCCTGATTCGCACAACACTCTCCACCAGACCCTGGTTTAGCAACTTTGCACGGGCTCCAGAAGAGGAGCTTGCAGCTGCTTTCCCCCTTCCTGGTCTTTTCAACTGCTGTGCTAAGCCGAGCCAAGGTTCGCCTTAGCATGTCGCCTGAGCTGGAATTCACGGTTAAGCTCTTTCCTCGCAAACCGTAAGCTGTAGCCAAGGACAAACCATGAAGAGAGAGCTTAACCGGTAGTCCCAATTCGGACGGCACGCTAAACTAAGCCTTGGCACTGCAGCGAAAAAGACAAGGCAGGAGAAAAGCAGCTGTGAGCTCCATTCTGGGAGCCTGCAGAGTCTCCGAACCAGCTCAGTGCTCCAAAATGCAATGTCAATTGGTGGTGGGGAGAAATCCTGATAGGGAGGCAGGTTTTAGGTAAACATCAAGAAAAGCTTCCTAATGCTATTAAGAGGATTGCAGCTCAGGAACAAGCTGCTCAGGAAGGCCACACAATGAATTCCTGGCCATGTAGGGTTTCAAAGAGAGGCTGGACGGGGATGGATGGAAAGACGATGCTGTCATTGGGCAGGAGGCCTGACAAGATGGCCCACAAAGTCACTGGCATTTGCACAAATACAGGTAGCCTCATGTGTTAATAGTTAAGCTGTGTTAGGGGTACAATATGATTTGATTTTATAGTGTAGGGCACAATGCTGACCAGTTAACCCTGTGCATTCTTTTGCAAGCATCCCCACCACAAATGGCAGGCAGGAGAATCCAGCTACTTCTTGAGCAGGCAGGGAGAATCCTGCCTTAATGCTTTTCCTTATCCACAGGTGAACACACCCAAAAAACTTTCATGAGAAAAACAGGTGGCGGCAGCTAGTAAGCTGAACATTCGGGGGAGAGTGTAGATAGAATATCCTTTGGTGTCCAGGCCCCACTCCCACCCCAGTTGCCGTGATCCATAAGCGAGTCACCATCTCTTTAAAAAGGGAGGAAGAGTGCTTCTGTTTGCTCCCCCCCCCAAAGGACAGATAGAGGGATGGTGACCAGATGCAAAGGAGGGCAGACCTCCTGTACCAACAACTGCCTTGCAGAAGGGGGAATTTAACAGATGCTGCTGCTTTCATCTCTGCTGAAATTACCCTTCGGGGATGACAGGAGCCATAGTTGGGCAACATCTGGAGGGTCCTAGGACCCCCCCCCCCCGAATAAAAGGGACAGGAAGCAGGTCTTTTCAATATTCCAGGAGGACGGTCATACATGGGTAAAATAACCTTTAAATACTTGATTGCCTACACTGCTCAACTTCAACTGGACTTACAACCTGGGTGCAGACATCATTGGGCTTCAACCTGTGGGTCAGGTCTCTTAATGGGACGCAGTCAGATAAGGGGAACTATAGCAGAGCCACCAGCAAGACTTGATAAGAAATTCTGAAGAGGGTCCCCAAAACGCATGTTTGGCTAAAATGCACATACCAGGTCTGAAAAGGCCAACGCAGCCCATCCCCAAACTTCACAGACACAGCAAGCACCCCCTTCCCTTTCTCAAATGCACAAAAAGTGTGGCTGCTATTTACTGCTCTCTTGCTCTCTCTCTGCCTTCTAATCTTAACGGGTTGGGAGAGAAAGCTGCAGGAGGCACCAAAAACTCTGGCATTACATTTCCCTGGCTTGGGAAATGTATCACAGTGCTAGGGCGGCAGTGGATAAGCAGCAGATGCTGTTTGTCACTTGGTTGCTCATTTGAAGGCAACTTCATCTCAGCCCAGCTGAGATGTGGCTTTTCCCAGCCATGCAATAAAAACAACAGGAAACATGGGCATAGCACTTTCAAGAGTTCAAAGCAGTTCGTGTGCATTGCCTATGACAAGGCAAGTTTATTACAATGCCCCATGTTACAGATGGATGAACTGAGGCTGAGATAGAGAGGGGCCACCTAGTAAGCTCATGCAAGATGCAAGATTCGAACCAGGCAGTTTCTGATTCATAGCTTAAGTCTCTTGGTCTCTATGCAACATGAGCTCCGCTTAGAATGTTTTGATGTATTTTATACAAGTTGCACAGGGGAGTGGTTGGTCATTTGACTTCCAGTTTAGCACAAGTTAGGAGCCGCCAGTTCTTGAAAAATGTGTCTCAGCTCCACTCATTAGGCGGCACAAGTCCCCTGGTGTAGGCGAGGCAAAATGAAATGAGATATATCACATGAGCAGATGGATAAGACCAAAGGAGGACCATAGCTTCCCTACTCACATCACACTCCATAAGGGCAGTGTGTTTGATCCAGATGCCAAACCATGTTTTGCTGTTACACCACAGTTTGTCTTGGCTCAAACTGTGGTTTGTACATGCCCTCTAAACTGCATTTGAAAGCCACAGTTTGCTGGTTTGGATGCAACAGTGAACCAGAGTTTGCCTTGGATCAGATACAACATCAACTGGGCTGCACTCTTAACTGGGGAACTGGAGTGAAATGAAACAATACATTAGGGAGTGCACAAACAATGCTTTTTTGTGTAGCGTCAACCATAATTTGGTGGCATTATGTGCAAAGGGGAGCTGCATTACATCCACCTAAAAATGCAAAGGGGTAACTAGCTTTTCTTTTTTTAACAACAACAAAAAGATTAAATTCAGATTCTCACGGATCTACATTCTATGCCAAACCGCAGATGTGTTGCAGGATTCCTCAAAAAAAAAAGTGTCACAGAAACCTGCAACCTCTTTTGAGCCCTAGTTTATGTATATTTTTTTTGGGGGGGGGGTTGTTAAAGGAAAAGAATTTGGACCAAAGAGCCTTTGATGTCTTTTCGAGTGCCAGGAATATGCAGCTGTGCTACTTTTCTGCTTCCAACACAAAAGACGTCAGAACTGAAGACAGCAGCTTCTGCTAAGATTTCATCTGCCTTTAATAACAGGCTTTGGATTTGCAGTCAAGAGACCACGCAGAATAAAACTGGTTCAGGCAACAAGCGACAGTTATGTGGGTGTATCGTATCGAGCAGCCTTGAAGTAAGAATTTGGGTCATGTCATCTTGAGTTATTTTCAAAAAAAGAGAAACACCAAGTGAATGAAAGCATGGAGAACTTGGGAGATCAGAGTCCTCTCAGAAGAGTATTAGGGAGAAAAGACTCCCAGGTTCTTTGGAGAGAGTTGGTTTAACCATCTTAACCTACAACAACTACCCTGATTAACAGCAGCTCTCTAGGATCCTAGTCAGAGTAAGGCTTCTCCCGCCATCTGATCCCTTAACTGAAGATCGGATATGCAGGTAACACATGTGCTCTACCCAATGAGAAATGGTCCCTCCCTGAGGCGGAAGGCACATTGATCCACATGTGGTGGAACTGTAAAAAGATCAGAGAGTGTTAGGAAATGATCTGGGGTGCTCAAACTTTTTCCAAAGAGGGCCAGATTTGATGAAGTGAACATGTGTACAGTGGTACCTCGGTTTATGAACACAATTGGTTCCGGAAGTCTGTTCATAAACTGAAGCGTTCATAAACTGAAGCGAACTTTCCCATTGAAAGTAATGGAAAGTGGATTAATCCGTTCCAGACGGTCCGCGGAGTAACCGTTCATAAACTGAAGCGAACTTTTCCATTGAAAGTAATGGAAAGTGGATTAATCCGTTCCAGACAGGTCCGCGAAGTACTTAAACTGAAGCGTTCATAAACTGAAACATGGGTGTAATTGGTTCCGGAAGTCTGTTCATAAACTGAAGCGAACTTTCCCATTAAAAGTAATGGAAAGTGAATTAATCCGTTCCAGATGGGTCTGCGGCGTTCATAAACCGAAAATTCATAAACCGAGGTGTTCATAAACCGAGGTTCCACTGTACCCTGTTTCTCATATTTTAAGACATACCCATAAAATAAGCCATAGCAGGATTTTTAAGCATTCAAGGAATATAAGCCATACCCCGAAAATAAGACATAGTGATAGGCGCAGCAGCAATGCCGCCTGCGGCAGGAGGAGGAAAAAAATAAGACATCCCTTGAAAATAAGCCATAGTGTGTTTTTTTGAGGAAAAAATAAATATAAGACGTGTCTTATAATATGAGAAACACGGTAGAGGGCCGACCAAAGTTGTTGAGCTTTTGGGGGGATTTTACCCCAGGAAATAAACTGCCTCAGGGGCCGGATTAAGTCCCCAAAGCAGACTTCGGACATGCCTGATCTATAACGAACTTAAGAAAATGTCTAAAATGCTCTTTCCCTAAAAAGCACAAGGCCTTCCTGCCAGGAATTACGGGTAACGAAATCTCAAAGAAGTTCAGGAGAGTTTTCATGTATGCCACAGCAGCTGCCAGAATTCTAATCGCAAAAGGCTGGAAGGGAGAAGTTTTCCCAACCAAATTAGACTGGCAAAATTATTTGAGAGAGTATGCTTAACTAGTGAGACTATCAGCAAGGCTACAAGACGTTACAGGTGAAAAATTTACCAGCGAATGGGATATATACTGTGTTTTCCCGAAAATAAGACACTGTCTTATATTTCTTTTTCCTCAAGACGACACACTATGGCTTATTTTCAGGGGATATCTTATTTTTATTACACACCCAGCCTCACCTCTTCCTTGGTGCCCTCCAGAACTGCGCCTATCACTATGTCTTATTTTTGGAGTATGGCAGGCATCCCCAAACTTCGGCCCTCCAGATGTTTTGGACTACAATTCCCATCTTCCCCGACCACTGGTCCTATTAGCTAGGGATCATGGAAGTTGTAGGTCAAAACATCTGGAGGGCCGCAGTTTGGGGATGCCTGGGGTATGGCTTATATTGTGCAAATGCTTAGAAATCCTGCTACGGCTTATTTTATGGGTATGTCTTATTTTTGGGGAAACCGGGTACAGAGTCTACCTAAAAGAACACTGCCAAAATATCAATCCGTTGGCAGGTCTTGATTGAGTTTCTGCGTATAATAGGACAACTTTATAAATTTAAAGTAATTAGAATAACGTAGAGAAGATACAAGTTAAGTGCGTAACTAAAGAATGCAATTTGGGAACACAATAGGGAGATCGGAGGTCATGCTGAATCTAATCGCAAATTGATGTACACAACAAGTATCAACTATGGAATGAATGTTTATTTTTACTTTGTCTTTAACATCTATTGACTCTTTGTGTTATACAGTTTTAAAACCAATAGAGCAGTTAAAAGAAAAGAGAAACGGTCCCTCCCTGACAGTCTGCATTTGCTAGTGTGAGAAAGAAAAGAAACATAAGAATCAAATCACACAATCTAGCTTAAAGTCAGCTAATGTAGTCCTCTCCAGAAGTTGTTGGACTCCAACTCCCATCAGTCCCAGCCAGGATAGTCAATGGTCAGGGATGATGGCAGCTGTAGTCCAGCAATACTGGGCAGTTATCAGGTCGACTACCCTTGATCTGGGACACGGGTGGCGCTGTGGTCTAAACCACTGAGTGTCTTGGGCTTGCCAATCAGAAGGTTGCCAGTTCGAATCCCCGCGACGGGGTGAGCTCCTGTTGCTCGGTCCCAGCTCCTGCCAACCTAGCAGTTTGAAAGCACTCAAAAAAGTGCAAGCAGATAAATAGGTACCGCTCCGGCGGGAAGGTAAACGGTGTTTCCGTGCGCTGCTCTGGTTTCGGTGTTCTGTTGCGCCAGAAGCGGCTTAGTCATGCTGGCCACATGACCTGGAAAAACTTTCTGCAGACAAACGCTGGCTTCCTCGGCTTGTAAAGTGAGATGAGCACCGCAACCCCAGAGTCGTCTGCGACTGGACTTAACTGTCAGGGGTCCTTTACCTTTTTACCTTACCCTTGATCTAGCCTGTTGCATTTAAAATTCTCAAGCCATTTTTCCAGGATAATAATCACTGTGTTTAATCACTGTGTTCAAATTGGGCTCCAAGGCTGTGTTTGGGTGAACCCTGGTTCAAACTGTACCCACTCTGACTTAGGACTGGATCCCCCTGAAGAAAGGGATGCACTGGAATTTCTCCCTGCTCCCACTCTCCATTGCATGGGCTTTGGGACAAAGGAGACCCCATGCCGTCATCCTTGCCCGCAGCCTGGGTTCAACTAGGGAAGGAGTTACTAGGCACGGAGAAAGATGCCGACTGTTTCACCCAACCAGCCGAGCACTGATATTAATAGCCACTGCCTGGAATGCAAAGATTTCATTTTCCACAAACAAGAGAGACCGGCTGGTGTTGGCTGAAGCTCTTCGGAAACATTCCCTGACTGACTGTGCTGCGAAAGAGCTACATTTCTCCTTGTTAGGCCCTGCTTCTTCACAATGAGTTCAGGAATCCTCCTTCCCAAGCTCTGCACCTCCACTTTAACCCCACTGGAACCATGAGAGGTAAACTGTGGCCAAGTCTCTGCCACACCTCAAGTCTCTCCTCTCAGCAGCAGCCCCCACCTGAGAAAAGTCAAGGGAACCGTGTATATTTAGAAGGTACATTCTTTGGAATTCAGAGGGGAGCTGACTTTTATTTAAACTTGTTTGTTCCAAAAACTGTACCTTCCAAAAAGCCCTTCGTCAGGGAAATATTTATATTTAGAATCTAAATATGCAAATAGTCCCCTGATGAAAAGCCCTCTATGGCATAAGATGTATAGGGTCTTCTGAATTTTGATTATATTGTTGGTATATCTGAATGCATTAGCCTCTCTCTGCATTTTCACCGATGATTCTGCTTAGGGAAAACCTAATCTGACACTCTCTCATTTCTAAGCACTTAGAAGACAATTAAGCACTTGTGGCAGAGCTATACCAAATGAGCAAGATTTACATAATTTTGAAAAATCAAACAAGAGGCCATATGGGGCTCTACAGTGGCCATCTGTGAAAAATTCTCCATTTTTGTTCTGGCGAGGTATGAAACAGGATGCAACCCAGGAGATATTGTCTTAACCAGATGAGGTGTTTGGAGAAATCGTTGTCATTGTTATGAGACAGTGGCCATCATTCATGTGTGCACATCTATCCATATTCATTTTACATTTAAATTTGTTGTGTTTATTCATGAAGCACCTTTTATATCTTTTTTTTTTAGTTCCTGCGACCCATTTAGAGATTTATTCCTTGACATCTACTAGCCTGAGTGAAAGCCAGCTATCTAACCCATGGCAGGTCTGCAATGAAGAAGAGTCTCCTGCCCTTGTTCTCTTCTCCTTTCCCATTCCCTCTTCTGAGCGGAACATAAGATAAATAAACAAAACAAAAAACTTAAGAATCCCATGCCTGCCCGCCGTGCTGCCTATTTATGGCTACACCTTGGAAACTGGTCCTGCATCCAACTCCCAGGCTTATTTTTTTCCTTTCCAAAATCCAGGGAAACCACGTTGCAGAAACAGGCTTCAAAATCCACCATGCTCCCTGCCGTTCTCAGAACGTGGTAGAATAAGTTTGGGCCGTTCCAAATTCTGCCCTGGCCAGAAGCCAGAGGAGTATCAGAGGCACAACCCAGCAGTGAGGACAGGCACAATGATAGCTCTGGGAACGTAAGGCGAGCGGAGGACTCACGGGTCTGCAAAGAAACAAGAGGCCAAGTGGGAGGCAGCTAGAAGACAAGACTCTCGGTTCAGCTTAGAAAACGAACACAGTTCAGTGGGGCCATGGGTGCCACATTCTCCAGCCAGGCATTATTAAACTTACAGATAAACCCTACCTATGGCCTTTTATTTGATTGTTTGATAGTCAGTTGGTTTTATGCTCCGCCTCTGGCTAACAACCTAAACCAGGCATCCCCAAACTGCGGCCCTCCAGATGTTTTGGCCTACAACTCCCATGATCCCTAGCTAACAGGACCAGTGGTCAGGGATGATGGGGATTGTAGTCCAAAACATCTGGAGGGCCGAAGTTTGGGGATGCCTGACCTAAACGGTTGTTTAGGACCTGTTCAGTTTATGGGCTGCTGCATTGGTTCATGCACACAGTAAGAATGCAACGTTAAAGCCATTAATTAAAAACCAAAGGATCGCAGCAACTTTGACTAAGCTCAGCAGTGACAACTACCCGTAATGCCATCATACGGAAACCACTGCCACCTTACTAAAATCACTGCCACCTATGACCCCAAAGCCTGGACAAATAAAAAAACATGTTTCGCTTTCATGCAAATGCTTCTGTTGTGGGGGCCAACTGGATGTCAGCTGACCATAAATACGGATGGCCATATGAAGCTTCTAGAAGAAGAATAGGGAACCTGTGGCCCTCCAGATGTTCTTGGACTCCAATTCCCATCATGCCAGACCACTGTCCACACTAGCTGAGACTGATGGGAGTTAGAGTCCAACGACACTGGAGGGACTGCACATTCCCCAGCCCTGCACTAAACATGCCTGGGAACTGAATGGTCAATGAAGAGAGCGCCCTTAAGTATAAGATGAATGCTGTCCTCCCTGCCCCTTCGTCCTTTACCACTGGGAGAGAATGACAGGCCCAAGGCGAGCTTCATGACGAAGTGGGGATTTGATCTCAGGGCTTCCAGGTCCTAGTCAGGCACTCTAACCACTAGACTACAACACACAAGCTCTTTTTGAAATAAAAGATTCCACACAGTGATTACTCAAGAGTTTGCTATTAAGAAAAAGTTTCAATGCAAAGTTAACCCAAATCCTGCTCCCAGGAAAATGTGGATTCCTCAAACTGTATAAATGAAATTGACGGAAAATAAACAGGTTTGCACGTAGTACATCACTTATCTTGCTTCAAGCTGGTCATGGAGAGAGGCGAAGAGCTATAAAAAAAGAATACTGAAGAACTACTCCAACACCACAGGAAACCCTCCCCAAACTTCCCACTGGTTTCTGAAATTTCACAATGTTAAAGACTAGAAAGTTTCATTTGTGTGTGTTTTTAAAAGGAAGCCAATTTCAGCCCCCGCAATTCCATAACTGTGGGATGCACAAACTTTCAATCTTCAAAGTGCTTCAGAACCCTCACATCTCAACTCACTTCTATCACATCTCCATACTGTATTTCTATTTTGCAGCAGGATTAAGTGAGGCCAATCTCCCCAAAGCCACCTGTGGAAATCTTAGTATGTTAAGTGCCTCCATCATGCTCTGTGGCTTGGAGATCTGCTCCAAATCAAAACCATTTCTGAAAGGCTTAGCAACCCATTTGCTGACGGCTTCCCCCATGATTAGTTCTAAATCCTAAGGTAGAACCCCTCACATGGGCAGAAGCTGCATCTTCTCCCTAGACCAGGACTCATTCCTTTCACCACCACCCGCTCTGCCAGAGTTTGACAGACTGGTGTTTGGAGATGGCGGGAGGATGGGGACCAGGGCAAGGAGCCAAGCAGCATCTAGAAAATGAAGTAATGGAAAATTACCCAGGAGTGTGTCTGTGGGGCGGGAGAAGAGCATGGAAGGGGACAGCACTCCCAGAGCCTCCTAATGAGAAACCCAGGAAAGGGAAATTTGTTTCAGGCATAACTGATCTTCCACACATAGCTATAATGTGCACACTTTGTGGATGATAAATTCGGTGGGAGCTGCAAGGAGGGGGGGGGCATAATGCATCCACCCAGCCAACAGAATAACATCAAGACTCAGGCTGCAATCTTGAAACAAGCTTACTAGGGAGTAAGTCCCAATGAGCACAGTGGGATTTACTTCTGAGCATACACAAGGCTCAGTTAACACACTGGAACTGTGCCTTGGACTCGCACTGTCTCCCCGCAGTTAAAATTCCCTCCCTCCCTTCCTGGTTCAGGCACAGCATGGCTTGCCATTTCGTCTGAAAATGGCAAATACATTTCGGCTGGACCAAGTAGCGATGGGGAGAAATACAAGGGGAAGGAGGGAAGGCATGACACCAAAGCAAACATCTGGTTGACCACACCATGGTTTGGTCGTTGGGTGCGACCAAACCATTCATAAACCACGAAGCGTTCATACAGGATATTCTGCTAACCTCAACATAATATGAGCCTGGTGAATCAGGCCAATTGTCCTAGTCCACCATCCTGCTCTCACAGTGGCGAACCATATGCCCCCATGGGAAGCCTGCAAGCTAGACACTCAGTCCACCTGCCAATTCCCAGCAATTGGTATTCAGAGGCATAACCTGGTGCCTTCCAAAAACAGATACAGGGCACAATATTTGGCAAAGGCTGATTTACAGTGTCAAGCACAGGATAAAGGCTTGCGTGCAGTCATTCCCCTGGTTACCTGTAATTATTTATTCTGCCATTACCAGGTTGGGCACTGCTTTATTTTTGGATGAAGACAGAAGCAAAGTAGGTGTTGAGCAGTTCCATCTTCTCTTTGCCACTCAACAGCATTTCTCATGCAAAGGACCTACCACTTGCTTGTTCTTCCTCTTGTTTTGAAAACAGCTGAACAAACATTTTTATTATTATTTTCAATGTCTCATGAAAGCCGGAGCTGATTCTGAGCTTGGGCCCACCTGACATTCACCCTGCAACTGTTGGCTACTTGTGTATACTGTACTCCTCCATTGAGACTTCTCCTTCCTTCCATTTCTTATACTGTATTGTACATGCCCTTCTTAAATCTCAGCTCATCAGTAAACTCCTTATGCAGTCCCACCCATTTCTTTAGTTACATTTCTTTCTTGCTGGAATTGTCTGCACATGTGCCTTCAATATTTCACCCCCATCCACCTTGGACTCACTTCTTTTTGAGAATTTCTGACCATGGTATCTCACCCAGCAGTTCCTTAAACTTGCAGAAATCAGATTATTGAAGTCCCAAAAGCATGTCCAACTACACTCAGCTTTCCCTTGCCTCTGTATCATGAAACCCAAGAGGCCACAATTTCTTCCTCCCTAGGTTTCCTGTACTTCCACTTCATTGATCAGTTCCCCACTGTTGGTGAGGACAAGGTCCAAAATAGATGACCCCCTAGTTGCTTCTCCTACCTACTGGGAAATGAAATTGTCAATGAGGCAACGGAGTAATTTGTTGGACTTTACATTATTGGCAGAGTTTGAGTTCCAATAGATATTGGGGTAGTTGAAGTCTCCTATGACTTTTTGAATGTTTGGTAATCTGCTGTATGAAGGCATCATCCAAGTCTTCAGTCTGGCTTGGAGGTTTATAGCACACAACTACAGTAAGCTCACTGTTGCTTCCCTCTCCTACAATTTCTACCCATATACTCTCTCTATTCACACAGGATATATATACTGTTCTCAAAACTACAGCCTGCAGTTAGGTGGTTCCAAAGTCCTACAAGTAGACTGGTAGCTGTTAAAGTTTGGTAGAAAATAGTTTATTCCACCCTTTCCACGTATGGTTACAAACATAGCAAGGTTTCTGATCTGTGTTATCATTTATCCAGTAAAAGAGTAAGAGATGGTGGCATTTGATCTCTATATGATGGTGATGGAACTAGCAGCTCAACTTTGTACAGTGGAAGCGACTTACATCACTAGGTGAAAGGTGGAATTATATTAAGAAGGAACATAGGAAGCTGCCTAGTATCTATTCAGACAATTGGTCCATCCTGCTCAGTAATGTCTAAATTGCAAGCTGCTCTTCGAGGTTTCAAACAACAGCATTTCCCAATTCCACCTGAAATTGCTGGAGTTTGAACCAGGGACGTTTTTCAGGGAAAGCACTACAGCACCTGAATCATCAGCACAATCCTACTGATACATGGAATTTGGCACAGAATTTTTGACATCTGCTGTGGAAATAGAGCTTAATAAACTGGACCAGATAACCCTGGGAGAATGGCACTGCCAGCCAAGACAGGCACTATCGGGACAGAGAGAATGGTCACTGGTACGACATGGCATAAAAGCAGAATGTATATGTGTACCATATAATTAATCAATTAATCTAGTGACCGAGAGCAATCTCAGGCCAGAAGTTATTGAGATGTGCTTTACAACCTCCTTGAGGATGTTCCTGCAGGCCGTGCAAGTTCCATTTACTGGGTAGCTGCTACATTAACATTTATCATGCAAAGTGTTCTTTAGCCGTAATCACATGCCAAACTGGGGCATCATCAAACCTTCATTTTAATTTCACAACTGCTAGCCTCATATAATGCAATTTTTGCGCATGGACCTGGAGCAGCATTCATCTTACAGAGAGCTGTTGGGGTTCAAACCTACCCAACCATTAGCTGATAAAAGGGAACAGATCCTTCTAATTTCACATGAGCCTGTGTGTATCCGTAGAGAGAGATAGGGTGGAGCTGGTTGCAGCTGCTTAATGGTAGAGAATACATACTCTGCAGATGCTCAGAGGCCACCCCCATACACTTCACAACCAGGGATTGGCAACAGTAAACTAAGGGCTGGGGAGCATTTCTTAGATGCTGAGAAGTACTCTCATCATATAACCCTAAGCCAGCCCTTGACATTAGTTATACCAAAGCCAGGGCTGAAGGCAGGCGACTTTCTACACAAGCCTCCCCCAAACTTTGGCCCTATAGTTGTTGGACTCCAGTTCCCATCACGGGTGGGACGACGCTCTGCGCACGTTCAGAGGCACCCTTTTCCGCTAAGGTGTTCCGTTTCCAGATTTGAGATCCTGTCACTTATTTCGGCCAGGGGAAAGGAGAGAAAGAAGCTTAACGGGAAGAAGGCAAAAGCAGGGAGAGGGAGGCAGGGAGCTGAAATCGGGGTGCCGCGTACCTGGTGGAGGGCGCTGATGCCGTCCGCGTTGGTCCCGTTCACGGCGCCCGGGTCGGCGCTGAGCATCTCCCGCGCCGCTTCCAGTTCGGCCCCGGCGCAGCAGGCCAGGAACTCGGCGGCCGCCTCGAAGCGGACAGCGCGGGGCCGAACCCCTCTGCCGCCGGCGGACCCGGAGCCCATCCCCGCCGCGGGCACAGCCTCGCTCTCGGCCGCCACCGGCAGCCCCGGAGGAGGCGGGGCCGGGCACAGAGAAGCAGCCGCTGCTGCTGCCACCGCTGCCTCGGCCTCCGCCCAGGCTCGGAGCTGCTCCCGCCGCCGCGCCCGGGCTCCTTCCCCCTCGGAGAGGGACAGCAGCGGTGCCGCCATTTTCCCCCTCCTGCCGCTGCTGCCGCCGCCAGCCCAGCTGGGCGGCCCTCCTGGCCCAGCTCTAGCCCTGGGCTGAAAAGCAGCAGCAGCGGCGGCGGCGTCGACGCCTCTCGGCTTCCGTATCGGAAGCGAGAGGGGAGGGGGCGTCGGCGGCAGCAGCAGCAACAGGGAGGAGGATGTGGAAAAGGGTACGGCCGCCGCGCGGCATGACGGGAAGTGCAGTCCTCCAGACGTCGGGGTCCTCCCAGACATTCCGTCGGACTGCAATTCCCATCGGCCCCACACGGCAAGGCCAACGTCGCAGAATTGTGGGAGTTGTAGTTTCAACGCCGGGAGGGTCATTTCCACACACACCAAATCCCTAGGGAAAAAGCGAAAAGCACAACCTAAGAAGTGCGGGTGGGAATGGAAAGCGGGGGCACTTGGCCTTGTTTATGCCGTTAAAACCATGAGGAGAAGAAAACAGACCCTGGTCGTGATTGCAGGTGGAGAGCAGCAACTATGCGGCGAAAAGCCCTGACTGCTTTGTCTCGGAGGTTGTAGTACAAATCATTAGCCCTACGTTGCCAATTAAGGATGTAATAGTGCGCAACTCTCAAAACTTTCCATCTCTTTGGGGGAAGCGATACAGATGTGTGTGGTATGGTGGGAGATGAGCTTGAAGTCCCCCCCCCCCCCAAGTGCTCCTAGGAGATGGAGCTTAAAAGAAGCAGATTTGTGTGGGATTACCATGGGAATATAGTAATGGAAATAATAATAAACCCTGACTGCAGGTCTTCTATCAAGGATGTTACTGGACTCCAGCTATTACTATTATTGTTTATTTTGCATTCTACCCTTCCTCCCAGGGCAGCATACAATAAAAAAAAAAACAAGTAAAGCATCTAGAAACTTCTAAATACAGTTCCTATACAGATGCAGACTGGGGAAGATCTCTACTGAAAAGGCTTGCTGGAAGAGGAAGGTCGTCAGTAGTCCCTGAAAAGACAGCAGAGCCTACACCTGTCCAATGTTTAGCAGATGGGACCAAAAGTCAGGGAGGATGGGAGCAGCAATTAAATAACACCTGAAGGCTCACAGGCTTCCCATCCTTGTACTGTAATATGTAGCATAATATACTGTATACTGTATGAAGATGTGGAGTATTGTTTAGCTCAGGACATATGCCTTATGAGGAACGGCTTAGGGAGCTGGGTATGTTTAGCCTGGAGAAGATAAGGTTAAGAGGTGATATGATAGCCATGTTCAAATATATAAAAGGATGTCATATAGAGGAGGGAGAAAGGTTGTTTTCTGCTGCTCCAGAGAAGCGGACACGGAGCAATGGATTCAAACTACAAGAAAGAAGATTCCACCTAAACATTAGGAAGAACTTCCTGACAGTAAGAGCTGTTCGACAGTGGAATTTGCTGCCAAGAAGTGTGGTGGAGTCTCCTTCTTTGGAGGTCTTTAAGCAGAGGCTTGACAGGCATATGTCAAGAATGCTTTGATGGTGTTTCCTGCTTGGCAGGGGGTTGGACTGGATGGCCCTTGTGGTCTCTTCCAACTCTATGATTCTATATCCATAGTGAAAGTCCTACACGTGTTGCCTTGGAAATGAGAGTGAAAAACAGATTCAAATGCTGAGAGGAGCTGGTGTGCTGTGTGTCTACCTATTTCCTATCTCTGAGCCCTCTTCGTTATAGACTTTATGGAACCGCAAGGAAGAGGAAAGACTCAGCAAGTGCCCATAGAAATATGAAAACAATGGGGTCACACTATCTCCGCCCTAATCAGCATCTAAGCTTGAGCTGGCTTTCAACTTCCACAAGATATATAAAAAATAATAACAGAAATGTCACCAGATGCAGCACTGCCACACCCCTAGAGAAGCACAGCCAATGCCAGTTTTAATTCTTACCTGAATTTCAGAGTGGGGCTGTATATACACCATACGCACAAAAGCCCATGACTCCCCCCAAAGAATCCTGGGGACTGTACTGTAGTTTGTTAAGGGCACTACGAATTGCACCTCTGTGAGAGGCAAGCTACACTTCCCAGGATTCTTTGGGGAAGCAATCTGATTTAAATGTATGGTGTATACACAACCTGTGGACCACTCTGATCTTTTTCTAACTTTATGCAAAATGACCCCGATTTGACACCCGCCATCTCCTGGTAGGGTGGCAAAGACGTGTAGGCATGCCTTTTACCACTGTCAGAACAGAATGCTGGATTCGGCCTTTGCTCTGAACCAGCAGAAAAGAGAGCAGGGATTAGCTTGTACTGTCCCCAAGCACCTCCTCCAAATTCCAGACTCTTTCTTTCTGCTTCTTGAGGCTCAGTCTCATTGGTCTTCTGGTTGTGGTCTGCTTCCAACACTCAGGAAAGATTCTTCTCTTAAGGCCTGGTCTCACACCACTAATGCACCTTTTTGCTGCATTAACTGCCACAGAACGTTACTTTTCAGTGGAACGTTTGCCTGGAAATCTTAGGCATCCTTCAATCACCATTGGTGGCCAATGACACTCAGAGGAACCGAGGCAGGGAATCCCTCCTGGCTTTGTGCAGGCCTGGGGGTATTTGCCCCAGTTGCCCCATACACCTCCCCCTCCGCCGGCAGCCCTGCGGCTTTGCAACGTTGCCAAGTGGTATGGCTTGCGCAGGATTGCAAAGCAACAGGATTGCAAAATGCAACAGGCCTGCCGTTACCAGGCTTTCCCCCAGCAACGTCTATGAAAAGGGCCCAGACTGAGCTGCCTCTTACTCTGCTTTCAGTGCACTCCTGCTCCTCCAGTTCTAGTATCCCAATGAAGCCTCTTCTGAAATGGGGTGTGGGTGGCTCTCTAATGGAGTTGCAGGCCTGCTGCAAGCTCTCCTCCCTAATGGCTCCTGCTGCAAGCTCTTCTCCCTAAGATCCAGAGCTCCCTCCTCAGCTGCAATATGTAGGCCCTCTGTTGGAGCGGTACAGCTAGTCTTAAACTGAGAGCATCGCCACGCACCAAAGTCTCCCAGTTTGCGGTTTCTTTGGTCTTCATCCCTTGCTGCTTTTTTAAAAAAAACTTTGAGAATTCCCATCGCTCCAGAGTAGTATAGCAACCATGTGACCAAGCCTAGCAACTGCCTTGTGTTACTTTCAGTATTTTTTTTTTGTTTCATAACAGTTCCTATCTTTATTTTAGATGATCTATTTTTACCTTCTTTAAAAATAATCAAGGGAAGTTACAAATTTAAAGGCATCCAGTTGACCTCTAACAGCTTTGTTGCCAGTACCGCATTCCCTTGAGTACCCCCAGAAAAATAGCACTGATGATGATAATGATTTACCTGCCTTTCACACTAATGTCCCAGTGTGAGTTACAGCATTAAAGCACAACATTAAAAACAGTTTAAAGCAACATTACAAGGTAGGTCCTCAAAAAAACAGTTTAAAGCAACATTACAAGGTAGGTCCTCAAAAATATAGACCTCAATTGTCAAAAGAGGTGTGGAAGCTGTATAATGAAGGTGCCAGACACACCTCTCTGGGGAGGGAGGGTCACATATTTTGGGGCTGCCACAAAACATGTTGCAATACACAGTTACTGACTCACACTGGCGTACATGAAAATGTTAACCTGCACCCTGAGTTCAAGTTAGTTCTCAGTCCTTCTCAGCGCCCCCTTCTCAGTCTTTCCTCTCTTCATGCTTCCTGGAACAAGCAAGAAGCCACGTGGCTATCTATGGCTCCCTGCAAATGAAAAGAATCTCTCCAAAAGGGAGATTTTATAGCTTGCTCATTATAGCTAACACAAAGATTGCCTGATTCACTTTGTATGAAAGCTAAGTACTTTTCTTTTCAAATTGCTTGGAACCTTTTCCCCCCCTTCATTTTATTTCCAGTGGATGGAGACTTGTTTGCTGTAAGGCCTGGAAACTATTCATTTATTCGCAAAGCTAAGGGTCTGCAATTTACTGTAGCCTAAGTATTTTTTGGGGGGAACATTTGCTTAAAGGTGGAAGAGGGCAAATGCTAATCTAACCAAGTTTTAACGTGCTTGGAGCAATCGTCATTGTGCTGCCAGTCAGTGTAGACAATAATGAGCTTGATGGACCAGAAGTGTGACTCAGTATAAGGCAGCTTCTCTGGAAAGTGAGGAGAAAGATAGAAAGAGGAGATTCTACATTCTTTCCACCAATAAAACACAGGAAGGCTGTACTCACTGGGGAGGTACCACAGAGGGGAGAGTTTGGTTTATTGGGTCTGGCTTGTGACAAAGAGCTTGTTACAGGCACACATGACAGGGGTGAAGAAGAATGGACAAAGGGCAGGCTGGTCAACTTTCAACATAAAACAGGGCAGGGGAAGCAATGGGATGCTGCAATCAATTGTGGCTCCCAGATTTCTGCATGAATTGTAGGCAGGTAGGCGTCTTCTTTTTTATTTCCAGCGCCCACCAAGTCTGGCTTTTCCAGCACCTTTCTTGCTGCAAGGAAGAAATGTACAAGTTGTAAAATATCCACACTCACCATCTGTCTATCTATCTATCTATCTATCTATCTATCTATCTATCTATCTATCTATCTATCTATCTATCATCTGTCTGTCTGTCTGTCTGTCTGTCTGTCTGTCTGTCTGTCATCTATCTATGAAGATTGACACCAAGCTCTGTGTACTGTCTGCATATATATGTATCTGAAATATAATTTGTGAGGGAAACTCAAGCTAAGAAGCCACAAGACCAAAATATGACATAACAAACTTCCAGATATGAAATGTTAAAGTTTGAGAGAATACTACAGCTGAATTTCAGCTTCCAATTGGTGCAGATCTTGAGATTTTGGTGACCTGCATTCCAGCTCTCCAAAATAGTATTTTATCTATTTATTCCAGAAAATTTATATGCTGTTTGATTGTAAAAACAACAACAACCCTCAAAGCAGTTTACATAAAGATATAACAAGAAAATCAAAAAATTGCAGCCGTACTTTAAAACATACAAAAGTTAAAATACAAATAAAATAAAAAAAATTCCTTCAGTAGCACCTTAAAGACCAACTAAGTTTTTATTTTGGTATGAGCTTTCGTGTGCATGCACACTTCTTCAGTATCTGAAGAAGTGTGCATGCACACGAAAGCTCATACCAAAATAAAAACTTAGTTGGTCTTTAAGGTGCTACTGAAGGAATTTTTTTTATTTTACTTCGATCCAGACCAACACGGCTACCTACCTGTAACCTTAAAATACAAAAACGCTGAAACAGATTAAAATGACCTCAACTTCCTAAGCATTTGGGTAAGCTTGTTTGAACAAAAATGTCCTTAGCAGATGCCAAAAAGAGGGTTTTTAAAATACATTTGATAAACCTGGCATGTGTGGACTTCATGAATTCATGCACAGTTCCACATGAACACTGGAACCTGTTTCTCAAGCCGTTTCCACACTGTGGATTCCAGTTGTGAAAATGCACAAGGCTATAAAACATGCAGTGGGTGGGTGGGTAATGGGATTTGAGGCCAGAGTAATTTGTGTGTGTGTGTTGCTGCCGGAACCAGAAGATCACTCACAATTTCTGGGCGTGGCTGATGCGGTTGTAAAGAACATTGATCTGGAAAGGAAGGGAAAACACACAACACCGAGAGAGGGAAATTGATGTTAATATCACTTTGGCACCAGGGAAAGTTCCGTATATCCAAAAGTATATTTCTTTTTCCTCCCTCCTTACCTCATACTTCTGACATTTGTATTTTTCCATCAGGTCAAATTTCTCTGATTCTAGTTGATTGATCCAGTCATGCAACTCTTTGGCTGTGTCCCTGGACAGAGAGAGGCAAATTGGATTGGGGTTTGGGGGACTTCTCTGATTAAAAAACAACAACACCCTTTATTCTGCCACCCCTCCAAAATCCCTCATGCCCCTCCCTGGCCAGACTCTCAACAGTGCCAAGAACTGTTGGTGGCCACGCCACTTTCCCTGGTCCCCTCCTTCCATGAATCTCCCTGCCATTGCTGTCAACTGATGGTGGTCCTCTGCCTCATCTTGGCTGCCAGACAGAGCTCCTCCCCGCCACTGCTGTGCCCGCTTGCTTCTCCCCTTTGGGCCAGAGCGTGAAGCACCCAAAGAAGCCAGCTGCAATGGTGAGGAGGAGGAGGAGGGGCAGGGTCAAGGGGGCTCTCCTATGAGGGACCCCTGCAAGGGACCCTTGGGGCGCCAGTCTTGCCATGCAGCTCTGCTCTGTTACCAACCTCAGCTGTTGTTCGCTTAAGTTCTCTACATTGAGCGGCTTCCTTCGCTCCGATAAGATCCGGATCTTCGTTTCACGGCCTGTCTGCCTCTTTCCACGTTTCTGCTCTGCCTAAGAGAGAGAACCCAGGTGGGAAGTGTGCGCAAAAGGGAATCACCTAGGGGAAAACTTTTTAAAACCAGGATTTTGACCCTTAATTTGAAGGCTTTTAAAGTACCATATATTCTGGCGTATAAGGCGACTCGGCGTATAAGACAACCCCCAACTTTTCCAGTTAAAATATAGAGTTTGGGATATTGTCGCCGTATAAGAAATACGGTCCGGCGTATAAGACGACCCCCGACTTTTGAGAAGATTTTCCTAGGTTAAAAAGTAGTCTTATACGCAGGAATATACAGTATTTGCGGCCTCTTTTGGTGTGGGAAGGATCTGTGAGAACTGTCTTTTATTTGCTTAAATTGCTTTTGTTTCTTAGGTTTTTATTCATAGTGTTTACTGTAACTGGGTTTTTTTTTTGTGTGTGTGGTTTTTTTTTTTTTTGGTATTTTTACTGTGTTTGCAAGCTGCTTACAAACTTTCCAGAA
The DNA here is from genome assembly GCF_965207765.1 of Zootoca vivipara. Taxonomy (NCBI): domain Eukaryota; kingdom Metazoa; phylum Chordata; class Lepidosauria; order Squamata; family Lacertidae; genus Zootoca; species Zootoca vivipara. The sequence goes on from NC_142595.1 coordinate 35,798,380, forward strand.
CAATACGCAAACCAAAACACAGCTACCCTTCAAAAGTTGGCGCTCATCTGAAGTTTGCCGTTCTCCAGCCAAACAACGTTTACAAAAATGCATGTATTTGGTAAGGGAAACTGTGCACATCGGTGAATATATTGGTGAAAATAACATAAAATCCATTAGGAGAAATTTGCAGTAAAATGATGAAGAATTTCCATTGGGATCCCACCACCACCTCCAAGATTATATATATATATATGTGTGTGTGTGTGTGTGTGTGTGTGTGTGTGTGTGTGTGTGTGTATGAGATATGCTGCAGTGTGAAGGACCAAAATGAAGATTGGAAAAATGGGGAAAGGGAGAGAAGCAAGATGGACAGATTCTTCCATCCCTAGTTGGGAGTCCAGAAACACCTGGATCAGCTACAGATATATCTCTACCCCCGACAGACCGAATCGCAGGAAAGGGATGGTGGCTGCAATTGTGAAAAGAGCCACCTGATGGCATCGCGGTGCTATTATATATTCCGTCCCTTCCAGAAGATCAGGTGGGAAACAGATTCTCAAAGGCTTGAGAATAGTTGCAGAGGATGAACCTGCTTAGATAAGGTGGACATAAGGTTCATCCTTGGGGTTAGGGTGAAATTGGTGTCTCCAGACTGTTCAGCCCACATCTCCCTTTCCCTGTTAGAAACACCAAATACCCCCAAAACTTTAATAAAGAATGGGGAAAAAATTATAATTTATCTGGGAGACCACTGTAAGCAGATGAAAACATTAGGAGGATTGCAATAACACTTGTAATGTAGCAGATACTGTGGACAAAATGGCGTGACATGAAACATGGATTATGGAATAATATGTAGTCAAAAAGGTTGACCATTGGACCCATGGATGGGAAGGAAGGAAGTCCAGAGATTCAGAGAAATCTCTAAAGATGGATATGTATTTTGTATTGTCATAATTCTACACTTGTAAAATCAAATTAAAATTGTTTCAAAAAAGGCAAACAAATCAAAAAGGAGAAAAAAGAAACACAAAATATCCTATAGCAACACTCCCCCCCGCCCTGCAAAGCACGTTCTCTACTACCGTGTTTCTCATATTATAAGTCATGTCTTATATTAATTTTTTCCTGAAAAAAACACAGCATGGCTTATTTTCAAGGGATGTCTTATTTTTTAATTAAGTACCGGTACCGGTATCTGTACAGACCACAGACCTGCTCCCACTGGGTCTTCGCGTGCGGCAGGCAGAGGCTGCAGCCGGGTCCTGGGGCTGCGCGCGCGGCAGGCAAAGGCTGCAGCCGGGTCCTGGGGCTGCACGCGCGGAAGGCAGAAGCTGCAGCCGGGTCCTGGGGCTGCGCGCGCGGCAGGCAGGGGCTGCAGCCGGGTCCTGGGGCTGCGCGCGCGGCAGGCAGGGGCTGCAGCCGGGTCCTGGGGCTGCGCGCGCTGAGGCTGCAGCCGGGTCACGGGTGTCTGCGTGCAAAGGCTGCAGCCGGGTCCTGGGGCTGCGCGCTGAGGCTACAGCCAGGTCCCGGGTGTCCGCGCGCGGTGCGCAAAGGCTACAGCCGGGTTCTGGGGCTGCACGCTATGGCTGCAGCCAGGTCTCGGGGGTTAACGCGGCAGCAGCAACCCTTCTTTGCCACAGACCTTCTTCCACCACCCGGTACGGCTTATTTTCGAGGTATGCCTTATATTTTTTCCACCTCAGGAAAATCCTGCCATGCCTTATTTTGTAGGGATGCCTTAAAATATGAGAAACACGGTATGAAGCTATGGTTTTGCAGTGAGGAATTAGCTAGTACTGTACACCTCTAGAACAGGTCCAATTGGATGGCATGCAAGTGATTGAAATATTAGGAAGCAAAGCAAAGCAAAGACTGTGATTAGCCAAAATAGTAAATCCCTCCTTACTATTTACCTTTACCAGGTACCCGCCAAAATGAGCACCCATATTGGATAGCACTTTCTTCTTCTTGGCATCATCTTCTGCTCGTTTCTTGGCCTCCTCCTCCTCCTTCCTCATCTTCTCTTCCTGCACAGGGCAACCGTGTCGAATCCATTATCCAATGACAGAACAGGGGCAAGGAAGCTTTTTTCAGATTGAGGGTCACATCCCCAACTGGGCCGCCACCAAGCGGTCACACAACAGTGGTGGGCGGCAGCGGGGGGGGGGGAATGTGGGCGAAGCAACCAATGTAAATCTCACCTTTTGTAGAGTGGGCTCATTTCATACTCTCCAACGTGTCACCAAGTCAAATCAGCATGTGCATCTTTCAGGACCACACTCCTGTGGGAGCCACGTGACTTGCACAAGATCATGACCCCCCAAAATGGGCATCTTTCGGTGCCCTGCTCTCGTGGGAGCCAAAAGGGCACATCCTGGAAGCTAGTAAATCTAGGATGTCCCACTTAAAGTGGGAGAGTTATTTGGTATGTCAAATGGTTTTTGTTTTAAATAGAAAAAGGTGCCGGTACCCACCATGAAGTTGTTACAGTAAGTGCCACACTTTCAACATTTGCGGGTGGGGTGCTGTGTACCCTTGGGTACTCCCAGAAAAACAGCACCGGTATGTAATTTCTATGCCCAGGCCTTATACACCCCTCTTTGCCTGTCCAGGAAACCAAGAGGGACTTCTGGAGCTCAGGCATACCGCATTTTTCGCTCCATAGGACACACCTGACCATAGCACGCACCTAGTTCTTAGAGGAGGAAAACAAGGGGAAAAAAATTGCTTTCTTGAATTGTCCTAGGCCAGGTATCCCCAAACTTCGGCCCTCCAGATGTTTTGGAATACAATTCCCATCATCCCTGACCACTGGTCCTGTTAGCTAGGGATCATGGGAGTTGTAGGCCAAAACATCTGGAGGGCCACAGTTTGGGGATGCCTGTCCTAGGCATAGCAGCCAACTCCTAGAGACCTAGGTGCCTTTGCCCCCCATTAAATACTTGAGGAAGCTTCTTTTGCAAAGAGGGGAAGCTCCATCTTTTTGAGGATCAGCTCAGAGTTGTGTAGCTTTTTTTTGCAAATGGGAAAAGCCCCGTTTTTTGGGGGGGGCAGCTCACAGTTGTGCATCTTTTTTGCAAAGGGGGGAAGCTCCATTTTTAAGGATCAGCTTAAAGTTGTTGAGCTTACCTTGCAAAGGGGGGGAAATCCTGTTTTATGGGGTTCAACTCACAGTTCTGCAGCTTCTCTAGGAAAGGGACCCATTTCTACAGTTTCCAGACAGATAATCTAATCAGCCAGTCACATGTCCTTGGCAAACAAACAGCCCCTCTCTGCAGAGAACAATTGAGGCCTGGGCAAGGGGCCTGGGCAGGGCGGGAAGGGAGCTAACTCCCTTATCTCCCTCCCCAATCTCTTGCAATCAGCTGCTGAGCGGGTTCCTTTCAGCTCATTCCCTCTTGTTAGCCTTTAACCCTTTCTTTAAAAAAAGAAAGAAAGCACGACCTGCCTTTCACCCCTGGGCAATTCGGCTCCAGGGACCACACATTCGCTCCATAAGACGCACAGAATTCCCTCTTACTTTTAAGGAGGAAAACTGTGTTAAGGAGCGAAAAATACGGTACATTCCAGCCAGGCAAAAACAGACACAGGGCATATGAAATGGAATTGGTGAGAAGTGTGGCTTGGGGAGAGTCCCCAAGGCCAGGCAGAGAACCCTGGAGGGCCGCCTTCGACTCCTGGCCTGAGGTTCCCCACCCGTGAGCTGGAATGGGAAGCTGCCAGGCGATGGCGATACTCACGGCCAGTTTGTTCTGCCGCTCCCGTTCCTTCTCAGTGCGGACCCGCTGCTGCTCAGCGCGTTCTGCCCGCCGATGTTCCTACCGAAGGACACAAGAAATGGCTCAGACCTTTGCGGTGCTCAAGGAGAAATGTGAAAGTGACTTTGCAAACAACGCCAACTACTAGGCAGGAGAAGCTTCTGAAAAGTAAGAGCTGTTCAACAACAGAACTTGGGAAATGGGAAGCTCTCCTTTGCTGGGTGGAGGTAAGCAAAGGCCAGACAGGCACCTATCTGGGATGTGGCAGTCCAAGGGTTGCCAACCCAGAGAGCGTGAATGCCGTGGTACCCGTGAAGTCTTTCTTCCCTCCTTACCCTGAATGGTCCTGTGGAACACCCTTGTCACTTGGGATAACCATGTACATATATGGCTATTTCTCTTTTTTCCAGTGCTAGGGGACCAGCACTCTTTTTGTCACACAACCTACAACATCTGAATGTCCTTCAGTAGATTCTGCAAGAGATTCAGCATTTAAGATCTTATACCTACACAGCTAACCAACCACTAGGTGGGAGCAAAGAACAGCAGTCATGGTCTGTCTTTGTCTTTTTGAGCATGCCACACTGGCTAAGGCTTGTGGGAGCTGTAGTCCAAAAACATCTGGAGAGTCCAAGGTTGGGCAAAGCTGCCCTAGAGAGAGAGAGAGATCCTAGACCTCCAAAGTGCATCCATCCCAAACATAGACTTCGCCCCTTCTTTCCAGCTGCTAACATCTGTCTCAGACTCCACCTGTTTGTAAAAGTTTGAACCTATAGGTCTTTTTTTTAAAAAGGAGCCTTTTGCAGATCTGAGCACTGTTCATATTTCCATGCGCCCAAGAAAGAGATGGCCAAATAGCTAAGCCTGGAAGAGGGGAAAATAAAATAAAAGGAGGCGGGGGAGGTCAAAAAGGTAATGAAAGGAGCGAAAGCAATAAAGGAGAGAAGGAGAAGGTAGTGGTTTAAGAAAGAGAGGATAAGCTTCCATAGAAGCCTTTTCATACTGCACAGATCTGCACACGATTCCCCTGCATATCTTGAGAGCAGGACGGGGAAACCGTGGCTCCCCCGATAGAGGTGCCCCTAAGCTCCCTTGTACCCTTGGAAGAGGAGCCTGCACACCTTGCCTGGCTACCCAGAGCAGTGAAGGAGTGGCCTGGGCAGTGTGCGGATGGGCAGACGGCACCTAGTCATTCCAAGCCAGAGTGGAGAGGCGTGATTTTCGTGTCTCCCTGTGCTTGGGACCTTGGCGGGGGCCAACATGACCAACCCCCTATGTACACCGCTGCACCCGGATCTCACCGGACTGCAGCTGTCATCACCCCTAAGCGTTGGCCTCGCTCCCTGTCGTGGTGGGAGCTGGAGGACTCCAAGAGCATATAGAGGGCCACCAGCTCCCCCACCCGTCCTTTAGACCCACACCTTGATTCTTCCATGCTGTGACTTTCTTGGCTGCATCTGTGTCAGGCTTCAGGGAATCTGATCCCACCCCCACCCCCACAGTAGGCTACCAGGAATAGACAAAACAGGGAGAGTTCTTACCAAAGTCTTTTATTCAATATTCACAGAGAGAGGCTTAGAAACGCTTAGTAAACTCCCCCTCCCCCTTCTCTCCTCAAACGTCAACAGCACCACCCAACTTACGGTGGCTGCTTAGGGCCATTTGTCTCTGAGGCCTTTGCTCTCCTACTTTCATTGCTCGCCAGGTTCTGGGAGAAGGGGGGGGTCTGGAATGCTTTCTAGTGATAACATGTCAGCCAGCTACTCCAGCTCTGCTCCCCCCCTCTCCCATTATTGCCCAACTCTGCTCTTCATCTACCTCTGAGCTGTGACCTTCCTCAAACCACTGTTGTAAATCTACTGTCTTCCTTTTCTCTGGAAGGTTTGGCGGGGGGGGGGTCTCCACCATTCCTCCTCTGTACAGTCCCTGACAGTCTGGTACTCTGTGTATGATTTTGTCTTTCCTGTTTTTTGGTAGCCAGAACGGCTTTTCTAACTTTCTTATTCAACTGAATATTAAAAACACTATACAGTACAGCATTAAACATTAAAAACTTCCCTAAACAGGGCTGCCTTCAGGTGTTACAGTACTTATTTCCTTGACACCGGATGGGAAGGCATTCCACAGGGCAGGCACCACCACCGAGAAGGCCCTCTCCCTGGTTCTCTCACTTCTTGCAGTGAGGGAACCACCAGAAGGCCCTCGGCACTGGACCTCAGTGTCCGCGCTGAATGGTAGGGGTAGAGACGCTCCTTCAGGTATACTGGGCTGAAGCTGTTTAGGGCTTTAAAGGTCAGCACCAACACTTTGAATTGTGGCTTGGAAACATTGAAACAGACCCCTAGAATCATAGGCTTTGCAAGTGAACCTTGGAGGTTATCTCGCTCAACATCCAGCCCGCTACATGATTTGCAACACAGGATGCAGCTACACGATTCAAAGTGTGCCAATTTATATTTCGAAAGGCCATTTCCCATATGTCTGTGGAACTGGACGAATACATTTCACCCACATTTTGAAATGTCTCTTAAAAATACCTCTCAGTTCCTTATCTACACCACTGCTGGGTGAATCAACATACGCTTGCAAGTCAAGTCGCCTGTAAAGGGGCAAGCAGATCAGACCCTTCGATGTAATCTTGAAGAACAGGTTGCGTCTCTCTCTTGTATAAAAATTTGCCTTTCTGTGTAACCTTAAAAAACCTCTTCCCCCTCTGGGCAGCTTCTTAGCCGTCAGCATTTCTTATCATTGCCCCCCCCATACCCCTCCCCAACCCAGCATTTGTCTTTTAGTGCCAAACTGGACATGGCAACGAAGATCCCTGAACTGCCAGTCTCTTTAAATTTCTGAAAAAAGCAGCTATCTGTACCGATATGTTTTCTCAAGTGGAACAAATAGCAGTGGGTGGTGGGACAGGTACCAGAAAAATAACATGGAGAAAGGGTTAAAGAATACCAGTGGAATTGTTTTTCCTAATTGCAAGATGGGTGGTGGTGGTTTCATTTCAAGTGTGTGTGTGTGTGTGTGTGTGTGTGTGAGAGAGAGAGAGAGAGAGAGAGAGAGAGAGAGAGAGAGAGAGAGAATTAAAGCTCCCATTGGCTACATTCCCAAGTCACACCCAAGCTATACATTTGAAGCCCATCTGTGTCACTTAACAGTCATGTCTTCCCCAAAGAATCCTGGGAAATTTATTTACCCTTCATAGAGCTGCAATTCCCAGCATCCTTAAACAAACAACAGGGTCCAGGATTCAAGTGGGGGAAGCCATGACTGTCAAAGGCAGACATCCCCAAACTGCGACCCTCCAGATGTTTCGGCCTACAGCTCCCATGATCTCTAGCTAACAGGACCAGTGGTCGGGGAAGATGGGAATTGTAGTCCAAAACATCTGGAGGGCCAAAGTTTGGGGATGCCTGGTCAAAGGGGTGGAATAGTGCCTTAAATGTATGCCAGTGGACATTGCCTCCCATGCCTACAATTAAACAAAGGAAAAACCACTATGTGGTTGCCACGGCACCCTTAGAAGTAGATGTTGTGAGCAGGTAAACTGTTGGACTACTGACCAATTTCAAATGACCCACCCAATGCAGGGATGGGGACATCTGTGGCCCTCCAAGTGTTCTTGGACTCCCAATTCCCATCAGTCGCAACAGCATAGCCAACAGTCAGGGATAATGGGAGATGCGGTCCAAAAACATATGGAGGGTACGAAGAATTGATGCTTTTGAATTATGGTGCTGGAGGAGACTCTTGAGAGTCCCATGGACTGCAAGAAGATCAAACCTATCCATTCTTAAGGAAATCAGCCCTGAGTGCTCACTGGAAGGACAGATCCTGAAGCTGAGGCTCCAATACTTTGGCCACCTCATGAGAAGAGAAGACTCCCTGGAAAAGACCCTGATGTTGGGAAAGATTGAGGGCACTAGGAGAAGGGGACGACAGAGGTCGAGATGGTTGGACAGTGTTCTCGAAGCTACGAACATGAGTTTGACCAAACTGCTGGAGGCAGTGCAAGACAGGAGTGCCTGGCGTGCTATGGTCCATGGGGTCACGAAGAGTCGGACATGACTAAACGACTAAACAACAACAATAGAGAATGAAACTGGTGGGAGATTTATTCAGTGGTGGACAGTAATGTGAAATGAATGGGGGCCAGTCTACACACAATATACAAGTGTGTGTGTGTCTACACTGACCAGACGTTCCGCTGTTCCCAGCTACCCACAATCCTTTGCTGCCCAGAACTTACAATCCTTTAAGAACATTTTGACAGATAAGGAATAGCAGATTGTATCATTTAATGTAACAAACCAGAGGGGAAGCTGAAGGAAGTCAACGGGAAGGGTGGGTGGGAATGTGGAATGTGTGTTTGAAAATGATTTTGATATTTGTTGTTAGAAAAGAAAACTAATAAAAGCTATATACAAAAAAGAGAAAGAACTCACAATCCTTGACATGAGACCAACGAGCTCCTCCTCTTCTTTCTTCCTCTGCTCAAAGTGCACATCAATGAGGGTCTGCAGCTCCAAGAGGTCCTTCTCCATACGCTTGCGGTGGATGTCCTGTCCATCAGGCAGAGGGAGAGGTTAGCTTGAAGGGTATGAAAGCCACCCAGACCGTCCTGTGCATGTCTCTGTGGGCTGGCCTAGGGCAGACCCTTGAAAGGTATTATACGGCAGAGGAAAATTCTACTTGTTGCTGCAGGATTTCTAACAGAACAGGAGGACATTCGGTCTCGCACAGAGACAGACCACAAGTCTCCTAGTGCCTGCTTGCCCACTATCTCTAATAAGTGAAGGCTAAAGCACATGTTACACACTGCAGGCACTGTCTTTAAAAATTAAAAGCAAATATAAATGGAAGAAAGGACTGTTTAATGGTTAAATTTTCATTTCCAGCTATTTTTCCACTTAAGAACCACCTTGTTTTTCACCCATGGGGGCGGGGGGAAAGATCCGCATTATCACCAGCTCCTGTCTGTAGGTGGAGCTGCTGTTGCCACCACGTGTTTATAGTTGCTAGAAGAGCATCAGGCAACCCTAGGAACCAGGTCCCCAGTATGTCACGTGAGAACCAATTTAATTACTAAGGCTGACTGAGGAGGGCATCTGTGCTAGTTGGCTAAATGGCTGGTCTATTGGCAGAGGCTGTTTGTTTGAAAGGCTTGGGGCTATCTGGGAAGTGATGCAAAAAAGAAAAGAAAAAGTGGGGATTAAGGACACTTTAATAAAACAGAACACTCACATCGAAATCTACTCTCTCCCCCTCAGGGATTTTGGGAGGAGCCAACTGTGGAACCACCGGCCTTTGTGTGCAAATAATACAGACAAGGAACAAATAATACAGACAAGGAAATAAGAATATAGTTAATATCTGAAAATACTACTGACCTCCTCCTCCCCCCCCAAAACCCTGCCAAAAATTAATACAAATCTCTGCTACCACTTGAATTAGACATGTCAGAGCTAAAATGAATCGCTGTGATTGTGTTTTGTTTTGGGGGAAGGGGAGAGAGACTTTTTAAACTTGCGTATCAAAAAGCAGAATCTCCAAGTGCCAATTTTGTGTGGGGTTGTCTTTTTTTTCTTATAGAAGTATCAATACTTATTAAATTTATTCATCACCTTAACCCTCTCTTTGCAACGTACAGTAAAAAAGAAATGCACATCAAATAGACAAACAACTATTTAATTATTAGACTATTAGAATTTAATTGTAAAAACATCAGTGCAGTCACAACAAGCTGCTCTAGTGACCACACGAAAAGTCATAGCCTATTTATTTTTTGTAAAAAACCATCTCCTCCCAACGACATGATCACTATGAGATTAATCATCTAATCTAATCAAGCCTCCACAGAATCAACAGTTAAAAAAATAAATACAATCAAAGCCCCTCAACACTCAAAAGGTTTCACAGAAATTGCCAGGTGTCAAAAAAGTTATTTATGTATGCCACTACTGCGGCCTGTGTTTTGTTAGTCCAAAAATGGAAAACGAGAGAGGTCCCAGCTAAAGAAGAATGGCAACTTAAACTGAAGGAATATACGCAGCTTGTGGACCTAACATATAGAATAAGAGAACAAGAAGAACGTATGTTTAAAGAAGATTGGAAAATGTTTATTTAATATATGGGGGAAAATTATGTACATTTGAAAATGTGGGCGGCATTAAGATAAATTCAGCAGTGGAAATAAGATTTGATGGATGTAATAATGGAATACTGAATGGTTTAGTTTATATAAAATATGCAGGGATTTGTGTTAAGCAAAATGAACCATGGAAAGAGAAGAAGGGATGTCATTGATATTGAATATTCTAAAATGTAAAACAGAAAATTTAATAAAAATTATAGTGGTGGTGGGGGTGGGAAACTCTCAAAAGGTTTCGGGGCCTTTTAAAAACTAGACATTCTAGGCAGTGATTCAATAATTACTGCCTTCCCTCACCGTGATGATAACACCATGGGCAGAAAACCCTCTTGACTTTCAGCCTGTCATGTCACTTACAAAGACGCAGGAGGGGGGAGGGGAATGGCGGCAACTCTGCTTTTGTGTACACACTGCTTCTTCCGCCCTCCAGCGAGAACGTCAGCATCCAATGGTCCTGTGGTCAATGAATTTCTGCGGAAGAGGCACCTTATACCTGTTGCTTACCTGGGCCTGGGGCGTTCTTCCTCTGCGAGAAACAGAAGGCAAAGAATGGTCATTAACAGACGCGGAACAAACCGTCAATGGGCTGTACAAAGATAGCCAGCTCCAAAAACTCTGGAGGGCAGGAGGAGGGGTTGGGGAGCTGGTGTCTGTCGGTAGAGGCTGAGAAAGGCTTCTGCGTGAAACCCTGCAGAGATGCTGTCACTCAACAAGTGTACACAGTAAGGAGCTAGAGAGACCAACAGGCTGACTTGGTGTAATAAGGTAGCTTCTTAGATCCCTGTGGTTGTCAGCAAGGCACTGTCTCTGGGGCCCTCCCTGCTTCCAAGAATTAGATGCCCACACTGAGAATTCAATCGTTCTGCCTCCAGCTGTCCTGCGTGCCCCTCTGCAAAGTGATGGCCTCAACAAATCTGGGCAATCCTTCCCCCCAAAAGCTCAATAAGTCTGGGCAATCTCCCACCATATTCTTAATTAGGAGTCTCCCCCCAAAACACGGGGGCGTGTTATACATGGAAAAATATGGTATACCGGTATCTGACTGCAGGTCAATTTGAAAGTTATAGATTGTTGTTGAACTGGAGGAAATGAAGAATGTAATACCAAAATTGTGTCGTGACGAAGGAGTTGATGCATGGCAGTGGGGTTACTGCTGGCATCCCCAAACTGTGGCCCTCCAGATATTTTGGCCTACAACTCCCATGATCCCTAGCTAACAGGACCAGTGGTCAGGGATGATGGGAATTGTAGTCCAAAACATCTGGAGGGCCGAAGTTTGGGGATGCCTGGTCTAAAACATCAATTGAAATATCTACAGCAGACAAACAGCAACCCATCGAAGAGTATAGTAGGTCTCTTTGCCTATCGATCCATCTGTAACTCTGAGGATGACACTTGATGTAGCTGGTGGACTATAGTCCACAGAGGCTGATGCCAACCTTCCCCATCCTGGTGCCCTCCCAACATTTTGCACTAGGACTCTCATCAGCCCCACCCAGCATGAGATGGGTCTAAAACAGCCTCCCCAAATTATTCATGATGTTTGGTGGTTGTGAAATGGAGGTGGGGGGCAATGGTTGTGGGTTTTTTTTTTTTTTAGGGAGGAGTAAGGTGAAATTCTCCAACAGTTCTCAGAAAACTCTTCTGAGACATGTCCGTCTCATTTAATTTTGAATGGAACTCTGCTGTTAGTTCATATGGTTGGGTGAAGGGAGCAAAGGGCTAAGAGAGTGAAGTCCATTGCTTTCTTCAAAGATATTAAAATGATATCAAACCATAATACAACTAGTTTAGGGTTGCCGTACATGTGGACATACCCAGAATACTGCAGTTGAAAGCAGGAAAATCCGGACAGGTATGCAACCCATGTCGGCATACGCATCTGGCCAATAATAATAATAATAATAATAATAATAATAATTCTCAACAACTTTTGTGTCCGTATTTTCACTTTTTGAAATATGGCAACCCTAAACTAGATCCAAAGTTGCACCCAAAATTCAGGAATGGTGAATTTTTTTCACAGAACCCAAAATTGGGGAGTATTCTCATCCAGGGGAGTTTATTTATTTATCCACAGTGGTGCCTCGCTAGACGAATTTAACTCGTTCCACGGGTCTTTTCTTATAACGAAAAATTCGTCTAACGAATCCCATAGGAATGCATTGAAATTTTTTTGCCCATAGGAACACATTAATTGAATTTCAATGCATTCCTATGGGAAACCGTGATTCGCTAGATGAATTTTTCATAAAACGAATTCGTCTAGTGAGGCAACTTCCGCTCGAAAAATCATTTCGTTAAGCGTAAATTTTGTTAAGCAGGGCATTCATTAAGCAAGGCACCACTGTATTCATTCATTTATTCATTTATGAATCTATTCATTTACTCATGATGTTCTCCAATGGTTCAGGAGGAGCTAAAAAAAGAAAGTCAACTGCCACAAACTTTGTCTTTTGAGAAATTTTGGCTCAACCCTAGCTAAAAGCAGAACGCTTTTACAACAGGTAAATATTCCAGGGTCAGCCTGGAGGAATCCAACTGAAATTTCAGGGCTGTTGGCAGGTGAGTCCAGACAGACACCAGACAGAAGACGGTTTTCACGATCATGGTCACAGGCATGTCCATAGGTACTGGAAAATATCTTTTACCCACACCTGGGCTCAGATATGTTGCTTCCCTTATAGACATGATGGGGGTACACATGTTCTCAACACAGATACATAGAGAAAACACATGACTTGCATGTATCCAGAACATGTGTGGCACACGGACAATACCAGAGGCCTGTAGATATATCTCCACAAAATATATCAACAAGGCATATTTTGTTAGGAACCCGTGCACATCCTCCTGTTTTGAGGGGTGTGGATGGCTGGGGAGATAACTTCTTGGGAGTCGGAAATACATCACGGGAGCTGCCAGAGGTGTGTGCGTATGTAAATAAAGTAGGCCGTTAAATTTATCTCAGAAAGGTGGTGCACTCGGCACCACACTCAGGCCAAGCCTACTACGCATACATGAGGCAGAGCTTTTGGCCTAGTATTTCATGCGAGAAGGGCGAAAAGAAAACACACTCAAAGATTGAGGGCAGAAGGTTGGCTAGGGTTGCCAGACTCAATAGAGGACAGGACTTCTGTGCTTTTAATTGCCCTGCTCCCTTTTGAGTCTGGAAACCTTAAAGAGAAACCAGCAGACCCTTTGCTTGGAAATTAAACAAAGGGTCTGCTGGTTTCTCTTTAAGGTTTCCAGACTCAAAAGAGAGCAGGGCAATTAAAGGCACAGAAGTCCTGTCCTCTATTGAGTCTGGCAACCTTAGAGCCTAGCCTTAATTTAGACCAGGGGTCAGCAAACTTTTTCAGCAGGGGGCCTTTCCACTGTCCCTCAAACCTTGTGGGGGGCCGGACTACATTTTGAAGAAAAATATGAACGAATTCCTATGTCCCACAAATAACCCAGAGATGCATTTTAAATAAAAGGACACATTCTACTCATGTAAAAAATGCTGATTCCAGGACCGTCCGCGGGCCGGATTGAGAAGGCGAATGGGGCGCATCCAGCCCACGGGCCTTAGTCTGGGGACCCCTAATTTAGACAAAGTGCCCCAGGTCTTTTTCCTTCTCTTTTGTAAAACCTTGTGGCAACTTGTAAAAGCACCAGAGCTCGCCACATTCTCCTGACAGTGTTTCCTGGACCAGAACACCCATGAGAAAAATGTCCTCGGATATTCTTGGGTAAAAAACAACAACCCTATAGCTGCCTCTGTGGGTGTCATATGGCAGAGAGCAGTTCTCATTTATGAATGCTCCCCTACATTAACAACTCTTTCCAAGTAAGACAGACAGACTAACAAACAAACAAACAACAGCTAGTACAACTGGACCTCTTCGGGCCTGGTGTCTTAGCTGCATAATGGCAGATAAGTGTTTCTGTAGGGGAGCACTCAAAAGCAACTCTTCACCCACATCAGGAATGAGGAATCTATGTTGTTGGACTGCAACATCCCTCAGCCCCAGCCAGCAGCACAGTCAATAGCCAGGGATGATGGGGGTTGTGCTCCAACATCATCGGAGAGTCACAGGTTTCCTAGTATCTAAGCTATAGCCTGTTCTATCACCTCATCATGTGTAGAGCGGGGCATAAGTGACCGTGTGTTTATGCTCTCTATCCCGCCATTTGCCTGAGGTTGTGTGGCCCAGCTCTGCCCATCACCAGGCTGTGACATGCCAGATTTTGCTGGAGAGGAGGGGAAGTAACATTTTGACTTGGCCCCTCCTGGTTATGTGTCCCCCCACCCCCACCCCCAAAAGGAAGAATGGAGTGAAGAAGAAAGATACCTGGCTCAGCAGCCTGCTCAGGTTCGTCAGCCACTGCAAACAACATATATCACAGGGGTCAGGAGGACGGGGAGCACAGATGGAGCAAGGATGAGGTGGAGCAAGGAGAGAGAGGGAAGTTGCAGGGTAGAGACCCAATGAATGAGAGAAATGAAAAGGCAGATCAATCCATCTATAGCAGAGGTGAGGAAGCTCTAGTCTTCCACACATTGGTGGACTCCAATTCCCATCATCCTTGGCCATGCTGACTATGGCTGATAGGCTTTGAAGTCCAACAATTTCTGGCAGGCCAAAGGTTCCCAACCCCTGATCTACAGGATGTGGATAAAAATGAGAGGGAAATGTCATTAAAATAAAAAAAGACATTAGCCAAGGGGGAAAGAGGAGATATGTAGGCCACTTCTCTCCATTCAAACTGAGAGTAATATTGTTTGTTTGGCCTTAGCGATGTTCCCATGTAGCAAAATCTGAATGGCTACCCACGGTCACATTTTGTACTTTATGTGACCCCTGATTGGTATCGTGATGCCCTCATTCTTTCTCTGCTTCTTCCCCACAATGGGTACCTTCTAATAATAAAAAACGACAAGAAGAAGAATGGGAGTGTAATAAAAAAAAATTAAGGTTATATATATATATATATATATATATATATATATATATATATATATATATATATAATAAATGTTCATAAATGTACCAAGCAAACACACGCATAAAAATATAAACCACACATCTGGAGCAGCACAGTCCTGAAATCATTTTGACTCCCAAACTGACCAAATGTTTCTCTGCAAGGAGGGAGGGGGTGAGGGAACCTTCCCATTGTCTCAGGAATTACGTGATTACCATCTGAAAGGAATGGACAGACTACCAGAAAAGGCAATTAGATAGATAAGGCATTATCAGATAACCTGACAGACAGGAAAACAACAACATTCAAATTTCTGTTGTAGACCGCCTTTTCTGTGATGTAGGTGTGATGTATCTGGGGGGTGGTCTTGGGCTACACCTCTTCTGTGATCTATGTATGAGGTTTCTGGGGGTGGTCTTGGACTCCAGGGCGGGTAATTTAAAATGTCTATATAAGGGCAGGCACACCTTTGTGCTGGGTCCTCCTCCTCTCTCCTGCCTGTGAGGGGAGCACCCTGTTGCAACAGTTCAATAAAGATCAGGCTTACTAGCTGCTTTGCTTCTCAATATTCTCTGGTTGGCCTCGGTGTTATTTTCTCCTACTGATGGAGAACCTACAATGGACTCTATAAGGGCTCTTGTGTCCTCCATAAGGGAATAAGGGAAGATTTTGTTTACAACAGGAGCCATTTCCCAAGAGGCACAAAAATATCGAAAAGAACCATTTACACTTCATGGCTCAGCTTCCATTTAGAATAATACATGACCCTCAGAACTGTTTCCAGGTGCACAGGGATTGGTACCAGAGGACAAAAAATTGAAGGGGAAAAATAATGCTTGGTTATAACTGGAAGGCAAAATTAGCCGCCGCCATCAAGCATTGTCGCCTGGTTAAGCAAATGGGTTGAAAAAGGGAGGAAAGGAAAGAAAGACGTTAGGAGGTGGAATCCAGATCGTAAAAAAGAAAAGAAAACAGCATTGGACCCAGTTATGAGACAGAGTATTGCACATATGTCAGGGGCTGGGAAGAATGGTGGAGACTGCCTCCCCATCCTGACACTTCCAGGTAGGAGGAGGAAGAGGAAGACAGTCTAGATTTACAACAGTGGTTTGTGGGAGGTCACAGCTCAGAGGCAGATGAGGGGGAAAGTTGGGGAATAATGGCAGAGGAGGAGCAGGCAGAGCCGGAGCAGCAGCTGGGTGACACGTTGTCACTAGAAAGCATTCCAGACCCACCACCTCCCAGAACCTGGCGAGCCTTAAAAGTAGGAGAGCAAAGAGCTCAAAGACAGAGGGCACTTAGCAGCACCCCTAGAGGAGGTGATGATGATGACAAATGAGGAAGTGAGAGAGAAGGGGAGTGGAGATTCAATCGTGACAACGCCATTATCCAAGAGGCTGGGTTCTATAGCCTCTCTCTGTAAAGTTTGAAATAAAAAAGGGCTGTAAGAAACTTTTCCTTGTCTTTATACTTTCCTGGGCAACCAGCCGGGAGCTGCTGACAGCATCCTGACAACATGCGACACTCAAAAAAGTGGCCTGTGAATTTCATAACAATAAGGGAGGCTGAGCTCTTGTGAATCATCCCAGGCTGAAAACCAGAAGGGAGAAAATTTGTGAATGACAGCAGGCAAAACTTTCTGGCACGGGGGAGAGAAACCAGACTCCCTGCGTTCACACAGGCCCCCTTTTCCAATTGAAGCAACCCCATTCTCCTCCCAGAGAAATGGAGCCCTGACCCCAACTTTTCTGAATCTTAGTCTCTAACATTTGGAGCCACCATGGGGGTCAGGAGCATTCTTGGTTCTCCACTAAGTAACTCTGTGAGAGTGCCTTAGACCTAAAATCAAACAAAACAGAGGATGCTCAGTAGGAAGAGTAGGGAGGGAATAGACGTGTGATATCACCTCACCTTCTTCTTCAGCTTGTTCCTCTTCTTCAAGAAAGAGAGAGAGAGAGAGAGAGAGAGAGAGAAAGAGAGAGAGAGACCAAAGAAAGAGAGAGTGAGACAGAGGGAGGTTATCAGTTTGGCAAGGGTGGTGTCAACAGATATGGGATATTGGTTGCTGATTACTGCAAGTTAAGGGAATGCTTTGGGAACAAGGTCTGAGTGGGAGGATGGCCTGCCCTGTAAGACATTCTGCTGGAGGAAAAAGTTCTTACAAACAAGCAAATTTACACACACACACACACACGAGAGTTCTGGAAAGAAGGAGATTTTCACTTCTTGCTCTGCAAAAAAAAATATCAATCTAAGGCAGGCATCCCCAAACTTCGGCCCTCCAGATGTTTTGGACTACAATTCCTATCTTCCCCGACCACTGGTCCTGTTAGCTAGGGATCATGGAGGGCCGCAGTTTGGGGATGCCTGATCTAAGGGCACTTCCAGACATGGAACCCAGCATTCATCATGATTTGTTTGCAGGGAGATTAGATGAAGTTGACTGTTTAATGAGCATTCATTCTGATTTTTATTTTTTTATTTTTTTGTGGGAAGGTTAGATGACATTGCACCTCCGTCGGTGTGGGTTTCAATTCTGGTTGCTGAGAGAAGGCTGGGCAAACTGGTTATGGCAGAGGCAGGCAGAGAGGAACCTGGAGGAGCAGAGATAAAACCTTGTCTGTTTGTTTATTTTTTTTAAAAAAAGAATGAATTGGAAAAGCGGGGGGGGGGGGAGAGATGCTACTCAGATGAATTATATCCTCCCCGTCCCCACCCACATAGCTGTGCAATGCCATGTGTGGCTTACAAGGGAAGAACAATGAATGGATAGTGTTAAGAACTGCCTGCCTGGAAGCACCCTAGGAATGCCATCAGGAAAGACAAACAAATCTGTTGATAAGCAGATGCCAGTATATTAAAAAATATGTAGTACCTTTTTAAAAATAATAATACAAAAACGAAACATCCACAGCCAGAAAAGATTCTGGAACAGATCACAACTGATCATGAGTATTAATGGATGACTTAGAAATCTCTTACCTTCCTGCTGCTCCCTGGTGTGTGGGAAACGGGGTTGGCAGGGAAAGAGAAGGAGAGAAAGCAATGGAGACATATATTAATGTGTCCTTGACATTGAACTGTGGGCACATCTCAACACCATACTGTTAAATAGTCATGAAACAATTGTGAAATGTACTTTTGGATGTTATTCAGACTAACATATGCATTTTTATGCACATTTTACCCTGGTACGTGCATTTTTGTACGCATTACTTGGCGTTGCAAAATCCAAAGGGTGACTATGTTTTAGTTCACATGTTGTTTTGGAAAAGGGCTGTGGGTGGCGCTGTGGTATAAACCACTGAGCCTCTTGGGCTTGCTGATTGGAAGGTCAGTGGTTCGAATCCGCATGACGGGGTGAGCTCCTGTTTCTCTGTCCCAGCTCCTGCCTACCTAGCAATTTGAAAGCACACCAGTGCAAGTAGATAAATAGGTACCGCTGTGGTGGGAAGGTAAACGGCGTTTCTGTGCGCTCTGGCACTCGTCACGGTGTCCTGTTGCACCAGAAGTGGTTTAGTCATGCTGGCCACATGACCCAGAAGGCTGTCTGTGGACAAACACCGGCTCTCTCGGCCTGAAAGCGAGATGAGAGCCACAACCCCATAGTCACCTTTGACTGGACTTAACCATCCAGGGGTCCTTTACCTTTACCTACCTTGTTTTGGAAAGTGTGAATTCACTAGGTTCACTTTTAAATGAGAGCTGAATCAGATTTCTCCCACATCCTCAGTGATTGGGGTATCAACGCATGACTTTCATTCCATGGGCAGCCCAGGCTGGCTGTATTCAATTCTTTATGCAGCATTTATGGCCTGTTAAATGCGGACATCCTCTCGCCCGCCCCCGAAGTCAAGCTGGTTGTTGTGAGGTGTGATCAAAATCTCTGCTGAAGTCTTCCGACACAGTTTGAAAATGTGTGTCCACTTCACCTTGTAATTGCAGGTGAAGCTTCTTCTCTTACTCATGAAGAATTTCTCATAGATCTTCAGAGCAAATGGGGCACTGCCCCACCAACCCTGGCCTGACCTCACCCAGCTTCCGCTTGCCTACTTTCCTACCTACAATCAGTCTAGGGAGTGGCACTGCTATGGACTTCCTCCTCCTCCTCCTCCTCCTCCTCCTCCTCCTCCTCCTCCTCCTCCTCCTCCTCCTCCTCTGTTTCAGTGTTGCCTTGCAGAACTCAGCAGGGAGGGACATGGGGCAAAATTTTAATTGGTTGCTCTGCCTGTCATTCAGCCTGCATTCAGACATGGCATAGCCCTGGGAAGTACAGTAATAGGAAGACTGCAGGAGGAGCAAAGCAGCTGTGATAACTGCTCCAGGAGCTCACAGGTTTGCTTGTTCAAACTAAGACATGGTGTGGCTTAGTGTGATCTCTGATCTGCTTTTAATCCTAAAATACACTTGGGGGGGGGAGCGCCTAAAGTCTAAAATAACATTTTGGTACTTTATTTGAGCCAAGAACTATATCACAGGACTTGGAGAATTGAAAAATCTGAAGGATAATTCTGTTCCAATCTGTGTATTAATGCAGGATGTACAAATCATGCTGTTTATCTTAACAATTATTATTATTATTTATTGAATTTATATACCGCCCTGTACCTGGAGGTCTCAGGGCAGTTCACAGAACAAAATCAAAATATAAAACCACAAAATATATAATCAAAACGAAAACAACAGCAACCCAATAACCCCCGCCCCCCCGAAACCCCACATTTTAAAAGGGCATAGGATGTCAATCAAAACAACCAAAGGAACGTTTTTGCCTGGCGCCTAAAGGTGTATAATGAAGGTGCCAGATGAACTTCCCTGGGGAGAGCATTCCACAGACAGGGAGCCACTGCAGAGAAGACCCGTTCTCGTGTTGCCACCCTGCGGACCTCTTGGGGAGGAAGCACATGAAGGAGGGCCTCAGAAGATGATCTTGGTGTCTAGGTAGGTTCACATGGAAAGAGGCGGTTTTTTAGGTATTGTGGTCCTGGGCCATTTAAGGCTTTATAAATCAAAACCAGCGCTTTGAATTGGATTGAAATTGAATTAGCACTGGAAACTAATTGGTAGCCAGTGCAGTCAGATCAGGAGGGGTGTAATATGCTCAAACCGTCTTGCTCCTGGTGAGCAACCTGGCTGCCGAATTGTGCACTAGCTGATGTTTCCAAACCGTCAATGAATTAACAATGAAGTCCAAATGAAATTCTTATCCACCCCTAACCCCAACTTGTGTGCATTCTTAATTACACATGGGTAACCGCAGTCTGGATATTACTTACTCCTCGTACTCGGCTTCCTCATCAGACATGGTGGTGGTTATTGGGTTTCACCTGGAAGGGAAGAAAGAATCTCATTGGTTTGGTCGGGGCAGGGGATGCACTGTGGGGTTAAATTTCAGAAACTCTTCAGCAATGACAGCAGGGGAACTAAATAAAGAGCTAAATATGGCTACCTTTGATTGGGTCAGCTGGAGGTTCCGTCCCCCTTCTCAACACAGGGGCTTATCTTCAGAGGTACCCAACCAGGGCAAAAATTAAATAGGAGATGATGGCACGGAGCAAAGGTCATTCCAGATGGAATTAGGATGGGCCATTCATTCCAGCCCCTTCCCCGGCAGTTCTCCAGGGAGCCCGATCCTAATTCCATCTGGAATCCCTTTCCCTTTTATGGTACGAACTGCAGGCAGGGGCAATGGACAGACAAAGAAGGATTGTGACAAAAGGCTGGAGCAGGTGGGGTATGTTAGGGGCAAGGTTAGGGGCGAGAATAGTTCCAAGCCTTCCATCACTATCTATTTATAACCATTGTCATTGCATGGCTCAGTGTGGAAGGGAACAAAAGGTATTCCCCTTGTAGGAAGCAGTGGCTCCCATTAGGGATCCTGGTGGGGGTGGATTTAGGGTTGTGCAAGTGGGTTCTGAGCTGGGGGGCTGGGCACCGTCTTAGAGCCCGGTAAGCAAGGTGCTGGATTTTGGGAAGGAGGCGTGAGGCCCTGACGTGATATCCTCCTCCCTCCTCCCCGAAGCCTAGTTAGCGCCTTTCCAGCTGCAAAGCCACCGCAAGCATTGATGCGAGTACAGTGCTATAATCTCGCTTTCTAGCCAAAGCTGAAACATTGTACCAGCAGGAAGTGATCTGATGCAAAGATATCGCCGCACACATCCATGCCTAAAGGTGTGTAACTGTTTAACCCCAATGGCTTCACTCCAAAGTAAACCTGTCGGTGTGATAAGGGAGTTTCGTGCCACATATTCAAAACCAGGCTGGCGTGAGGTGTCTGGAGCTCAAGCAACTACGTGGTTCAGGGACGGGGGAATGTTGTGGCCCTACAGATGCTGCTGAACTGCTCTTCCCATTATCCCAGACCACTGGCCATGCTAGCAGGGACTGGAGGACAACAATATCTGCAAGTCCAGCAGCTCTCCATCCTTGGCCTAGTTCCAAACGTATAATGGCTGGTGAAGACTCCCATCCTTCGGTTGACTGGCAATGAGGCTTCTAGACTTTGGATTCCCCTACGACTGTCATGGGAAACCAGCAAGTGAAACAGGAAACACCTTTTACAAAGAGGATCCTCTTCTTGTTGGGTTTGTGCAGTGGATGTTTAAGATCAGTAGGGACTTGCCTGTCTCCCTGGCATTTGCCACACAAAATGAACGTGCCAATCACCCAGCAGAGCATTACAACTTCCCTGTAACATTCCAGTATTTGATGCTGTAAAATCGGCAGACGGTGAGACCCGATGGACTTTGAGACACCCTCCTCTGTGATTCTGTGTGTAGTGTTCTTGTTGGACTACAATTCCCATCATCCCTGAACTCTGGCCATGCTGGCTGCGAGTTGGGGAGCTTGGGGAAGGCAATATAGCCTTGGCTCCCTCTTAAACCAGCTGGATAATGGCTAGAGCAGGGCATCTAAGAAGTATAGATGCTGATCAGGTCTGTATTCACCTCAGCCTTCTAGGAAAGAGATGGCTGGGTCATGGCAGAGGCCACAAACTCACCAGTGTGCCTTTGGCTAGTGAAAAAGGCAGATGCACAAACCAATCCTAAGCAGGTTGACTCAGAAGCAAGCCCCAATGGTCAGGGATGATGGGAACTGTAGTTGATCTGGAGGGCTGCAGGTCCCCCATCCCCGCTTACTGGAATATGAGCTCACCACTGAGGTATATTTGCAGTTAGCTTCAGACAAAAGACAATCCTTTTTTGGGGAGAGGGGTACAGCAGATAATTTATTTATATAAATCACAAGATGCAGGAATACCATTCGTCCAGGTATCTTAAAAAGAAAAAGAAAAGAGGATTGGGCAAAATTCATGGTTCATCCCAAACGGAAGCTCCATGTAAAGAGGCAGTGTCAGCCTGTACAGCAGATAGCCGGGCACACAAATGGGGAATGCCAATGTGTGGTGCTTGGGAGTGCCCAGAGGCACTTAGCAGGCAGCCATTGAAAGCAGAACTCTGGATTAGATTGGCCTTAGCATCATCCAACGAGACAATTCTTTTTTGTGTTTTTATGTGCCAAGGAATAGCTGGTCCATGTGGTATGCATGCCCCATGCCTTCCCAAAGCCTCAGTTCTCGGGTTTCTTTTCACAGAAGGCATGGCAATTAAACTACTTCATGTTTACAGGCCACACGACGAGCTCCTTTGTGCAAACTGGCTCAAGTCACCGCCTCTCAACCTCAAGTTCCCTTACTTGTATAATGGATGTCAACAATAACATATTTCACAGGATTGTTGTGAGAGCAAACATGTGTAAGGTTGGAAAAGCTATTTACAACTTCTGAGGGGGCAGCTGGGTAACAGACAATCTGAACCCAAGACATTTTGGCACCTGAGGAAGAAAAATCCACGTGGTGCTTTGAATTGTGTGTGTGTGTGTGTGTGTGTGTGTGTGTGTATGTGTTGAATTAATTTCATATGATCAACAAAACAAAAATACAACATTCAAAAACACAAGTATTTAGAAATTAATGGCCCTTCAAAGGTACCTCACATACTCCCCCCCCCACCCCCGAGGCAACTACATGGCAGGGCAGGCCCCAATATGAGAGTAAACAGGAGATGGTGCTGAGAGGATTACTTAGGATCGGTTGGTGATCAATTTGGAATGCAAACAAGTTGCTTTTCTAGTTAGTTGGTTGGTTGGTTGGTTTATAGCATGGCATTTTATTCTGCCCCATCTCCAAGGAGCTCTGTTTGGCATAGAAGATGCTCATTGTATCAGGCCAATGGCCCATCTAATCCAACATCCTGTTCTGATAGTGGCCAATGTGCCAAAACATCTTGGCTGCCATTGGATACCAAGCACTTGACTCGGTGGCTGCTGATCCATTATGGCTAATGGGACGCTGCCCCACCAACCTCACTCTGCCCTCAGCTAGTCCTCACCTGGCAGCTCTGCCTGTCATTGGCTCTGGCGCCACCTGCTGTTGGCCTCCCTACCTTTTGCCCCACTACCTAGTCCCTATAGGCTAGCTGCCTCTGCCTTGACCTGTTGGGTCTTGTTTTCTGCTCTCCCTCAGGTGGCAAAATGTCTTGGGCCAGTGTTGTAATAATAAACCTACAGGGTTTGGGCTTGCACAGAGGGCCATTATGGGGCACAATTCCCCTGCTCTTCCTGTGCCCACTGGGGCTTTGTTTGCCACAGTTGAGGTGATGGCAGTGGGAGCGTTTGTCCTGAGCAGCTGTTGTGAAAGGTCACAGATATTTTGGAAGTCTCCTTCCATTGTTTCTCAGTGTCTCATTTGAGTCCCTTCCTACTATATCTTTAAATAACCTTGACCAGCTTGGGCTGGCATCCCTGCATCCTGCCAACCCAAAGCAAACCACCTTCCCTCACAGGATTCACTGCTGTGCCAAGCAAGTTCATCTACCTAATGGAAAGCTTCAAGAACAAACAAACCGGAAAAAGCCCCTTACGGTCATGCCACCTTTTAAAAAGCCCTGATATGGTTTTGAATTATATCTTTCTTTCCGTATCCGGGAAGCGAATCCGACTTACCCTATGCTTGCTTGCTGCACAAAAGTATATGAATTGTTTTATAATTTGTTTGCTTACATCTCTAAAGGCAAATATATCAAACTACACCTCTGGCAAGCTTCCCTGTGTGCAAAACACACAAGATAACTGAACCAGACACTAAGCCTCTGGCTAGACTGGAGCTGCAAAAATGCAGCGGTTAGAACGTATCTAGAGGGCATCCAGCTCAACCCCATAGATGATGATAATGATATTGTTGTTGTTGTTGTTGTTGTTATTATTATTAACCCGCCTGTCTGGCTAGGTTTCCTCAGCCACTATGCGTGGCTCCCAACAGAATTGATGATGATGATGATGATGATGACGACAATGATAATAATAATAATAATAATAATAATAATAATAATAAAGCGATAAATGACCCTCAAGAAAGCAGCCCACATTCGCTTAATTCAGGAGCAGTGTAATCCCAGAGTTGTTTACTGTGAATTAAATCCCACTATATTAAATGATGTTTTCTTCCTACAAAGTCTGCATTGGATTGCAGTCTTAGCCTAGAACTAGGAACCTCGAAACATAGCGAGCCTCAGAGCACAGTGAGGTCTCCCTTATAACATTTAGCATTTTGGTAGCATTTCAGACTGTTCCAAGCACTCTGTGCTCATTAATTATACCAGTATCCCTTACAACAATCCTCTACGGTAGGTTTCAGGAGAGTTTGCTGACCTTCAGCGAAATGATCAATAAAGGCAAATAAATAATTATGCAGCAACACCACTACACAGCATTTAAGTGCGCATACAAATTAATTTATGTGTGTTTTGTCAGGGATCATCACGACAGTCTTGTAAAAAGCAGGCCATGCTCCCTTCATTACAACAAAAAGCCCGTGGTCGCTAAGAAACAGCATCAAATGCAAGGTTATTGGACAACTCCAATCACTCCTAACCATTGACTATGCTGGCTGGGGTTGATGGAAGTTGAACTTACACAACATCCGGAGGGTCGCAAGTTCCAAATCCTTGATCTCTGGGGTTCAGAGCACCTTCCCCATCTCCAGCAAAGGCAGACCTTGGGGTTTTAAATTTCAGTGGCACCCTGTGTGACGCCAAAATCCGCCGCCCCCCCGCCTCTCACCACTGAAATTTGAGACCCCGAGGTTCTACATCATTGTTGTGGCACCCTAAATGTTCCCCTAAATCCTCTTTTGCCTCCAGCATTTGACAAATGGAACTAGGGACATAGTTCCCTCAAAATAGGCTACCACCATGCTCAATATAGCTCAGTATGTGTCGTGAAATAGCAGGTTGTGTGTGAACTTTATGGTGCCATTAGTGTCCATGCCCAGGCACTTGTATGCATGTGATTGAGAGGCATGATGCAGTAGTAACTTCCAGGGACCCTGCGGAGGGAGATGTACCCTGAAGAACAGGGCCGGCTCATCATAGACCCCCGGTGGCGCAGGGCACCATGGCGCCGGCCTGCCAGGAGGGCGCCGCGAGCTGCGCCTGCCCGCTGGCCGGCCAGTCCGCCGGTCCGCTGCGCAGCTGCGCGCGGCGCCCACCTGCCCACCGCGCTGGGAAACAGGGCGGGAGGGCGCCAGAGAGATCGCGCTGTGTCTGCCCGCCCGCCGCGCAGCAGCACCGCGCCCACCCGCCCACCGCGCTGGGAAACGGGGCGGAAGGGCGCCGGAGAGATCCGGTGCACCATGGCGACAGGGGCGCTTAAGACGGCGCTGCTGAAGAACGATAACCCTAGCAACTTGGACTAACAAAATATTCACAAGGCACCCACAACAGGCCGTACTAGGGGCAGTGATTTACCTGGGATAGGGAACACAAAGAAATACATGCATAAATTGGAACAGTAAAGAGGGGGAAAGGCAGTCTGCAGCGAAATGTTGCAGTATATCTTCACCTCCTTATCGCAGTGCTCCTGTTCAGGGTTCCAGCCAGAAAACCCTGCTTTCCTTTAAGATACTATGAGCCAAGGGGTATCCAACATAGCACCCTCAAGATATTGTTAGACTCCAGTTTCCCTCACCCCAGCCAGCATGGCCAGAGTCTGGGTCAGGCATGCTGGGAGTTGTGGGTCAACAACACCTGGGGGCACCATGTTGGCGAACCCTGCTGTCAGCTGTAAGGAGCTCAAATTGGGCACTCCACTCGTTCCCCGACTGAACAAGGCATCAAACTAAAACAGGGATTTCAGAGTTCAAGACTTGTAAGTGATGAAATTAGGAATGGGAGAAATGTTTGCTCCCCCAGATGACATATTTACTGAGCACTCATCCTGATCTGTTTGCACAAAGCTTAATGCTGATTATATCTGGTCTTTATTGAGTGTTTGGTTTGATTTGTTTGCAGGGAGATGATATTACAATGAGCAATCACTCTCTGTTCATCCTGATCTGCTTGTAGGGTGTTTACATTTCAATTTCTCCTAGTTTCTCATTTTTCTACTCTTAAATTCTGTTATCCACATTACCTCAGCATTTTGTGATTTTTGTGTGACGAAAAATTCACCAGCATTTTAGTGCGAATTTTTCCAAATATTCACATTTGTATGGAATTTTGCCCTATTATATACATTTTTCCGCAAGCGATTTCCCCTAACGGAATGTGTCTTTGTTTGTTATTTTCACTTATATGCATTTTAATGCACACTTTACCCTGGTATTTGCATTTTCGTACATGTTACTCATAGCTGCCAAGTTTTCCCTTTTCTCGCGAGGAAGCCTATTCAGCATAAGGGAAAATCCTTTTAAAAAAGGGATAACTTGGCAGCTATGCATGTTACTTGGCTGGAGAACCGCATTGCAAAATTTGGACGAGGGCGAACTTCATGATGGGGCTGCGTTTTGATTCACGTATTGTTTTTTGAAAATGAAAATCAGGGAGCTTCACCTTTAAATGAACATATAATCCAATATCTCCCCCATCCCAAACTGTTACTCATTCCTACAACCTATACTTTTCAGTGCATTTCCCATCACTTTTCTAACCACAAAAGTCTTACTCTTTTTTGAATTGCACAAACCTAAAGTTCTCTTAAATCTCTCCCACTGAATAATAGCAGAATATTATTAGCAAAAATGTTGCCTTTTCCCATTGATGCAGTTCCACGGACTCTGCTACCCTGCCATGAAATGGGTCAGTTGCTTGTTGGCTTGAGGAAGAAGGTTCAATTGTTTGTGGCTGAATGCAAACATGGAAAGTATTAGAAGCTGAGCTTACAAACTCAATAACTGCTTCAGCTGCATTCAACTAAACAGAAGAGATTTGTGTGGGGCTCATGCTTTGCCCAGAAACCACTTTCTGTGAACCAGAAGCCCTGCCTCCTGCTCCTAGTGGCACGTGGACTTTGTGGTTATGGAGCACTGTGAAAAAGGCACTCTGCACATGTTCAGCGGTGTTCTAATCTTTTATGATTGGTTGGACTGTCCCGCTGATAGCAGGTCCTGTGGGCAAATGACTGGGAAATGATTCCCAATGAGCTTTGAGGGAAAGAGTTAGATTATCGGGGGAAAGAGGGATGGAGTTTGGAATAGGGTTGCCAGACTCAATGGAGGACAGGACTTCTGTGCTTTTAATTACCCTGCTCTCTTTTGAGTCTGGAAACCTTAAAGAGAAACCAGCAGACCCTTTGCTTGGAAATTAAACAAAGGGTCTGCTGGTTTCTCTTTAAGGTTTCAAGACTCAAAAGAGAGCAGGGCAATTAAAGGCACAGAAGTCCTGTCCTCTGTTGAGTCTGGCAACCCTAGTTTGGAAAGAAACAGATTAAGATATGAATTGTAAGGAGGGGGGGCTAAGGGCCATTTCCTCAGTGGAAGACCACATGTTTTGCATGGGAAAGGTTCCGGGTTCAAATCTTGGCATTCTCCATCTGGAAGGAATCTCAGCTAGCAGGGCTTTTTCTACCGGAGAACCTGGAGCGCCAATACCAGTCAGAATAGGCTGGATGGACGAATGCGCCATCTGGTCAGCTTCTTATGTTCCTCTAAATGTGCGCATGAGTCTTCCAAGCACAGACTTCCTACTGAAAAACCTCACCAACAATCACCTTTGTTAGTTTCTCACAAAGGAGTCGGATAAGAACGCAGACCATCTCAGCAGCCCTTCCTTCTGAATGCAGACTCTTGCACTCCAGTTATACAGCTCCAGTTATACATCAAACCTAGCAAACATGGCTGGCTACACACACACACACACACACACACACACACACACACACACACACACTGACCTCACCTGGAGATGGGCAGTCCAGAGATCTCTCTTCCCCTCCACAGGCGCTGGCTACTGCAGGAGCCGAAGTGTGTGCGTGCGAGGCCTTATAATGAGGTAACCAGACACCCCACCTCACCCCCCCCACCTCTCACATTTGGAGGATGCAATTTGCCGAGAGGAAAACGACACTGGCGTGTGAGTTCATCTCTGCATTCCTGGGGCAGAACGTTCACGGTCACAAATGAGCAGAGGAATCCTGTGTGAGCAGCTTTTCCCCCCTGTTGCAAGCTGGAAACCCTTTTCAGACGTTCATGTGGGGGCAAAAGTAACGTGTGTGAGAAACAGAAGACGTCACCAAAGCGGAACGTCACTCTGCCGCTGAACATCACATTTTCCACAGGACACCCGTCAGGAGCACCCACATGTACTTGGGAGGTCCCTCTGCTCTAAGGACCATGAAGAAGTTGGAGTCTGATCGTGTCGCTGCAATGCTAGCTAGCCCTCTCACCCCAACATGAAAACATGAAAAGGGCAAGTCAAGTTGGTGATGATTGGTCAACTCTACTTTCTCTCCATTTCTCATCTTTCAGAAATTAAGTCCAACAGGCTCCGTTTCCACAACATTTCACGAATTCTATTTTAAACGTCCGCACAGAAATGTGTAAGCATTTGTGTGTGTGCTGCTTCTGACATTGTGCATACAATTTTGCCTAATACGCACAATTTTCGAAAAGCAATGTTTCTCAGGGCAACTTTTTTTTGATACACTGTTTTTCAGTTTTCAGTTAGAGAGCCAAGTTTGGTGTAGTGGTTTAGAGTGTCGGACCAGCACCTGGGAGTTTCTGAGCTCAAATCCTCACTGAATGACCTTGAATCTCACTGAATGACCTTGGGCCAGTTGTTACCTCTCAGCCTAACCCACCTCACAGGGCTGAGTTCCAGAGGATCTCCCGCTGAGCCGGGAGGTTCTAGGCACAGCTGGGCTACTCCAGTATAATTCTCCATCCTCAGTTCAGCCAGAAATATGCTAGAGTATCTCTCCCAGTCTGCTGGCTGAACCCATCCCAGTTAAGCCAGCATAAGCCCTGAAAAGGGGACATTTTTTGGGGGGGGGTGTCATTTTCTCTAAAGTAATGCATTTCTGCATATTATTTTCACTAATGCATACATTTTTATGCACACATTACTTCGCTGGAGAACTACATTGCAAAATTCGGAGAAGCACAAATTTTGGAGGATGGCTGTGCTTTGGTTGATGCATTGTCTTGGAAACGATATGAATTATGAATGTTTGTCTTTAGATGCAAATTGAATTGGATTTATCACTCATCCCTCACGGTACCACTGCTGACATTATGCGCCTTTCAGTGCCAATTGTTGACATAGCTCTCTGTTTGGTCCTCTTCAGGTGGATGGATCCAAGGAGGCCAACTGCGAATGAATGGACTTCATATCTGTGATGTTACTAAGACTGTTTTGATGTTTATTTGCTATTTTAATGATCCACTCTTAGCTTCCTGCGCTTTTATTATTGCTATTTATTTCAAATTATTTATTGCCTTCTCTTCATTGCTCACACCCTCGCAGAGCAAGGGAGAACATTAAAACAAAACAAAATGAAGCAAAACAATATTTCGTTTAAATTCAACCTAAAAAAGACAAGACACTCACCATATACTGTTGCTGTCTGTTATGCTGTGACCTGCCCAGAGTGGTTTGGCAGTCGTTACCTCTTCCCAGGGAATTCTGGGAATTGTAGCCCTGGGAAGGAAATAGGGCTTCTCCTAACAACTCCCAGCACCCTAAACAAACTACAGCTCCCATAATTCTTGGGGGAAAGCCATGAGTATTTAAATTGGCCAACTTTTTTTAGCCAGTTTGTGACTTTAGCAGCAGTGTGATATGCAAACTTTAGCTGGGGATTCTGTTTATTGCCATGCTGTGAAAAGCTTCCCCTGTGTGTGCTCAAGCAGACTTTTTTGTCCTGGCACTTTCCTCGGGAAAACTCACATTTTGCCACCGAATTGGAGGAAATGGCAACCCATGCAAAATCTGATTTGCTCCAATTCACTGGTAAAACATGGGTTTTTCCCGGGGAAAGTGCTGGGACAAAAAGGAAAAACAAACACTCTGACACAGACCAGAAAGCCCAGACCTGTGCCTAGAAATGTGGAGCAAAGGTTTAGTGTGGATGAGCCCTAAATTGGGTAGTCTTCTGGATATTTGGCGACCTTAA
This sequence comes from Zootoca vivipara, assembly GCF_965207765.1. Taxonomy (NCBI): domain Eukaryota; kingdom Metazoa; phylum Chordata; class Lepidosauria; order Squamata; family Lacertidae; genus Zootoca; species Zootoca vivipara. Next base: position 35,828,692 of record NC_142595.1, read on the forward strand.
AGACAGGCAATCATTTAATAACAAAACAAGAGGTTTTTACATGGATCTTTTGGAATTCATTCTAGATAAATAAGCTCATTTACTTGTTTCTATCTGACTGTTATTCAGATAATCCCTCCAACACTTTGGAGATGAAAAGAGGCTCAGTCTTGTGTACTTTCCATACCTCTGCAAGCCAATCAACACTTCCGCTGTTACAAAGTCCTGAGAGTTCATGAATAGGGTTGCCAGCTGTTAAACCAGACTGTGTGCTTTATAGCTGCGGCTTGGGCTATTTATCTACTTGCACTTTGACATGCCTTCAAACTGCTAGGTTAGCAGGAGCTGGGACCGAGCAACGGGAGCTCACCCTGTTGCGGGGATTCAAACCGCCAACCTTCTGATCGGAAAGCCTTAGGCTCTGTGGTTTAGACCACAGCGCCACCCGTGTCCTTACCCCAAAGCAAATTAGAAACAACATATTGGAAGTCATAGGGCAGCTAACTAAGTGGTAGGTGGTAACCATTGGGACTTGTAAGGTTTGTGAATAAAGAGGAAGGCAAGTATGAGGGGGACAGAGATCACTGGGGCAGTGCCCCATTTGTGCTAATGGACCAGCCTCCATTGGCCCAGTTACAAAACAGGACAGGGCTTGTGCACACTTAATAGTTATGTGGAAAAGGGAATATTAACAAAGGTAGCTTTACACGCAAGCCCCACTTGCAGATTTCCCTCGTTCAACACCGTGCTTGTTCTCTTATAATAGCAATGATGACCATCTGAGAGGTTAGGGAACTGAGTTCCAGTGAGTTCAAGCTGAAAAAGAAAAAAAGGCCCTGGTATTGGGTTACTGTTTTATTTTTATTTGGTATTTTGTAGTTTTATATCTTGATTTTATTCTGTGAACTGCCCTGAGACCCCCGGGTATAGGGCGTTATATAAATTCTAATAATAATAATAATAATAATAATAATAATAATAATAATAATAATAATACAACTGTTAAAGGTGCAAGAGTCCTGCCCTCTTTCACATCTGGCTGCACACAGATTCGCTAGCAGAAGGAACCACAAAATACAGACTGTCTCTGGTTAATAGCTGGAGAGCACATCAGTGTGTAGAACCAGGGAGCTGGCCGGTGCTATAGGAATGTCTGGAGAACAATCTCATATGATCTGACATCGGTGTGGGTGGGAGAGCGGGTGGGGTGGGGGAGAGAAACACTGCCCTCTCCCTAACCCTCCATATATGGACCCTGCCCCTGCTGGTGGGGCCTTTAGTTATGGATACCGGCAAAACAAGCTTCCCCATTGCAGTGTCCTTGTGTGACAATGCCCTGCTGCGTACCAAGAGAGCTTTCTATTTGGAGGCCTTTAGAAGAATGAGAGGAGCTGGCAGCATTATCCAAGCAGAGAATAGAAACAGCCAAGTGAGAACCCCGTTCCCCACCCCTCCATTGTTCCCAGACTGGAATGTCAATGTAACAAGAGCCCTCCCAGCTGTTAGGAGGAAGATAAACTTAGCCTGGGGGGTTGAGATGGAAAGGCAAAAGGCAGTGTGTGTATGTAATCTGGGGGGGGGGAGGCAGGCTGCTGGTGAGGACTGAGATCTCAGAGGAACAATAAACACATTGAGAAAGTGTGGCAAGACTTCTTCTGGATGAGTGTAGATGGACCTATTGCACTATGATTTTGTTGGTGGCGAAGCAACCAATGCCAATTTCACTTGTATACAGGTGGCTGGTGTCTTCACACATACCTCTCTGTCTCTGCCCAGACAAGCAAAATGCACCATAAGAGCTCAAGGACACATTCCTGCCAGGCCAAAACATTTGGGGAGAGTGTGAAGCAGGTATGGCAAAGTGGGAGGGAATGTGGTATTGGGAGAGTCTTGAGGGCTGGATTGAGAGACTTGGAGGGCCACATCTGCCCTGCTGGCCTGAGGCTCCCCACACCTGATTCACAGCCTTTGGAGTGAGATGCCCAGCAGAAACTGGTGATGAAATGGAAAGGCAGTGACCCTGTTCCAAATTGGGAGCGCATTCCAGATTGGGGGCATCATTCGGCTCAGAGGCTTCTTTCCCATAGGGCTTAGTGGCTCGTTGCGCCAGGGCCTCTCAGGGGCGCCCGAGCAAGTGGGGGAGCTGCGCGGCTTTGCCAGCAGCCTCCCCTTTCCCAGCACGCCACCAGATGGTTGGTGGGGCGCAACGAGCTACTAAGGCCTATGGCTCCTCCTCCTGCTCCGCCTCCTCTCCCTCAGCCATGGGAATCCCCTTAGCTGCCGCCCACCGAGCCGCTGTCATCTGAGGGAGCAGTGGTGGTGGAAGCGGCTCCCGAGGGGCCTCCTCTGTGTCACAGGTGCCCGTC